>NW_008355275.1:1459246-1475984 GCF_000622305.1 Nannospalax galili
CTTCCATCTCTTAGCTATTGTGAAAAGAGCAGCAACAAACATGGTTGTACAAGCATCTCTATAACAGGATGAGTCCTTTGGGTATATGCTAAGGAGTGGGAAGGACTGTGGGGCTTTTAAAGTTGTACTGTCTTATGTTGTGATATTAACATCGTATCTTGGGGACAAGAAGTGGAAAGGTTATTTTTTAATAGTGATGTGTTTGTGTGTCAAGTTGACAAAGGGTCAATTGTGCTGGATAGCTTTAGTGTTGGCTTGACATACCTAGGTTAAAAAGCCTCAAGTGCGGAATTGCCTCCATTGGACTAGCCTGTGGCCATGTCTGTGGGGCATCTTCTTGATTGTTGTGTTATGTGGGAGGACCCAGCCCACTGTGGGTGGTGCCACCCCTGGGCAGGTCGTCCTGTATTGTATTAGAAAGCAGGCCTGTACTCCAGCTCCTGACTCCAGGTTCCTGCCCTGAGTTCCTACCTTGGGCTCCCTGATGAACTGTGACCAGGAAGATGTAAGCTAAAATAAATCTTTTCCTCCCTATTATTGGTCAGAGTATTTTGTCACAGCAATGGAGAGACAAACTAGGACAAGTTTAGAGTAGGCACCCAAGAAATATGAGATTTAGAAAGAAGGAAGTGACAGCTATCTTCACACTGAGGATTGGTAGAGCCCATGGGACACTGTAGCAGTTCCCATCCCATGTCACTGCCAGCTCACCTTGCAGGGCTGGGATAGTACCCAGACCAAAGCTCCTCCAGCACTTATTGGAAATTCTTTCCTGGCTTCTCCGAATCCTGAACCAGGTGAGAGTGCAGCTACATGCAAATAGGGCCCAGTTTCTCCAGCAGGCAACTCACATAATGGAGATTGGGAGTAGCAAAAGACAAACATGGATTTCCATTTGTCTCCATAGGAGCCCATCTGCCTTTATTCTGCCAGCTGCACATCTCATTTTCCTTTCTACTGCTGACTTGGTTGATTAAGATCCATCGCCAGGAACAAAGGCAACAGCCTTGCACAGGCTTCTCTAGCAGGGCCCACTGCTTTATGTGGCCATATTAATCTTTTATTTTATGACTCTTGAGTTCTGATTCTCTGAAAAACCTCAGACTGTCATACAGACCAAATTTCAGCTGAGAGGAAAACTCTCAACTTTGAAGGTCTTTCCTAGGATGCAGTACCATGCTATCCAGATGGAGACCATTTCAACAGCAGATAGATGTGGCTAAGGGACAGGCCTATATCAGAGTCTCTTGTTCTGACTTGGTTCTTAGTGTTGTTGATGCAAAAACATAGCTCTCACCCCCAAAAGAATAAAAGCTAGTTTATTCTTGAGCCAAATGTGAGTGACCATGGCCTGAGTACATGGATCAAGGTTTCCCCAAAAGACACTGTGGAAGTACTTACATGAGATTTTATTATAGAACAAAGAAAGTCATAAATCAAGGCCCTTCCCAAATAGGTTGATAAGGGCCCATGGATAGGTGGGTTATAGCAAAGTAGGGAAAACTCTGTTATAGGTTTCAGATGCTATCTGATGACATTCTTAGCTTTTGGATTTATGGAAATTAGTAGTCTGCTAAAAATACAGTTTCAAGGTTCTGATAGTTACAAGGATTTTAGGTCAGAGACAGAGATGGGTACTGAATGGCTTTAAAAGGAACTAAAAATAGTTCAAGATAATTTGGCTCTGGCCTGCAGCATTTTAACTCTCATAACCATGAAGTTCACTCATCTGTCCTTGTAGAACATTTGACATAGGGGCTGCTTTTCTTTTTTCTGGAAACTTCAGTTTACAGTGTGATTGAGTACGTAAGCCCATGAGAACATTGCTATGTAGAAAGATTTAGAAGCAGCCACTGCTAGCTAGGTCTGTGGCCATAAGGCTATGTATGAATCAGGCACCTGGAGTGCTATTGTACTGACTTCATGGCAAGATGTGAACAAACATCCATTCACCCAATAGGACACCCAAGACATACAAAAGAAGTGATTTCGCCAAGTCTAGCTTAGTGGACTAATGAGTTTATTAGAGTTACTTATAGGAAAATAGGTGAAGGGTTACTTACAGAAACAGGGATGACTTAAAGGCAGCTGTATTACCAGAAAGCCCACCCTTAGCATGGGAAAAGATTCAGGAAAGCTACATCCCTGGAGCTTACCCCACAACTTATAGGCAGCTCTGTGGGTCAGAGACTTCCTCTCCCCAGAAATTGTTATGACTTTTATAAACTTGGAAAGGGACCTTGTGAAGTCTGTAAGTTTCAGGCACTTCCTGAGCCTTAAACTTTTCATTTACTTCCTGAACTTTGTAAATGACACTATGCATTAAAGAGGATAAGGACAAAGTAGGGGAAATGAGTGTCTAGATTGTAGGGGAGGTGTCAGGTCTGGAATCAAAACAGACAGGTAATGGACAGTGTGAGAATGGGTACCCATGTGTGACAGGCCCATTGTGATTGGTTGTGGATGCCTTGTGAAACTGTCCAGCTGGACAGATCAGGCCCTGCCAGGTATTATGGGCACTAGACCACATGCCACCTGTTTAGTCAGGTTTTCTTTGCTGTGACCAAATACCTGAGATAAATTACTTAAAGGAAGGAATGACATATTTGGGCTTATGGTATCAGAAGGTTTAGTCCATGGTCACTTGGTCCTGTTGCTATGAGCCTATGGTAATGCAGTACATCATGGAAGGAGTGGATGGTGGAAGAATCTACTCCCTTATAATAGAAGATGGAGAGACAGACAGAAAAACAGAGAGAGGGACAGAGAGACAGACCAGGGTCCAAACAAGGCAAAGTTCCTAATAGCCTAACTTCCTACCACTAGGCCTCTACCTAGTTCACTAGATAGAACTAAAGGTTCTACCGCCTCCCAACAGCACTGCAGGCTAGCTACCAAGCCTTTAACACATGGACCATGAAGGAGAATATTTAAGACCCAAACCACAATAATATGTACAAGCTGGATATTTTATACATCTCAATTGTCCAACTAGAAAGATATTCCAAGATATTATTATGACTATTTAGCGCATACTGTAGCTGAAGTAGAAACATTAAGCAACTTACTGAAGTCCACTCAAAAAGAAACCGAAAGACGGGAATTTGAATTCAAATCTCCTTGACCCAGCTTCCATCATACTTTTTAAGTCTTTGGCTTACAGGGCTCTTTGAATGACTTGATCAATATCTAAAGAATCAATCCTCCAGCCTCGGCAAGGCTGCAGGTGACTACAAACTCAGATTAAACTGCTTCGCAATTCCCAATCTACCCAAACAATGCGAGAATAAATGTATAACCTCTTGAGGCATAAAATGTTGAGTAACTTAGATTCATCAATTAATGCACTGTTCTTCCATTAAAGCATGAGGATGAGGTGAAGGATTGTGTGAAATGAGGTGGTAGTGGCTCATGCAAAGCCCTAAGGAAGTATGTTTTTAAAGAAAAATAAATTAGAAGCAATTCTCTTCTGCCTTACCAAGTTATGTAAAGACACCAAATTGAGGAGGCAAGTTGGATCACTAATATTGTGTTGGGACTAAAGTCCTTAAGGTTGTTCTGTGCCATAGCCTGATGGGGAGTAAAGTTCCTGTTTGGGCTTATAGGAAACTAATGTCTTTCAAGATGGTCTGTAACAGGTCTGGGTTCTCCTCTCTCACATGGTGCAGAAGTTACCACAAGTTCCCAAGGGAGGAAGAAGCGGTCATTAAGAGTGGTGTGGCAGTCTCCAGGGGAGTCATCACTGTGACCATGATGTTGAATGACCCAAACTAGGGTCAAATAAGAGTTACTACCAAATCTAGGAGTGCCAATTCCCACAAGAATTGAGGAAGAGGCAGGTCAGCAGGAAAGACTACCAGGCCCCATTGAAACAGAAAAATAATATATCACAAGTTACACTAACCCAACACCAAATATTGGTAATATACTCAATAAACGGAACGGCCCACCATACATACCCAAGAGCCAGCATGAACTCATGGGTTCTTCTATTGTCTCAGTGCTCAAAGAGATGCACATCTCTGAGACGCTATTTTATGGAAGAGAAAACGTGATGAGAGAGAAGGAAAAAAGTCAACTCCCAAGAGATAATATAAGTGAAAAATATCACAGAAGGTATTTATCAGACTAAGTTCATTTTTCCTCTACTATACAGTAGGAAGCGAGAGTGGGGCTTCAAAGGAGACTCACAGGAGTTGTAGAAAGAGTGAGGCTATAGGTTTTTAGCATGTCTGTTTGGTGTAAGTAAATATGTGACTCTGATTCAAGTACAATAAGGACTTTTCATTTACTTTTCATTTACTTTATTAAAAGGCCTTGTGGAGATTCAAAGTAGGCTTTATGCTGAATCTAGATTAGGAGAATCAAAGACAATAGAAATGAGAAAATCCATGGTGTTGGCCAGAGTTTGTGACCTGAGGGAAACAAAGACAGATTAGTTTTCTCAGAATTTCAGAAGTTTTACTCCATCCTGGTGAGGAGGACAGAGAAGAGCAGTTCCCATCATGACAGCCAGAAAGCAGAGAGAGAATCCCTACACGTGCTGGCTCCCCACCCCCTTCTATCTGAGCCTCCAGTTTATGGGATGGAATGTGGGGTATTTCCCACACTCATGATAATTCTTCTCTTAATCCTCCATAGAAACATCCTGACAGACACACTTTGAGTTGTGATTTACTAATCTCCTACTTCTCAGTCCTATTGAGATAAGTCACACCCCTAGTATTTATCAATCTGTATCTTATCTGATGGCATCTGTATTTGAAATGCCTGGCCCATGGCCCTTCAAGCTCCAAGGACTGTCATAGAAAAGGTAGCCTTTGGCATACACATTGGAGAATTATACCTTTTGGCTCTATATTAAAAGGTCATCTCCAAGCCACTAGCCCAAATTCATGTAACTCAGAAAATCAGCATACAAAAATGAGGATATAACATTTTTCTTTTGTAGGTCAGAAGCCAACCCTTATTTTATTAAAATGTGTGCAGGAAATCAAGGAAAATGACCAGAAAATACTGTGATAACATTCATAAGAGCAAGTGCCACATCCAAGCTCCTTTGCCCTGGGCTGTCATACAGGCTGTTCTTTGGAAGTTTGACTGAAGCCCTCAAAAGAGGGGTGGTACAGTCCAGACCCCCTCAGGCCAACCCTCTCAACCAGAGATGACCATGACATTCACATCACTGAGAGGTGGAGAAGGCCATGAAGGTTTTCTTCTCATTCACATGGTCTTCTTTGAAGAAATTTAGTTCTCATAAGCCTTAGCATCTTTCAGATGGTTTCTAGCAGTCAGAAAAGTGGTGGCCTGCCAGAAAGCAAACTCTACTCATCATTCACTGAAATACATCCCTGAAAGGAGAAGGTTTGTCATGGCCAAGTTCATGGGCAAAATCACACTTCAGGTCCAGAGTGTCATACAGCACATATAGAGATGGATGCTGGGGAAAGGTTCTCAGTGGGCCTGCAGCCAGTTCATTTCATGTTTCTCTCAATCCAGTCTTTGAAAGGCAACACCTTGGTGAAGACTGTGGCTAGGCCATGGCTGCATGTCTTGTCATAGCTCCAGCTGACTAGCCCCACCAGATGCCAACGAGGCTCAGGGGATGCTCGGCCTGGGAAGGACACAGCTGCAATGCCCCCTGTCTCTGCAGTGCAGATGTCAGAAGGGGTGTTGGGGTCCTGAATGGCACAGAACATGTTGTCAGTGACACTAACTGGGATGCCATGGTCTTCATGTTGTTCCTCACAGAGCAGCGAGTCCACTACTCTGACCATTCCAGAATGCAGCGTGTCATTCTTGAAACCAGGGCTCCTCACATCTGCCAGGATGTTCCAGCCAGCGACAGTGATGTGGGACTCCTGGAAAGAAATGCTGAGGTCCCGAGTGGCAGCCAGGCAGATGGGCTGGATGCGGGTGCTAATGCGGGCCTTATCCAGGAGCTTCAGAATGGCGATGTCAGCATCAAGCAGGATGGGGTCATAGTTGGGATGCAGAATGATAGCAGAAATCTACCAATACAAGAAATAGATAGCAACAGTGAACAGCCAACTCCAGTGTGGACAAGAATAGGCCAGTTTGGGAGCCAAATTATTAGATGAAATTATCTAAGTGATAGCTGTAATTATTTGGAAACATAAGGAATCATGGAAAGTAATTGTTTTATCTCAACTCAAATGCCTACCAGGACCCGGTAAGTGGAATAAATGGGATCTACTCCATGGGCAAGGCTGCAGAAAGGGGAGTTCATGTCCCATATGAAGCAAGCAGAGGACATTTCATTCCTACCAAAATGGCCTGAGCATTCTGATTTTGCCAGAGAATGGATTCCAGATTTTATCTGAATTGTTTACTGTTGATAAATAAACTGATTAAGAACATATATGTCAGCACAATAAAACCATAAACTATAAGCTACTAGTTTGAAATGTCTGGCCCACTGTAAATCTTTCTCATAGATTCTTTTTATAATATTTTAATTGATGTGTATGAGTTTCTTGCCTGCATATATGTAAGTGCACCCATGTTGTGCAGTGCCTGCAGAGGTCAGGAGAGGGTGTCAGATCCCTTAGAATTGGAGTTAGGGACAGATGTTAGCTGCCATGTGGGTGCTGGGATTCGAACCTGAATCCTCTGCAAGAGCAGCCAGTGCTTTTAACCACTGAATCATCTCTCTAGCCCCAACATTTCATGTACTTTCAAGCCAGCAAGATGGAGCCACGTTCCGTAGCAAACAGTCCCTAAGATTTCTCCAATAAGAATGTTCTCAGAACACTCAATGACTTTCCCACAGGGTCTTCTCTTACTATTCCATGTCTTATTGGTTAATGTTTTTGATAGGGTTTCTAAGAGCTCATATTTGTAATGCATTTCAATTTTTTAAGATATATAAGTTCTATTACTTGAGCACTTTTTCTTGGGGCTTCTCCTGTGAAATACTGATCACAGCATATGGATCTGTCTCTTCCACTAAACTAGAGAAAACTGTCATGCCGCATTCTCTATTTCACATGCGCTTCATATTGTAAGGGCTCACTGATGATGGACAGATGGATGAATTGATTCCTAGATAGACAGGTGGAAGGATGGATAAATAGAGGATGGGATGGGATGGATGGATGGATGAACAGATTGAAAGGGAATACAGAATAAGGGAGAAGTGTATTGTAGGATTATCATGGATAAAATTTATGTCCTTGAAGCCTACTTGGATAATTCCCAAATGTGACAATAAACTATCTTTTTTTTAATTCAAGAACTATTTATTAACAATCTCTTTTGATCTGGACACTGAGGACACAATGATAAGTCACAATGTCTTTTGAACAAATAATCTCAGACAGAGACCCCCATTAAGTGAATAGTTTCAATGTAGTATAATTTACAATATATGCTACTAGGTAAAGTACATGTATATTTTACTTTGAGGTGACTGACTTTTCATGACTACAGTGATAGATGATTTTGGTTCTACCTTATTTTTAAAACAAGTAAAGGAGAGGAGAAAGACTATGTGGCTTTCTAACCTCCCATTTCCAGTGTCTGTCAGTATGAAGTATTGAGGACCTGCTGCACACCAGGCTCTGGAGTGGCTACTTATATGCTAAGGTGACAGGGCTAACACAGGTGCTGCTCTCTTGTGCTTGTAACTGGTTAAGCCCTAGAGCCCCAGCTTCCACATTAAGCCCTTTCTCACCCGTAAATTCTGGATGGTCTTCTCATCTCGGTCATCATCCCTGTAGAATTTCCCCAAGACTACCTTAAGGTCTGCTGTCTTGATGACGGTGACTTTCCCCAGGTCAGTCACACAGTGTGCAGCCACTACCACAGTGCGTTCGTTCACCAGGGCACCACTGCAGACCAAGAACCATGCACCCTTGTGCAGACTACCATCATGCACATGACTGGTCCTCCGGTAGATGGCTGCTTGCCACGGCCAGCGAGTCCCTTGGGTCTTTGGAGAAGTGACGTTCTCAATTTTCCCACAGACTGTGGAGAAAATATAATTTCAATACCATCAACTCAGATCTTTCCCATATCTTTCCTATCTGAAAGGGAACATGTCACTCAACTAGGAGATATAAATCTGAAAAAAAGATGATCCTGGGGCTGGAGAGATGGCTCAGCAGTTAAGAACTCTTGCAGAGGACCCAGGTTCAATTCCCAGGACCCACATGGCAGTTACAAACCATCCTTAATTCCAGTTCAAGGGAATCTGATGCCCTCTTCTGACCTCTGAGGCATTGCACGACATGGGTGCACTCACCTACATGCAGACAATATACTCATACACATAAAATAAAAATAATAAATAAAAAATTTTTTTTAAAGATGATCCTTTGGAGGTGATGACCACTGAACCATCCAGCCTAGTTTTCTCTTCCCTTTAATAGTCTTAAATGTGTGTGTGTATGTGGTACATGTGTTTGTGTATGTGTATGTATATACTACTGTACAAGAGAATGTGCACATGTGTGTCAAGGTCAGAGGTCAATGTCAGATATTAATATCTTCTTCAATTGCTTTCCACATTATTCTTTGAGACAGGGGTTTTCACTGGACCTTGAGCTTAACAAATTGGCTAGACTGGATGCCCAGCAAAGCCCAGGGGTCCTCTACCTCCCAGCACTGGGATTACAGACACAAGCTGCTGTGCCCAGCTTTTATGTGGGTGCTGGGATCAAACTCGGTTCCTCATGGTTGCACAGCAAGCACTTTACAGACTGAGCTATCTCCCCAACTCTGATACTAACCAACTATCCTAGATAATGTTTGATTTTAAATCTAGAGTTAAAAGTGGAGGCTTTGAAGTCAAATAAAATGTAGATCTTCTCCAAGGCACTTTAATTAATAGGATTTTGGACAAATTACCTGATACCTGATACCTTAGAGCCTTAGTTTCTTTGCCTATAAAATGTACAGCATAATAGTAATAGTCTGGGGGGATGGTCTTGAGAAGACTGAATGAGATGATGTAACAGTTAAAATATCATGACTATAATCATAAGCATCAATGAACTCAGCCACACTCTTCTCCTTTCACAGAGGATGGGGAAGATAGCTGCGCAAGGGCAAGCCCATAATCCAGGACTTCCAGGCATTATCTCAGTGTCATCTCATATTATCTAGCATCACCTCATTGTTTAACTAGTAGCAATTAATATCATTGGATAATGAGTACAAAAATGACAAGGTACTCAAAATTTCATAGCCAGAGGCCCCCTGGCAGCTTTAACTCCATCCCTACTTGGTGTTTAATTTCTGCTCAACTCTCTTTTCTCCAGATACAAATGACAGAACCATCCACAAGAAGATACACCTTTAAGATTTAATGAATCTGGATAGTAAACTTAAACCAAAGGGAAGAAGCTCTCACTGCAGAATTTCAGACATCACCGAACCAGGGAAAGTAATGAAAGAGCACTCTGTTAGACAAGGAAACTTTCCAAATAATAATAATAATAATAATAATAATAATAATAATAATAATAAAAGTCTTCGATAAGATTAGGTTTTTCACAGGCAGGCTTAGAAAAAGGAAGAGGCTCCAGCTTAAAGATGAGCCATGACTCACTTGGGATACAGGATGGGGCCCGCCCACTCCACTTCCCGGTCCTCAGACAGGTCCTCCTGCTACTTCCCAGGCGGCGGTAGAAGGGTGAGATGCACTCATACTGGAGCTGGGTGTGCAGATGCTGATACCCAGGGGGCAGCTCTCCAAAGGGAAGGGCTGACTTTTTCGTAGAGGCATCCTGCAGTTTCTGCTTGGTGAAGGCTGTGGAGTACAGCTGGTGTAAAGGGGTCTCCCTGGATCAGGGCACATAGGACCAGGGAAAGACAGAAGCAAGATTTCAGCATCCATGCTGCTATTCAGTTACAGAAGAGAAAATGCCTCTCAATTCTCTTCTTTGTTCCCTCTCTTCTCTACACACACACATGCCTCTCATTTCTCATTCTTTGTCCCCTCCATCCTCTATGCCCCCCCCACATATACACACAGTACTTCTACCAGTGGGAAAATTCTCTTACATGCCTCAATATTTTAGTACTGCATTTCTGGCATGCTTCCAAGTATCTAGGATTTTTAACCAAAGAGAATAACATCAAACATAATAGCTGCTATCCAAAGGTACACTTTGTAGACACACACACACACACACACACACACAGAGAGAGAGAGAGAGAGAGAGAGAGACAGAGAGAGAGAAAGAGAGCACAGCACACGTTTAATTGTAAAATTAAACAGGAAAGAGAGTTAATTTGAATGAGAGAAAGCCAGGCACATTCTTTGCTCTAAACATTATTATAATGGGGCAATATTAAGAATTGACTTGGACTAAACTGTGTTGATACAGTAGCCTGATTTAGCAATTAGCAGAAGTAATTAGTTCTCAGAGATGAGAACTTTCTCTCAGGGACCACTTATTGGGAGAAATACCAAGAGTTGTATGCAAATGTGAAAAGAGATATTAAATGAGCCACAGTGTTGAGGCCCTCGGAGCCACTCACGGGCTCTCTGGGGGAGAGATACATCCATGTTACAGCTTGTGATTGTTTTACATTGGTGCATAATGACTGTCAGTTGGAAAGCTGGGATTTCTTCAGGAATAGGTGTCCTCATCCCTGTGTCATACTGAATGGAGAAAGGAAGCCCAGAAAGGTATACAGAGAGCTCTGGGACGCAGTAAAGAGGATGGCACCCAAGGTAGCATTTCACAGTCACCGTTTCACCCTAGTATCTCTGCTATTCAACATTGTTATTTAAAAACCCTGTTTCCTGTATCTCTGTGGTATTTGATTCAGAGAAAATATGTATCCCATGTTGATTTTACTCACTAAATATTCCTGTCATGTTTATAACCAGGTCTGCAATTAGGAGCTCTTGAATGAAAAATGAGCTTACTTTTTCTTAGAAAAAAAAATTTTTGAGAATTTTATACATGTATACAATGAAATATGATTATATATGCCCCCATTTCCCCCATCCAATTCCCTCTATACCACCCAACACGCCCCCTCCCAACTTCATGTCTATATGTAGAATTTGGGAGATTGTTGGAGATCGAAAGACCCCCATTTCAGGAGCCTGTCTTCCAGAAAGGTACTTATACCAAGTTTAGGCTTGCTTTCTCGTTTGTAGGAGTCACCTACCATGTTGCCACCTAATATGCCATTAAAATTGCTGTAACAATAGGAAGCCATGTAGCCTTTTTGTGTAGCTCAGAATTCCTCTACAAGGCATCACAAAGCTAGGAAAGGCAATAGAGATGTCTCCTTGGGAAAAGCAGGTGGATTCCACTCAGTGGAGAGCCCGCCCCAGGGAAACCACCAAGATCAGAAAGACGCAGAGTCTGCACTCTACTGACACCGTTCCCAAGAAAATGCTTTGCCTGAAAAGAGAAAGATGAATATGGATGAAAGCTTGAGGAGGGGTGAGATAAGGATGGTATCTTCACTGAAGACTGTGCCAGGTCAGTTCTGCATTAGCTAGAGCATAGGGAGAAGACCCTGAGGCCAGATACTGGATTTACATTCTGGCTTTGCACTTTGCTCTAGTAATAAGTCTTTGGGCATATTACTTAAGTTCTCAGTTTACCCGTATACAATATGTTAATAAGAAACAAATAATAATCATAAAATATCTAGCCTCAGAGGTTCTAGTGAGGCTTAAATGAACTAATCTATGCAAAGTGATGAGAAAAACAGCTGGCACATGCAAATATGCTGTAAGTGTCAGCTGTTAATGTGGTTTTAATCCTAGCAGCAATCCCCAGAGACTTACTAATTACCTCTGTTTTTCAAAAGAGAAAATGAAGGCTCATCAAGTTTGGAAAGTTGCCTAAGAAGACCCAGGACTAAAGAGGGAGGCAGAAGCAGGTCTTGAACCCTTGACTGTCATCCAATTCATTCCTTCAAGAAGCAGCTACTAAATGACTTCCACGTGGCAGACATGGTTTCAGGTAGAACTTGAGCATGAACAAAGCAGGTAATGTTCCCTCACTTGTAACTTTTACATTTGAAATGGCTGGGAGAAAGAAAATGAGTGAGTGAGAGAGAGAGAGAGAGAGAGAGAGAGAGAGAGAGAGACAGAGAGAGACAGAGAGAGAATGATGCAGACACATGGCCCATTTGAGTGAGAGAGAGAGAGAGAGAGAGAGAGAGAGAGAGAGAGAAGAGAGAATGTGTGTATGTATGTGTCTGTGTCTGTGTGTGTGTAGAAGGAATGCCAAGATGAAAACAGAAACCTGGTGAAGGCCAGAGAACACCAGGTTAAGGGGTCAGCCTGGTGTCAGGGTACAAGTGAGGCTGCTACTTTTATTTCAAAGGGAGTCGGGGGCTGGGGATGTAGCTCGGTGGTGCAACACATGTCTAGTATACATTAAGCTCTAAATTCATTCCCCAGCACCACACGGTTTTATTTTAAAGGGGAGTGAGAATGGTGAGGAAGATCATCCAGCTGAAAGCAGCAGAGAACAGAAAGAGATGAGGTTCTAGCTCAGCGAGATCCCATGAAAGCAGTTTCTAGGCTGAAAGAGCCACAAGTGTAAAGTTTCTAAAACAGAATTAGGTTTGGACTGATAGAAGAAAACAAAAGAGGCCCATGCAACTGAAGTAGAAAGAGTGAGGAAGAGGATATAGAAAGAGAGAAGTGGCCTCCTTTCTCACCACCATGTGGACCTCATCTGTCTTCCCAGGAGACACAATGGGCACATCCAAGAGCTCATGACCCTCATTACAACTGGTTATTTATCTCTAGCTCCTGGGCTCCACCAGCCTGCCTCATCTGGTAGGTCATCATCAAGAAGGTCTTCCTAACCCCCAGCTGGCTGCTTCAACAGAAGGAATGCCAACTCCTAGAAGTTGCCGTAATAAGCAGTCACTTTAGGAAGCCTGAAGTATTAGAATCCAGCTCTTCAAAGATCATCAGAAAGTCTTGCTTCTCACCAGCATCTGCTTTCCCACGATCCAATAAAACTTGCTTCTCTTCCAACAGTTGCTACCCTTTGGCCGAAGGCAGCTGGCTAATGAGCCACCATCTAACAAGCCCCATTCTTTCATGATCAGTTAGTACTAAATGTCCCTAAGAAGCGCCAGGCTGTCTTTGGGCAAACACAAGTGGAGAAGTGGAGGAGGGGATGGGAAGGTAAATATTCATTAGCCCTTAAAGCAGAGTCTAGGTGTTTGGTCTCACCTTGACTGAACCTGCATTGGAAGAACTCTCCTTCTCACCAGGTCTGAGACCTTTGGTTCCCGGCAGGCTAGAAAAAGACAGACAGTGCTACAGAGTCCTTTTCCATCTTCGCTGGTCACATCACATTATTCGGATTCATACCCGAACCCCCTGTTCCAGACACCACACTCTTTCCCCAGTCTCAGAGACAAGACATATCTTGTCTTGAACAGCTTACTTAGCAAAAGGGCAACTGCCTTTCACCTGAATTGACAGCTACCTCTGAAAAACTCAGCAATCCCCTCTGAAAAACTGCTTCATCTAGGTAATTTGGGACACTGACAGTCAATAGATTAGGAGCATCTGTTCACGGGAATGGTGCTAGCAAACTAGATCCTAATGGAATAAAAGTCAAACTAGAGTTTCTAAAATATAGCCCACATAGGGAGTTCAGAGGTGCTTGTTTAAAACCAGTGTCAGCACAGATAAATCTTGAGTAACCGACCATTCCTTGAGCTGTCTCTGCAATGAAGGTCTCTAACAGTCACCAGAGGACAACTCAGAAGCTGTTTCAATTCACTGAAGTCTTTCTTTTTTCCTCTGGGGAAAATGAATCCTTCCCATCTCACTTTCCCAATCAGGCAGCCAACATTTGTCTAATTAGCAACTTAGAGTACTTTGGTTGTATTAATTTGTAAGAGAAGAGTTGACAAAAACCTCCAAGGACATATGCAACACCGTTCCCATACTTAATGAAAGAAAACATCAGACCCTGTGCTGAGGATGAAAGTTGTTTCTGGCAAAAGCCTAAAGTGATTTATCCCTTTCACATTTATTCCTCTTTCTCTTTCCTTCTTTTTCCCATGATGTGGGTTGTTGACAAATACCCAGAAGGGAGAACAAAGGGTGGGGGCAATGTTTTTGACAATCTGGGACATGAACATGCTTTTCTTCCTAGTGAACAGCCAGATCATTGTGGCCTGTCCCCTAATACAGGAGCTGTCAGCCTGAAGGCAGGGGGTAAAGTCAGGGAGAAACTTCATCTCCACTGAGATGAGGAGGGTTCCATGCACCTTGCACAATTCATTTAAAATAGATTGTTTTCATTTAAAATTAATTTAAAATATAAATTGCATCCAATCTATATTTTAAATTTTACTTCCTAGAATGGTTTGCCTTGGGCTTACCATAAGTCTTTCACTCCCACCTACACCTACTTTCTTTTCCTGTCTTTCATCTGGAATACTATCCCAACTCCTCTTCACGCCTTTAAATTTCTCCCAGCTTTCCTGGCTGGTACCAATCCCACATGCTTCATTCAAATCATTTATTTCAGGAATACCGATCTCTCCTTTTTTTTCCTGACCTACTAACTTGTCCCTATAACTGTCCCTTAGATGTTTGAAGGTTTATTGTCTTTGTTTTTGGACATCTTAACATCTGTAGCCTCCGGGAATGTGCATCTATCAGCTCTTTTATGCCTTGCACTAACAATATTGCATAGAAAATAAACATAGCAATGCAAAAGCTTATAAAGTCTGCCCTTGGATTTGTACACATAAAACTCAGCCTTCTCCTTTTTCCTAAGCTGCTTCTCTATCACCTCAAGATATGATGAGAGCAAGCAGGCCCTCATGAGGCCCAGAAAAAATAGGCAAAGGTATTTTTTAAGGTATTCTTTTCAATTCAAGAGTTACATATGGTTTGAGAGAGAGATTACAAGAGAAAAGCATTTTCTAGGGACCTAAAAGCACTCATTAGAGCTATCAAAAAGTACAGCAACTCCATCTACAGCTACAGAAACCAAAAATATCAATGAGTTACCTTTTATGCAGATGGGCTGCTTCCCTGACCATTCTCCATTCTGCTGGCAAGTTCTTTTCTCATCGCCACTAAGAACATAAGAGCCATTACAAAAGAATGACACAACAGTGCCGATTTTTACATGGTACCCATGGAGAAGCCCAGGGCCTCCTGTTATTTTCTTGTATCCATTGACTGGGCCCCCAAGGTCTGAGCAGTTTTTCTCTTCAAGGACTAGAAATGGAAAAAAAAAAAAAAAAAAAAAAAGAGCTGTTAAAGGTCTGAGTCATCCAATTTCAGAATAGAATCTTTTCACATTTCATTGAATTAAAAATACAGTGATAGAGAGCCTGCTAAGAGTGATGCTCAGAATTACCAAGAGGAACCTCATAATGGAAAAGGCATGTGCTAGGCATGTCTCCCCCTGGTTTTAATGACTTATTCTTAAATTGAGAAATCATTCATTCTAAATATAAATAAGTTTGACACCAAATCTGGCCCCAGTATGATCGTGTTCCTTTATTTCTCAAACTGTGGAAGCCAGGCAAGCCTGGACAACATAAATATTTCACTTAGACTGTACAAGAAGTTTATGCTGGTTATTGCTTCTCAATATTGTCTTATCTCTTTCATTTCCTATCACTTAGGCAATAAACTAGACCACCCATGTTATACTCAGTAAGTAGAATTGACCTAAACAAGAGTGCATACATTAAATGAATTTAAAGTTTAGATTTGATCTCCAAGAATAAAAAAGTATGCTGAAACTTTTAATTAAAAAAGTAGCACAGGGTAATATAATTATAGAGATACAACCATTTTCCCCCAGTCCCTAAATAGAACTTCCCATCTGCATAATTAATATTCATTACAAAGGAATTTCTATTCTTTCATTCCTGTTGGACAGAGGTTTTAAAGTAGAAATAGCATCAGCAGCTATTCTGAGCACTGAATAGGATTTTAGCCATGGTCAGGAATATTCTATCAGATAAGTAACATAATTGTCTCAAATAGATTATGGCATAGTATTGAATATGACTCACCTAAGACAAGACAGTGAATGCCCTGAAGAATTCAACCTTTAATTATTGAATTTGGTAACAACCACACAATCAGCTTCCCTGACTTCTTTTTAATCATTTCTTCCTAGGTACAGACTTATACCCTGTGAAACAGTCCCCATGTAATACAATTACATGTTCAAAAGGCCTTTCTTCCTGTAACTGTCTCAATTACCTTCCAAGAAACTTACTTGACTCCAGACAAGAAAAGAAATTTCCATTCACAAAATGCCTCTAAAATATGCAAGAATTAAAAATAATGTTCCTATGTTGAACTTGGCAAGATTGCATACTTAGCCAAATGACTGGCTAAGCCAATAGACTCGGCCAAATACTCTAAGATTGCCCATAGATCATGTGGCAATATATCAATAACACTGTGTGCTTTGGGGCTACATAACATAGGCTTCAAATCCAAAATTCCTATTTTAAGTGTAAGAAAAGGGACCTCACTGTGTAAGCTGTTCAGAAATACTGAGATGGCATAACATAGCAATGCATTTTCTGACACCCCAAGTGGACTCAGAAAACCCCAGTGCTGTATTTTCAGGAATGACTGCAACATGGGAGGAAGAGGCAGGGAAAGCAGTGCCTGCTGCTGCCTTCTTTGAACACAGACTCATTCAGTTCTGAAAATACAGCCCCAAGGCAATTACTGGGACCCAGAGCCTGCAAAAAAAAAAAAAAAAAAAAAAAAAAAAAA
>NW_008355275.1:1476028-1477246 GCF_000622305.1 Nannospalax galili
AATGGAATCAATTGCCAACATAAGCATTAGGAGAGTTCATGTCCCTTGCAGATTTTGAGTCAAGTCACTAGCCTTTAACACAATTCAGAACTGAAACACCTGGACCTGTGCTCCCACATAGCAGCAATCAACTGGAGTTTAGAGTAGCTTGTTAAAACAGCTGTCTGTCTACAGGAGGTAGAGCTCTTCACTTGGCCAAGGCTACCAGAAGACTGTCTGGCTCTGGAGGTTATCTAAATCTGATAGGCCAGTTAGCCTATGAAAAGAGATGAGATTCCTGCAGTTCAAGTAGAGTTCCTCATCCATTTTGAGCTTTCTCGTGGCCAAGTAAGACTGGGAGGTATTTAAGGTCAGTCCTAACTAAAATACTGAGAGAAAATGAACTACACTGCAGTGTCCCTGCCTCAACAGAAGCTAAGACATTTTTTCTGCTGATAGTTTGAACAGGTAAGCCTTACAGTTGGGTCTTATTCCCCTTGGAAGGAGTCACTTTCATGGTGTGCTAGACTCCCATACTATGATGTGTCATGGGTGCTCAGGGATCATATATATGCTGTATGTAGTATGGGTTTAAAACATCAGTAAATTCTTAAACCTTTGGAGGAAATGAAGATTTAGAACATTCTGGTCCTTTGTTTCTCTCACTTTAAAAGACTTAAAGAGAAACTAATTTGGAATATACCACAACCTCAGGCTGAAGGATATAATTCCATCTCCACAATTCTTAGATTTGCATATTTTATAGGCTGTCATTTGTCAATCAGGTCACTGTTGGGGAAAAAAAAAATGAAATACCTTGATGAATGCTGTAAGAACTCTGCATTTTGATAGAAAACTCTGTTTAAAATGTTGATTTAGATTTACTTGCTAAGCTTGCCTGTTCTGCCTGATTGTATCTACCACACATGGATGATTAACCTAGTTGAAATGCTAAGAATTGAAGTGCTGTAAACCTCCTTCCTGGACCCTGGACCCCAGACTCAGTTGATTTACAATGTGTCCTGTAGGCCTGTTTGCACATACCAGATAACCGATAAGGAACAAAGAGAGGGAAGTTGCACCAGGCTTACACCAGATCTACCCTTCCTGGAAAAGATGTTTAACCAAAACTATAGCTTTTAGAAGATGTTTGATCAAAGTGTCTGCTGAGGAATGCTTTTTGTGTAATGACTATGTGAGCCTATATAATCTGTACCTAAAACTGAATGGGGGTCGATC
>NW_008355275.1:1480822-1505002 GCF_000622305.1 Nannospalax galili
TGTCCAAGTCAGACAGTACCCGATGCCAGAAGAAGCTAGGAGGGGAATAGCGCCCCACATTCACAGATTGCTAGAAGAAGGAATCCTTAAACCCTGTCAATCAGCCTGGAACACGCCCCTGCTTCCTGTGAGAAAGCCTGGCAATGAGGACTATAGACCAGTACAGGACTTGCGAAGGGTCAATGAAAGGGTGGAGGACATTCATCCCACGGTGCCCAACCCATATACCCTGCTCAGCCATTTGCCACCATCCCATGTGTGGTATACCACCCTGGATTTGAAGGATGCTTTCTTCAGCATCCCTCTGGCGGAGATCAGCCAATCCCTGTTTGCCTTTGAGTGGCAGGAACCTGGAGGGGGAAAGACGGGGGAGCTCACGTGGACCAGGCTGCCCCAAGGCTTCAAGAACTCCCCCACCCTGTTTAATGAGGCCCTAAGTCAAGATCTGGAGCCTTACCGCAAAAGGCACCCTCATGTAACCCTGCTGCAGTATGTGGATGATTTGCTGCTGGCCACAGCTACTCATGGAGAGTGCATGGAGGCAACGAAGAATCTGCTGGCTGAATTAGGCAGCCTGGGATACCGAGCCAGCGCCAAGAAGGCGCACATCTGCCAGAGGTCAGTAGTCTACCTGGGGTATAAGATATCTGAAGGGGCCAGATGGTTGACTCAGGCTATGAAGCAAACCATCCTGACCATTCCAGTGCCCGCCTCTCCCCGAGGGGTAAGGGAATTCCTCGGCTCGGCTGGGTTTTGCAGACTCTGGATTCCTGGGTATGCAGAGATAGCCCGTCCACTGTATGAGGCCACCAAAGACGGGCCCGACTGGAAGTGGAGCCAAGAGCAACAAGAGGCATTTGACCGATTGAAAGAAGCACTCCTTCAGGCCCCAGCCCTGTCTCTGCCGGACCCAGAGAAACCTTTCGCCCTTTTCATAGATGAAAGGAAGGGAGTCGCTAAAGGGGTCTTGGCCCAGCAGCTGGGTCCATGGAAAAGACCGGTGGCTTATTTATCTAAGCGACTGGACCCTGTGGCCTCAGGATGGCCATCCTGCCTACGCATCCTGGCAGCCATCGCCCTGTTGGTCAAGGAAGCCGACAAGCTGACATTTGGACAAGACTTGAAGGTAACAGCACCACATACGGTGGAGGGAATCCTCCGACACCCTCCCGGGAAGTGGATGACGAATGCCCGACTCACCCATTATCAGGGGCTTTTATTAGACTCGCCCCGAATTACCTTCTCGGCCCCAGTAACTTTAAATCTAGCCACACTCTTGCCAGACCCAGACCTGTCCTCCCCGGCCCATGATTGTAGAGATGTCCTATCTGAAGTCTGCCAGACTCGGATAGATCTGAAGGACACAAGGATACCAAACAGTGAGCTGGATTGGTACACTGATGGAAGCAGCTTTGTGAAGGATGGAGTCAGAAGAGCAGGGGCAGCGGTGGTAACACAAGAAGGAGACGTCATCTGGAGTGCTGCCCTACCTCCAGGTACCTCCGCGCAAAAAGCCGAACTTATTGCCCTTGCAGAGGCCCTAGAAAGGGCGGAAGGCAAGCGAGCTAACATCTACACGGACAGTAGATATGCCTTTGGCACGGTGCACGTTCATGGTGCCATCTACCGAGAGAGAGGGTTCCGATCTGCTGAAGGAAAAGAACTAAAGAACTTACAGGAAGTCCAGAGACTATTGAGAGCTATAGAAAAACCCAGGGCAGTGGCAGTCATACACGTGCCTGGACACCAAGTCAAGAAGACTCCTGAGGCCATTGGTAACAACCTTGCAGACACGGAAGCCAAAAGAGTGGCCCTCTCCAGTCCTGGAGATCCAGTTGTACTAGCCGCCCTAGAGGTACCGATACCAGAACTGCCTACTCTGCCCCCCAAACCTGATTATTCTCCACAGGATCTAGAGTGGATAAAGAAGCGAGCACCGGAGGGGAGGACTGGGGAAGGAGGTTGGAGCCGGGACCAGGAAGGCAGGTTGATTCTACCAGAAATATTAGGGAAATACATGTTAACTAATTTACACAGATCTACCCACTTAGGTTGGAAGAAGTTGCTTACTCTTTTCCAAAATGCACAGCTGGTTTTCCCACATCAGACTAAAGCAGCAAGACTGATCACGGGAAGTTGCAACAGCTGTGCGAAACTTAGACCAGCCCCAAAGGAGCTCCACCCAACTGGTAGCCGGGAGAGGGGGAGGGCACCGGGAAGGTATTGGGAGATAGACTTCACTGAGGTAAAGCCAGGTAAATTTGGTTATAAGTACTTGTTAGTAATGGTGGATACCTTCTCAGGATGGGTAGAGGGCTTTCCCACTAAAAATGAAACTAGCCAGGTAGTAGCAAAAAAGCTAATTGAGGAAATAATTCCCAGGTATGGAGTCCCTGAAGTCATAGGTTCTGATAACGGCCCGGCTTTCATTAGCAAAGTCCTGCAAGGACTAGCCCAGACTCTGGGAACAGATTGGAAACTACATTGTGCTTATAACCCACAGAGTTCTGGGCAGGTAGAAAGGATGAATCGGACTTTAAAGGAGACCCTTTCTAAATTGGTCGCTGAGACTGGCGGTGACTGGGTGACTCTCCTTCCCTTAGCCATTTTCCGTGTCAGGAACTCCCCCTATGTGCATGGACTGACCCCCTTCGAGATAATGTTTGGAGCCCCGCCACCGATAACCAGGCGGGCGTTGCCCCCAGGGGAAGAAGGATCAGCACCTGACTACCTGAGTGTATTACAATCTCTCACTAAAGTACAACAGGAAATTTGGCCCCTAATCAGAGCTTACTATGGAGAAAGAAAGGTGCTTAATATAGAGCATGGTATCTCCCCAGAGAACACAGTCTAGGGAAAAAGACACAGAATAAAGACCCTTAAACCCAGGGGGAAGGGACCTCATGTTGTGTTGTCTGTTACTCCCACTGCCTTGAAGGTTGACGGTATTGCTTCTTGGGTACATCACACCCACGTTCGTAAAGCATCACCTCACCAAGACTCAGAGCTCGACATAAAGACGTAAAAAGCGTAGAAAGATCCAAACAACCCTCTAAAGATACGGCTAAATCGAACTTGAGAGGATTTCTACCCTGCGCTGTCTCAGGACTTGCCAAGCATCCCTGCCACCACTGAGACTCCCTTATGAAGCTCTCCACGCAGACTGGATGGGTGAGGATGTTGCTGGTAATATATTATCTAGCAACTAACTGCGGACATTTTGTTCAAATGGCATAACTCAGTTATCCAATAAAATAATAAACACTTATTGTGAATTTATTCATTAATACTAATTAATAATAATAATAACAATAAAGCATACCTGGGCTGGAGAGAGCTCAGCAGTTGAGAGTACGTACAGCTCTCACAGAGAACCTAACTTCGGTTCTCAGCACCTACAAGTGGCTAGAAGCTCCTTATAACGCCAGCTCCGTGGGCTCTGATGCCCTCTTCTAGCCTTCACGGAAACTGTTGGTAAAAAAAATGAAATACCTTGATGAATGCTGTAAGAACTCTGCATTTTGATAGAAAACTCTGTTTAAAATGTTGATTTAGATTTACTTGCTAAGCTTGCCTGTTCTGCCTGATTGTATCTACCACACATGGATGATTAACCTAGTTGAAATGCTAAGAATTGAAGTGCTGTAAACCTCCTTCCTGGACCCTGGACCCCAGACTCAGTTGATTTACAATGTGTCCTGTAGGCCTGTTTGCACATACCAGATAACCGATAAGGAACAAAAAGAGGGAAGTTGCACCAGGCTTACACCAGATCTACCCTTCCTGGAAAAGATGTTTAACCGAAACTATAGCTTTTAGAAGATGATTGATTAAAGTGTCTGCTGAGGAATGCTTTTTGTGTAATGACTATGTGGGCCTATATAATCTGTACCTGAAACTGAATGGGGGTCGATCGTTCTGACCAGACTTGCATGTCTTGGGAAGCCGGTCGACCCCAGCTAGCTGGAAAGTAAAGACTCCGCTTGATTTTTACATCTCCAATCCCGTGTATTTGTTACCTGGAGGGGACCCATCGAGTCACGGACCCTAACAGTCACATGAACACTTTTTATGTAATATTTCTTACTTCTGAGCTCAGAAAAACTATAATCAAATCAACATAGCAACTGAAATTTGGTGAGATCTTAGAAGAGAGAATAATAAAAAACTATTGTTGTTTTTAAGTTATTGTTTATATAATGTGACCAGAATAGAGTCAAGTGTATTTCTAAGCTAGGATCTAGTGGAATGTACAATAGAGTGAATGCTTGTGTCTCCCTCAAAGTCCTGTGTTAAAATCCTATCCCTCCAACAGCATAGTATTCAAAGGTAGAGTATTTGCTAAGAATCAGACCATGAAGATTGAGCCCTCATGACTGATGAGATTACTGGCCTTACAAAAGAAAATCCAGAAAATTCTCTCTCCTGCCTTCCTTCATGTGAGGACACAGCAAGATGGCAGCCACCTATGAATGAGGAACCAGGTCCTCACTAGATAATGAATTTTCCAACACCCTGATATTGGACTTCTCAACCTCTAGATCTGTAAGAAATAAACGTCGAGTCACTCAGTCTATACCATTCTGTTGTAGCAGCCTCAACTGACCAAGACAGAAAGCTAGACCACACAACTGGCAACAAGAGAAATGCAGACAATAGGAGACTTATTAAAGATCCAGATAATGTAGTTATGTGAAATCACTTGAAAATTACTATGCTTGCTGGGCGTGGTAGCACAGGCCTTTAATCCCAGCACTCCGGAGGCAGAGGCAGGCAAATCTCTGTGAGTTCAAGGCCAGGCTGGTCCACACAGTGAGTGCCAGGACATCTGGGGCTACAGAAAGACCCTGTCTCAAAAAGACCAAAAAAAAAAAAATTACCATGCTGAATATGTGCAAGGAAATCAAAGACAAAATTCATGACTTTAGCACAAAACTATAAACATTGAACTATAACCACAGGAAAATAAAAAACTGAAACTGAAAAATATAATGAAATTTTAAAAACCAGTGAATGGTTTAGTGGTGACTCCAAGGTTAAAAAAGAGTAATAAACTGAAGGACAGATTAAAAGAAAAACTCAGAATGAAGCCTAAAGATACAAAAGGGTGGAATGCACAGGAAAATGTAAGAAGTACAGGGCATAAGCTGAGAGGTAAATAAATACATCATTGGTATCCCAGGAGGACAAGACAAAGAGAATGGAACAGAAGAAACATCCTAAGGGATCACCACTGGAAAATGTTCTATAGACTCACACAGTCTCAAGCCAGAAACATGTCAAGATGTCAAGTAACTCACATATAGACACAGACATATTTTCAAAGCAGCAGGGAGAGAGGATGAGGAAATGGACTTTAAACTATTTGTTACCTCTCACTTACAACATAAATTTTGCATCTTTGCAAAATTTTAAGATTTACAATCTTAAAATATCACAATCTTATTATTGTTAATTTTTAAAAATATGTCGTGTGTGTGTGTGTGTGTGTGTGTGTGTGTGTGTGTGTGCGCACGCGCGCACGTAAAGAGGCCAGAAGAGAGTATCAGATCCCCTGGAAGTGGAGTTAAAGGTAGTTGTGAGCTGCCCAACGTGGGCAGCTCACAACTGAACTTGAGTCCTCTGCAAGAGAACAAAGTTTTCTTAACTCCTAGGTCTTATATCCAACCTCTTGTTTATTATTTGTTGTTTCTATTGGTATGATTTTAAGGTCCTTTCTTTTAAGTGTCTAAATCCAACATCTGGTTCTTTGTGTCTTTTTTTTTTTCTATGTCTAATGCATCTTCATCTCAAGACAATACCTTTTAATATCTTACACATCATTGACTAATACATTTTTTCCATGAACTCACTTAAATCTAGTCACTAGATTTAAGGATCAAATAGGAGTTCAAATAATCATGATTCCGCAAGGGGGTGAAATTTACTCATTTTTCTACTTAATTTGCTGTGACCTAGAAATTAATTTCCTCAAATATTGTTTTTCCTCATCTGTGAAGCAGGCTAGTAACATTTACTTGCCTGGGCTGGCTTTGAGGAGTAATTGAATTCAAAGTTCTTGTTTTTTTTTTTTCTATGTTTGCCTTTGTTTATAAAGTACTCAACTAAAAGCCAATTCTTCCAATTTAAAACACTTTCCAGAATATCCCAGAGAGAAGCTTTAAGGGCCTATTATCAGACCTACCAAAGCATATTGCCATGTTTCTCTGTTTTCTGAGCTTTGACTAGCATTTACCACAAGGAGCCTCCAAACTCAAGTTGATTAAGACTTCTGCGTACCAAGTACAGCATCTGAACTTTTACATTTTATAATTCTGCACATAAAACCTTAATATTGTGCTCTATATCAAACAGCAACTCTGTTTTCTTTCATTTCCTATATTTTCCAAAGCTGCATACCTGCTTATGATGTTTTTGAAGAGAATTCTGAAACTTCCTCCATGTACCGTTGCTTCTCCTACTTTAGACATCTACCTGGTGGGTACTTAGACCATTCGCATCTCATCAGAGCTCCTTCCCACAGATTTCAAAGTGATGACCGATACTCTGTGTGTTCTCTTTTTAGAAACCTTTGTATCTCCCCATTGGATGCATTCATATTCTTTTCTGTTTGATTTTTCAAGAGCTTTGTGTCTCATTTCTTCTTAGTGGGATGGCTATTTTCAGACAAAGCCAATAAAGAACTTAAAACATCTGTATCTGCAGCCTAAAAGAACATCAGGCCCTGCTCTGCTAAGTAAAATATCCCATGATTAGTAATAAATAGCATATTGCCTTGTTACTTTTGAGGCTCAGCTTGAGGACACAAACACACTAAGTTTAGAATGCCCTAGATATTATTGCACAAACAAAAACAGTCATTGGAGGTGCATTTTTCTGGAATATTACTTCAGATAAACATTTAAAGACCTTCTCTATCCTTAGCCCCTCCCCCAAGGGCACTGTATGAAGTAGTTCAATGATTCCACTTCAAAGGGACATGTGTGATGGCTCTGTAATGGCTCTTGCCTTGACTCCTATAGGAGCGCCCAGGTTCCGTGTATCCCTTCATCAGCACTAGGGGCCTGTCCCTCTGTTCTCCTGGCATGCTTTGCTGCTGAGAGCTGGCACCTGCATCCTTCAGAGAACTTCCCTTAGATATGAGCACCAGCTTGCCTAACTGAAGAGCTGAAAAACACCTTGATTTTGCCCATCCTTTGTCCAACCAAAGGTTGCCTGTAGCCAATGGGATGGACATGTTCCTTGATGTATAACTTTCACTTTCCAGAATCCTGTGAAATTAGACTGCATCTAGTAGTTCAGTTGAAAAGACTCTTGCTTGATTTCTTCCCCTTTCTTTTCTTACCTCTACATTTCTCTTACTGGCTGATCCTGGGAGCATATCCTTTAGTAATCATCCAGTGTCAAATGCTGGATGTAGGATCTGCTTTGGGGAGAAAGTACCCTAAGGAAGTTATGATGTTTTCTAAGCCTGGGGCATCATGACCTCTCATGCCATCCCTTCTTAGTTCTGCTGAGAGTTATGAGAACCCAGAGAAGCACTTGTCACTGAGCCCTGTGTGCCCTTTAGCTCTCCTGGGCAATGAGATCTTGAAAAGGAAGACTAGACAGGAAGTTAGAGTCTAGACCCTTGGAAAAAGTTCTCCAGCCTCCATAAACATTCTCAGGCTCTAGGCCAGACCCATTCCAGCCAAGCTCTGGCACCTAAAGGGATAAAGTGGTATAGACAATGGGGTTCCTCAAGATGAACTTAGAGTAGACTTAAGTGTACTTAGAACCCACATTAGAGGATTCACCCTGATCATTTGATATTCTCTACATAGAATGATTCTATATCCCTGGGGCAAGAAGGCAGCCCCAACAAGACTGAATTCTCAGAAACTTGAATTATAAATCTTAGAACTGGATTTAATGCAAATAAAGTTGTATCTTTCTCTTTCCAACTATACAGTAAGAATCACTACTGGCAGTTCGATGACCAGGGCAAGTGATCTCTACGAAGAAGACACAGTGATGATACCACCACACAGCAGGTCAGGACTGCTTGATCATATCCTCAGAAGTGGTTCTTCAGTGTTCCCTAAAAATATCACTTCCCTGTGCCCTTGGGTCAAAAAAGCAACACTGAGTGTGACAAGAGGAAGTTCATACTCTTCATGCTTGAATGAAGAATTGAACCTGCCTCCCATTCCCAACAATTACCAGGCCTAAGGGCAAATGCCTGCCATGGAAAACCATCAGGCCCTCTCTTCCCTTAAACCATCATCCATATGATATTCTTGTTCACAAAAGCAATCCATTTTCTGAGTGAATCTATCATTTTGATGTGCTACTCCGTTCTCTCATAAATATTTGTCTTCTACTTTTACTTGGATGTCCAAGCTCTAAGGTCAGATTTGGAGACAAGGATAGTAAAAAGCTGCCTGGGAACATGGTTCGACATATTACTTAGTCTCTCCTGAATCCAGCTTGTCCCTCTTTGGAGAAGGACTGAGGAGACGTTGACTGTTTATCTGGTCACTTTGTGTTTAAGGCGTATCCCTGTGTCAGGCAGAATTAGGTATCAGCAGGTGTTTTTCTGTATCTTTTTAAAACTTTTTATTGTTGAGACATTCATACATTCACATAACATGTTTTGATTAAGTCCAACCTCCATTCCCTGCCATCCAATTCCCCCCATCCCCCTACCACTTTTCTTTCCCATCTTCATGTACTCTCTCTTTTTAAAATACTGAGTCCACTTAGTGCTGTCTGTATGCCCGTGGATATAGGATCATCTACTAGATCATGGGTAGCTTCTCAGGGCCTGCATCCCTGAAGAAACTTATTCTCCCTCCCCAGCAGCTATCAATTGCCGATAGCTTCTCAGCTAGGAATGGGACTTTGTGAGTCCCTCCACCTTCCATGCTGGGACTTTAGCTGGCTTGATCTTATGCACGTCTTGTGTGGACAATCACAGATGCTGCAAATTCATGTATGCACACGGAAATTTTTCATTTCAAAGCCAGAAATGCAAATGATGTTGGTTCAGGCTTATTCCACTAAGGTAATTGTATACCCTGCCTGTCCTTAGCCTCACTTAAACACTTAGAAACAGTTTGAGGCATTCCTTTTAGTTATTTATTCTCTGGGTCTGATTTTTACCGAATGAAGTCTTTCTCAATAAAGAAAATCCTTAGCTGGGCCTGGTGGCACAAGCCTGTTATCCCAAATCCTTGAGCGACTAAGCCGAAACACTGCAAATTCAAAGCCAGCCTGGATTAAAGATTGAGTTCAAGATGAGCCCAACTTAGTTAGACTCTTTCTCAAAAAAAAAAAGTGAAAAGAGGACCAGGGAGATATCCTGGGGTGGATTGCTTCCCTAGCACATATGAGGCCAAGAGGTTTAATCTCCAGTACCATAAAAATAAAGGGAAAACCTTACTGCTCAGCTAGATCTTAAAGACTATTATTGTTGGAAACTCAGTTTACTTCTTTAGGCTGATTGACTGAACTTATTCTGATACACAAAAAGAGAAAGACAGAACAATGATGGGGAGGGGAATATTCATACCTTTTTTCTTTAAAATATTTTATTTATTATTTTTATTTTATGTGTACATGTGTATTGCCTGCATGTAGGTACGTGCACTCTTATCGTGTAATACCCATGGAGGACAGAAGAGACTGTTGGATCCCCTGCAACTAGAGTTACCATGTGGGTGCTGGGAACTGAACCTGAGTCCTCTGCAAGAACACTGAGCACTCTTAACTGCTGAGCCATTTTTCAGCCACTTCCCTCAAGTTTTATAAGAAAAATTTAGAGTAAGGTAGGAGGAGTTATGTAGTTGCAGAGGAGAGTAGACTTTTAAGTATGTTAGTTGAAGTAGGCCTGAATGTAAAGGAGATGTTCTAAGCTAGGAATATTCATACCTTTTTTCTTTAAAATATTTTATTTATTATTTTTATTTTATGTGTACATGTGTATTGCCTGCATGTAGGTACGTGCACTCTTATCGTGTAATACCCATGGAGGACAGAAGAGACTGTTGGATCCCCTGCAACTAGAGTTATGGACAGTTAGTTATTAGCTGCCATGTGGGTGCTGGGTTCTAACCCAGGTCTTCTGCAAGAACAATCAGCGTTCTTAACCCCTGAGTCATCTCTCCAGCCCCCTATTCACACCTTTTTTCATTAGTACCAGCTTGTCCTGTAACTAATGCCTTTCTTTGCTTCTAAAATCACATTAAAAGATAGATAGCATGCTGACCAAGGAATAAGTAAAAGTAACAATGGAGGCTTTAAATGAATTTTTAATATTTTATTATTTTTATGTGTGTGAATGTACAGAAATACACTGTCTGCATGTAAGTGCATGCATGTTGTTCAATGCCCACAGAGGTCAAAAGAGGGTGTTGGATCCCCAGGAACTGGAGTTACAGACCATTGTTAGACACCATGTGGGTGCTGGAACCTGAACAGAAAGAGCAGCCTGTATTGTTAACTTCTGGGCCATCTCTCCAGCCCCTTAAATGAATTTGAATAGGATGTGAAGGAGCCTTGGCAAATACTAGCTACCCATAGAAGCTGGCTGAAGTCTGGGTTGCAATGAAGAGTTCTTCAGGTATAATTGATGGAACTGGGTTGATGCCACTTAGCCAGCTCTGTGGTCTGAAAGAGAGCCTTTTAATCCACAGGTAGGAAGGCAAGTGAAATGGAACCAGATTCTAATTTAGATACTTCTGCTCAAAATAACTATTGGGGACTTGTAATTAGAATTCCAAATTTTATCACATTTATGCCATTTCTAATATACTAAACAGAGATCATGACTTAGTCAGGGCACATGCTGTAGTTAAGACCATGTGGTCAGTACATCAGCCTCAAGTGTAAAAGAGATAGTGAGAAGAGGCTCAGAAATGCTGACTTGTAACAGAAGCAGCTATGTATGACATTACATCTGGAAGGTGCCAGATGGAAGAGTATAAACAAATATTTAAGAAGATCCTAAGTCACTTGAGAGATAATATTACGTTATTGCCTCTCTCCACGAATATTGCTGTGGCCTTTACTCACTACCACGACCCCATCCTAGGAGGACTGGGCTAGTTCTTAATACACAGAGAAGAATGGGGGAGGGGGGAAGAGTTTGGAAACATGCAAATTATAAATTCCTGAGTATAACATAAGCCTTTTTGATAAAAAAAAAATACAGATAATTCATACTGTGGTTACTCTTTAAATAAGGCAACCCTAAAAACACACGTAATTTAGCATTGATCAAAAGCTTATCTAGTATTTTTCAGAAACAACTAGATGATGATCTAACTAGTTGACAGCTAATTTTCTGTGTCAGCTTTCCTGGACACCAGATGTACTAGCTGCTTTTGCATCACAGCACTGTGACCAAATCTAGAAAAAACGTCAGGAAGAAGATATTTATTTTGGCTCATAGTTTTAGAAGGCTCAGTCCATCACAGTAGCTGGGCATGCAGAGAAGCTCACATCATGATGTAGAGGAAGCAGAGAAAGAGGAATGACTAAAAGTTGGCTTGCTTCCTTCTTTCTTCCTTTTTTATACTGTCAGGGTTCCAAACCCATAGGAAGGTACCACCTACACTCAAGGTGGGCCTTCCCCTCTCAGTTAATATTCTGTGAAAACACTCTGAGATTTGTAAGACACACATCTGGAAATGTCTAAGTGGTCTTAAATATAGTCAAGTTTACAATGAAGATCAATCATCACAAGCCCATCAATTATCAATCTAATACCGACACATACCATTTTTAACCAGACCATGACACTTCTGGCTTCCTAAAAGGTTCATGGCCATATCATGATGCAAACAAATTCAGCTCACCTCTATAAATCTCAATAATCATTACAGTTGCAATATTGTTCAAAAGTCCAAAATGTCTCTAAGACTAAAGGCAAACCCTTAGTCATGAGACATTGCAAAAGCAAAATGTAAGTTACATACTTCCAATATACAATGTCACAGAGTGAACATTCCCATAGAAAAGAGAGATGGGGCTAGCAAAAGACCAAGACCCAGCACAGCAAACATTAAGCACTGTAGTTCCATATCTAGCAACTTGGGAATGTGATATTCTATATGAATTCCAACAACTTGGGTAGTAGTGGCTCTCTGGCCTTACTATTTACAGCTCACATGGCCTATCTTCTTCTCAGGGCCTACTTATTGCCTGCAGTTTTCCATGAAAGATGTTCTATAATTCTGGCATCCCAAGCATCCTGGACATCTCCATAGGAACTTCAGCTTCACCATCATAGCTTCATGCATCACTTTCTCAGAGGCTCCTTTCAGGGAATCCAACTCCACTGCATATTCCTGGTCCCCCAAGCCTTCCTTTAAAATATGTGTGGAATGGCCTGGCAAGATTGCTCAGTGGTTAAGAACACTGGATGTTCTTGCAGAGGACCAAAATTCAAATCCTAGCACCCACATGGCAGCTAACAACTGTCTGCAACTACAGTTTCATGGGATCCAACAGCCTCTTCTGACCTCCACAGGCATTGTACAACATGAGCACACTTACATATATGCAGGCAAAACACTTGTACACATAAAATTAAAAAATATTTTTAAAATATGTGTGGAAGCTTCTATGACCCTGGAACTCTTAAGTTCTGCATGCCTGAAAAAGAACAGCATCATGTGGACAACGCTAAGCTCTGCCACCAGCTCAAGTAATACCTGTGCCTCTTTAGACCAGAGTTGTACCATCCTCTGAGGGCTTAGGTAAATGATTCTGGGAAAACATTTCTCTAGACAGTTTTGTACAATCAGAGCACTGTGGTGGGTCTTTTCTCAAGTGAAAGTCAGATAAGTTCGTAATTGTATATACCCCAGGGCCTGTGATGGGCAGGGCCTGACCAATTCCTGAATGTCCTCAAGACGCCTTTCCTATTGTCCCACTGGAATGAGCTTGGATCTTTCTTGTTCACAGCATTCATCTCATTCATTTTCCGGCCAGACTACATGCTTTTCAAATCTTTTGCTATGCTCCTCGTTTCCAATTATCATTCTGAATCTGACTAAAAGCAGCCAGCAATAACCATGCCACAGCCTAAATGCTATGCTGTACTGAATTTTCCTCTACCAATAAATTATTACTTTATTTATTTATTTATTTATTTATTTATTTTGGTCTTTTTGAGACAGGGTCTCCCTGTAGCTTCAGCTGCCTGGAACTCACCATGTAGACCAGGCTGGCCTTGAACTCACAGTGGATCTGCCTGCCTCTGCCTCCCGAGTGCTGGGATTAAAGGCGTGCACCACCTTTTAAAATCAGCCTCTGACAAAGTTTCAGAATTCTGACAAAATGTACTCAAATTCTTTGTTAGAGTGTAACATGAATGGTATCCAGTTCAATTCTCAGTAGAGTCCATAGCCCCATTTAAAATCTTATAATCAGTCTTTATCATGTGTACTTCTTCCAGAATGTCTTATGAACTCTCACCAGAATTTTCCATTAAGCTTTGCTTACAGCATTCTATAGAATCCAAATTCCTCCTGTAAACCAGTTCAAAAGGACTGAGAACCACATATTTTGGTTTGGTCCTACCAACAACCCCACTTCTCCAGGGCCAATTTTCTGTGTTAATGACTTTTCCACCACTATGCCCAAATACCTGACAGAAATAATTTTAGGGAGGAATTATTTATGGCCTTTGCATCTCTGGCCAGACCAGCCCCTGGCTTCCTGGGGCCAGCATCTTTCCGGAATAAGTTCAGCCATGCCCACTGTGCCTTGACTGCCCTAGCCTCATTCACCTTCCCAGCTCCCCCACCCTGTCTCTTCTTCTAGCATGGGCACTGGCCCATTTCTTCTCTTGGCACCCCAGACCTTTGGATTGCCCTCTTGGCCCAGACTTCCCACTGCTTCCTGATCCTTTGTACCCAGACCAACCCAATTCCTCAGTCTAGTCCCTGGGAGCCCTCAGGGTCTGTTCCCTCCCCGAACCCCCCTTTGCATCCCTGGGCAGCCCAGCCCCCAGCTTCCTGGGGCCAGCATCTTTCCTGGGTATGTTTGGTAGCACCCACTGCACCTTGACTCCCCCAGCCTCATTCACCTTCCCAGCTCCCCGACCCTGTCTCTCCTCCTAGCATGGGCACTGGCCCATTTCTTCTCTTGGCTCCCCAGACCTCTGGACTGCCTTCTTGGCCCAGACTCCCTACTGCATCCTGATCCTTTTCATCCAGACCAACCCAATTCCTAGGTCTAGTCCCTGGGAGCTCTGGAGCCTGTTCCCTCCCCCACCTCACATTTGCATGCCTGAGACAGGCCCTCTTCCCAGGCCAGCCCAGCCCCCAACTTCCTGAGGCCAGCATCTTTCCTGGAGGGATCCAGACCTTAGGAGAAAGCCTGAGAGCATCTGATCCTCATCCGACTTGGGCATCTGTGGGAACTCCTAAGCAACAGGACGAAAGCCATCTGACCCCTCCAATATAAAATCAAAAGAGAGAACCTGAAGCCTAGACCAACAAGTAAACCACAAAGGCACATAAAGTTTACAAAAAGAAGCAGACCTAAACTCAACACAGGAAGGCCTGAGTCTCACACAAGAATCAGAAACTACAAAAGAAATCCACATGCCAAAGTCACAGCAAAAAAATAACATGAAAAACCCAAATAATATATCCCCACCAAGTACCAGCAGTCCTGCAGAGGAGTACAATGAGAACCCCCTAGAGATAACACAGGTCATGGAATTCAAAAGAACAATTATAAATGATAAAAGAATTCAGTGAATTTGAAGAACACACAAAGAAATCAAAGAACTGAAAGAAGATAGAGATAAACTTCTGAATGAATTCAGAAAAGAGAAATATTGAATACTCAGGCTGAAATGAAGAATGAGATGAAACACTCAAAAAGTCAATTAGAAACAGGAGGAAGCCTTGCCAATAGGATGAATGAAATGGAAAACAGAATATCAAGATGGGATGATAAAGTGGACGAACTAGACCACTCAAGCAAAGATTATGAAAAATTTAAGAAAACACAAGAATGGAATATGTAGGAATTGTGTGACACCACAAGAAGACCAAACTTAAGCAACATAGGCATAGAGGAAGGAGAAGAATCTCAGGATAATGGTGTGGCCCAGATCTTCAACAGGATTGTAGAAGAAAATTTCCCAAAATTAAAGAAAGACATGTCCATACAAATACAAGAAGCACATAGAGCACCAAATAGACAGGACCAGAAAAGAAACGCTCCATGGCACATCATAGTAAAAACACTAAATGAACAAAGAGAGAATACTGAAAGCTGCAAAAGAAAAACTAGTCACATATAAAGAGAGGAATTGTTTGTTTTGGCTCATAACTTCAATCCATCATGTTATAGAAGGCACAGCAGAGCGGCTCACATCATGGTGGAGGAAAAGCAGAGACAGAGAAGTCAGCACCTGGCTTTCTCCTTTCCCTCCCTTTATTCTGTCTATACCCTCAGTCCTTGGGCTAGAGCTGTCCACATTCAGGTTTGATTTTTCACTCCTTAATTAATCCTTTCTGAAAACAGATTCACAGACTTACCACAGGTGCACCTCAAATTCCTAAGTGATTCTTAAGTCAAGTTGACAATGCAGTTTAGCCATTACATTAAGTACCTGGTTAAGTAGTCTATCTGAATGTATCTTTGAGGGTGTTTCCAGAAGAGACTAATATTTAAATTGATAGAATGAGTAAAGGTGCTTCCCTTCCCAATGTGGGTCAGCATCATCTAATCCACTAAGGGTCTGAGTAGAACAGATTAGGTAGAGAAAGGGAGGTTTGGGAGTTTTCTCTCTGCCTGGCTGCCTGTGCTGAGACATCTACACCATGGTTGCGGCACCCTGGCTCTCTTCTAATCTGATCTGAAATCTACAATACTGGGTCTTTGTCCTCCAAGCTTCATTACCATCTTTCCTGGGTCTCCACATTGCAGATGACAGATGGAACTCCTCAGCATTCATAATCATGTACATCATATATATATGATGTTGAGTAGAAAGGAGTCAGGGTAACAATAAAATAGATGTTTGCATCTCCAGATAAACTTGTGTTCACTATGGTTAACCTCTATACCATCTGTAATCTCCTTTTGATTGCTCTTATTCTGCTTTTTCATTACTTTAACTTAATTATTATCACATATATTTGATTTCACAAATAGTGCGTAGCAAATGACAAAACAATACATGAAAAGCATATTTGCCTTTTGGCAAATTTTAGTAATGAAATATTTATGAAAGCCAGGTAACCAGATGAGTGTGCAAAATCAGGACAGTATTCTGCCTCTTTAGTAAGAGGTAGGTGTCAGAGGCATAAGAGTTTCTGAGAGCTACAGCAAAGGACACAGGTCCAAAGTCAACAAAGTTCATCGCCCATGAACTAGCTGTGGTGGAGGTTGGGATAGAGTGGAATTAGTCTCAATTCTTAGCATACTCTTAGTGTCTACCCAATCTCACTCATCACCAAAATCAAGGAAACAACTTTTGACAGAGTTTTGGTTCTGTTTGGAAAAAGGCATTAACTTTCTCATTGGCTTTGTTAATTCTAGAACCTGACAACACAAAGCTAATGCTCAGACAACCAGATGATGGCCTCTTTTCTCTTCCTCATTTTTTCCTGTTGAGTTCATCTTTGAATTTGGTGCTTCAAGACTAAACCAAATATGTTTTACTCTCACAAAAGTTAACACCAACCACAAATAATGACACCAAGCTGATGATGTAGCCTTCACTGAAATCTCTTTTTATCCCTTTCCAGCCAATGGCATTCTGCCTCCCTGATGTTTTCCAGCCCTCTGTGGGTGTGAATGAGATACTATCCATTTGAAATTATGCTTGGATGGCATACACTGCTATTTATTCATCTGCCAGCAATTTGGAGACTAAGGCTTAATTAGCTATTTGATCTTAATCAGTATTGTCTTGGGCCTCTGGTACACTGTGTCTTTCAAATGCCACTTTCCGGTGCTCAGATGACCTATTTAAAACTGCCTGCATCCAAGATACTGGTCAACATTAATATTTTCAGAAAGTCTTGGTTATTTTGTTTCTTGTTCAAAATAAACCTGGCACATCACTCTTTGATAGAGTAAATGGGTCACCTATGTGATGTGGGAAACTCAGCTGATTTTCTGATGGATCTGTTTGACAATAATAGTCTTGGGTTTTCTTAGAATTTCAGTTTTCTGAGTCAGTACAAGGACAGAGGGTTGGGGAAATGGTTCAATCAGTAGTATTTGCCACATAAGAATGAGAACCTGAGTTTGGTACCCAGAACCCATGATGTGCTTCTGTTAACCTAGAGCTGGGAGAATGGACATACGTAGGTCCCTGAAAACTTCAATAGCCAGTCAGTCTAGACAAACAGTGAGCTCTGCTTCCATGATGAAAGACCCTGTTTAAAAAAAAATAAGATGGAGAGAGAGGGAGATTCCAGATGACAATCTCTGGCCTCCACAGGCATATGCATACCCACATATGTGTACACAAGCACATCAACACGTACATATATCACAACACACACACACACACACACACACACACACAAAATAGAGGAGCTTGGGGCTGGAGGGATTGCTCAATGGTTAAGGTCACTGGCTGTTCTTGCAGAGGACCCAGGTTCAGTTCCCAGCACCCACATGGTTGCTAACAACCATTCATCCATCTTCTGGCCTCCACAGGAATTACATGAACAGATGCACTTACATATACACACATGAAATAAAAATAAATTAAAAAAAAAAAAAAGAGCTTGACACAGCGGTGCATGCCTGGAATCTAAGGACTGGGAGGATTATGTTTGAGGTCAGCCAGGGTGGCATAGTGAGACCCTGTCTCAAGAACCCCCCCCCCCCAAAAAAAAACAAGAAAGACTATTGTATTTAGTACATTGAGACCAACAAGGATGCCTGGGAATTTACAAAAAAGAAGCTTTGACCTTTTAAAGTGAGCGGGGAGCAGGTGAGGAACATCCACCAAAACAGGCCTTTAAGAAAGCCTGGAGCTCTCTGGCCTCAAAGGCTGGAGTCCATCTTGGGGCCTGACAGCAGGAACACTTGCTTCCAACAGAGGTGGATTCCACTGTCCCCTGGCTCTTTTTCCACATTTTGAGCCCATTTTCCCCTGCTCTTGGTGGCCATACTGCCCATTCCAGCTCTAATGGATCACCTCTTAACCCAGGATCTAAATAAAATCTGCCTCTTGCATTAAGTCCTGCCTTGATGATTACAAACACCAAAGTAAAAGCCAAGAAGGCCAGGGAATAAGCAAGCAAGGCATGTGTAGCCCAAGCAGCCAAGTGCTGGGTAGCCTTTCTCACGTGGACTGTTCTATCCCATGTTTAGAGTGGTTTCCGTGGTTTCATCTGTTTATTCATTATTTGGGGGAACACTGTCCATGCTAAAATAACTTCTGAATAGCAAAACATCCCTCCTTTGTGTGTGTTGTTTTTATTTTTTATTATTCATACATTTCCCAATCAAATCCAGATAACAACTTCAAGAACTCTAGCTTGTATGACACAAGATACTGGTTAAGAGGCCACAGGGGCAATGTAGACCAGCAGCTTTCATGCTAAGATGTCAGTTGACCTATATAAGCTCAGGCTCACTCAAGAATTGATTCAAATGAAAAGAAAACTTTTCTTCTGACTATAGAACACACACATGTGCGTGCACAGACACAAACTCCTCCCTTAATAACTATACAAGGGCAACATGTGACAGATTCTGGCTTTTGCATATAATATGAATGTATGACATCCCTCTGAAGACCCCTAGAACGATGTTGGATTCACCTTTGTGTTAGGGAAGGTGAATGGACAGGAGCTCTGCCTAGGCCAAGGTTGAACAGTGAGCAGTCTGCTAGTTAATTGTCCTTTTGGGACATTTAGAGTTACTAAATGCTTGTAGGACAGCACCATGGATCCTTGGAAATCTGTGGAATTATCCCTAAAACTAAGCCAGATTGTACACAAACGCGCACACACACACAAACACACACACACCATCCTCTTTAACAACTTTTTTTTAAATGGTGATCTAAAGCCCACATCTCCAAAATGACCACTAGGGGGAAGGGCACACAGTTCACCAAATGGTGAGTGAGTGAAAGCTGAAACTGAGGGAAAAGAGGTTGGCCAGAAAGCAACCGTCTTTTGATTGTTGAAATGCAGTTAGTCTGAGACATTACCCAGACTTCCCAGTTCTCTGAGCACCCCTTTGCTGGCTGTCCTGGTAACAGAGGTTCCCATTTACTCCATTCAGTGTGGGTGCCATCTCTGAGGACCCTGGATTTCTTTATGACAATGACATTGGCAACATCTGCTTGTCCTTTTAAAACCAGATCTTCCTTCCCAGTATGCTGGTAAGGTGGTGGGGACATTTCCCAGTGATGATCTGGGAAGATCAGTTCACAGAGCAGGCTTAGAAACTCCTTGAATTTTAAGAATTTTCTTAAACCTAGGCACCCTGAAAAGAAAAGGCTTCTCAAAACTATTAAGTTGCAGAAATTAGTGTAGTTACTCTAATATCTGTTCTGGAGAATTCTGTGCTTTCTGCCAGATTTTTAAATGCCCATCGCATGGGGCCAGAGCAATTAGAATAATGGCTCTCAGACACAGAAAGACAAGTATCACATGTGGGCTCTCATTTACGCAAACTCATAACCTAACTAGTAGACATGATAACCTAATTAACTGGGGACTGGGAAGGGGACAAGAAAGAGGAGGGACAAAGGGGAGAGGCAAGAGGATGGGAGTGAACAGGCATGATCAATGAACATTATATCCGTGTATAGAAAGATCACAGTAAATATTATTGGTTGTACAACTTTAATCCCAGCACTCGGGAGGCAGAGGCAAGCAGATCTCTGTGAGTTCAAGGCCAGCTTGGTCCACATAGTGAGTTCCAGGACAGCTGGGGCTATAGGGAGACCCTGTCTCAAGAGGGCAAAAGGGGAAAAAAAAAAAAAAAAAAAAAAAAGATGTGTTAATGATCATAAATAAAGAATAATTGCTTCTAATAGTCAATTCTGTCTTCACCATAATGCATTCCCATAAATCCCTGAAAACTATCTGGTATTATTTTTCTAGACTTTCCTACTGGGGAAATGGAGGCTAACAGAAGTTAAATCACCTGCTCAAGGTCAACTGGATGGTGAGCTTGTTAGGGAAAGAGGAATTTACTGCTTGTAACCAATTAACTCAACTGGAGACACAGGCATCCGGAGATAGAGGCAAGTGCTACAGCCCCCGGAGCCTGACCTGTTCTGTGTCACGTCACGTAGGCATGTCTGCTCACACAAGATAACAGGAAAGAGTCGTGCCAGGCACATACCAACGATCTCTCCCCGATTGAGACACCTGAAGGGAGTTGTAACATTTTTCTTGTTTTAAAGTTATTGGTTTGTGAAATGCTTGCTTTGAAACTATTGGCTGTATAAACGCGGGCTTTTCGGCCCCAGCTAGCTGGTTTAATAAAACTCTGCTTGATCTTTGCATCTCCATACTCGTGCATTTGTTCTCTAGAAGAGACCCACCGAGTCACGGACCCTAACAAACTGTAGAGTCAAGGTAAATCCAAAGTCGTCCAGCCTTAGATTTCAAGGCCTCCACCCTGGAAAGCACCATCTCTCATTAGACAAAGATGAGCCTGCCTTCTGTGTATTTGGGATAAATGAGGCCTTTAGTAGTGAGAAAGAAGAGGTGATTCCATTTTTAAATGCCTCACCTGCCAGATCTCAGGGAAGTTTGCATCAATCTCACCATGCACCATTTACTTGTCTGTGATGGGAGGGATGGCTGCTGCCCACTAGAGGGTCTCCTACACGCTCCTTGCATCAGCATTCATGTTTCTATGGACCCTTCCCCACTAAAAAGTTCCTAAGGGCTCATTCTGATGAGAAACTCGAACTGTTGCTTTGAAGCCCAAGTATAAAGTGTGCCTCTCATCCTGCTCTTTCTCCACAGTCCTTGGGACAAGCCAGTGGGAAACCTTCTGAGGCTCCAAAACCCCAAAGAGTCCAGATTCACCATTTTTCTTTAATTGGTGAGGACTGATTTGTTTTGTTCCAAGGAGCATCAGAGCCTGCAGTGTGAGCATTGTGTCCAAAGATTTAGCCCATTTCTTTGGCCTTCATTAGGATGCAGGGGGAAAGCCCGGCTTTGTCAACTGGGCCAGAGGAACAAAGGCAACATGGAAATTAGAGCAGGCGATGAATCCCTCACTCTGCACTTTTACAAAACAAGATCCTAACCATTTACTAGAGGACTTACTTTGTCCTTGTGTTCCATACAATGAAACAGGAAACTTCAGAGGAAAGAAGGGGGCCCCAATTTCTTACAAGGTGGCCCAGGGAGGCTGGAGGTCACTGGGGGTGTTGGCAGGAGGCTAGCTGCGCCTGGAGGCTAAAGAGGGGCCATTTCCCTTGTCAGGTTTCTGAGGTCACTTAAGAGCAAGAGAAAGGTTTTCCCCCTTGGGAAAAGATTTAGGGAGGGTGAGACCTGGAGGCCTAGAACCTGAAGATTGCTCTTGACCACTGGAATGGCGTCAAACCTCATGAAATCCAAATAGGAACTCTGCGCCCAGACTGACGGATTCCTCTGACAGAAATCCATTTGAGTTTGACAAGAACAGCCCCTGGGTTTTGAAACTCCGTTCTTATTTTGGAGACTCCTGCTTGTACTAAGGATCATCTTGTAGGTTGGTAGAATCTTCTAGTGACCTTTAGGCAATAGCCCTCAAAAGTTTAATTATCTATACTCTTGAAAGATTAGTACATTATTGGCAGTTATCTTATATGTGAACAACAAAATAAACTAAGGATGTTCATTGAAGTCCTCTTCATAATAACAATTACATAACAAGAAATTAAAGCAATTTCAACTCTATCTTAAGGAATTAGATGATTGTGTTTTTCACATTCACAATGGAATAGTCAACAATATTTTTTTTTTTCAAATGAGGTAGCCCAACATGAACTCATCTGGAAAAATATCTATTCCATGGGCACTGACAACCAATTGAAAGGGTGCGTGTGTGCTTTAGTCTACTTTTGTATAACTACGGTCAGTGGGGCTGGATTACACGGCTGCCCTGTGTCTGTGTCTTGAAGGAGGTTCAGCAGCACCCTTGCCTCTCCCCACAGGATGCAGAGCCACCAATTTATCTCTAAATTACCATCTTCAGATAGTGCCAAATGCCACCTACAGGTGGAGATGGAGGGCAAAGTCACCTCAGTTGAGATCACTGCCCTACCTTAACAACAACTTAGCTTTTAAGCTTGGAGGAAAAACTCAGAAATGTAGATCTTTCAAGTTCCTAAGAGTTATCCCCTGGGAACCAGGGTAGGGCAGGGAAAATAGTATTTTCTTTTTATTTTATACATCTGTGTACCATTTGAATTTTCATCCATCTGCATGCACATGTGCGTGCATGTGTGTGTGCATGTGTGTGTGCATGCAACACCCATGCATGTTTGCATGTGTGAATGCTGGTGCAAATATGCTGCATGTATAGAGGTCAGAAGACAACCTCTGGTGTTGGCCCTTGCCTTCCACCTTGTTTGAGACAGGGTCTCTTTTTCTTAATTTTTTTTTCTCTCTGATATGCCAGAGTCACCAACTTCTAGGACTTCTCCTGTCTCCATCTTCCATCTCCATCTCCCAGTAGCACTGTGATTACAGATGTTCATACTAACACATGAGACTTAATGTGGGTCTTGGGAATTTGAACTAAAATCCTCACGTTTGTGTAGCAAATGCTTTACCCACTAAGCCATCCCCACAGGCCCTGTTTAACTTTTTATGAGTATATATTTCTCCTGCAATTAGGTAGAAAATTTATTCCCATTCCACCCCCACTCACAGACATGAGCAAACACAAAGAAAGCAAGGAGAATAACTCATGTCAAAGTCTGTGTTTAGAACAGAGGGGCGGATGAGCCTTATCTAGAGGGAAAAACTTTTGAATGGTCTCAGAAGTGAGCAGAGCTCACTGATCAGTCACAGGGAGCCTCACCAAGCCACATGGCATGGGCTATATTTGAGATATCATAAACTATGTGGGAAATGTGTGTTTCTGACTCCTAGTTCTGACTGTGCTGAGGACCAGGGCCTTGCATCCTCTGCTTTGACTCTTCTGCCTGCTAAAAGGAATATCTGCCTTTCTGTGAGGACTTGAGGAGAATCAATCATGATCACAAAAGATATCTAGAAGCGGTAAAGTTTAAGGGCATATAAATAAAATGTAGAACTCTCTGGTTTCAGCGCTTTTTAAAACAAGTGCCAGGTCCAATTTGGGCATCTTGGACTTTGGAGACTCTCCAAATGCTTGCTTGGATTTCTTCTTAATTTTGAAAGAATTCCCTCTGAGGAGATTGTTCCAGTTCATTGATACCCACAGAAGGAAAACAGAGCTAATCATTGTTTTTCTCTCATTTTTGCTCTTCTCACTAACAAACTACTTTGAACAATGCCTAAGTTCTGTCCAGAAATCACAAGGTAAACTGCCCCACTGAGTGAGCCAGAACTCGCTGCATTTCCTAACAGGAATTTCTGGGTCCTACAGAAAATAACAATTCAGTTCCCCAAATTGATGCTAGCAAATGACAGATGAGATGTCCACACTCAAATCTTCACACAGCTGTCACTACACGGCACTGAGGAATTACAGCTTTTAACTATATTTTGAAAACTAGAAAGGGGAAAGTTCCTTGCCTGTGTGCATTGTGGGGGGTTGTGATTATTGTTTTTGTTTGTTTGTAATTTTCTTGTTGTTGTTTGCCATACTGGGGATCCATCCCAGGGCCTTGCACATGCTAGGCAAACACTCTATCACGGAGATACATCCCCAGCCTATCCTGATGTTTTAAAGTGATCCGAGGCTGTTTATGAATCAAGCTATAATCTGTGCACAGTACCTTATGTTGCATTCTTTTTACATGATGCTTATTTTTTTTCTTGTTAGAATAAATTTACTGACAAATCCAGTTTTGACTCACAAGTTACCCATGAATATTTTAATTATAACTTTTGGAAAAATTTACTTTTCTCCTCTGATTTGAAACAGCTTCTTAAATGCATTTTAGCTTATGTGACCATTTTTTACTTCTTTCCAATTTTGCCTCTGTTTATCAAAGCCATAACATTGTATATCTAGCTCATCTAGAAATTAAGCCTT
>NW_008355275.1:1505029-1529976 GCF_000622305.1 Nannospalax galili
TTTAATTATAGAAAAATTTACTTTTCTCCTCTGATTTGAAACAGCTTCTTAAATGCATTTTAGCTTATGTGACCATTTTTTACTTCTTTCCAATTTTGCCTCTGTTTATCAAAGCCATAACATTGTATATCTAGCTCATCTAGAAATTAAGCCTTCTCTTTCTTTGTTTTCCCCTTCTGAATCTTAAGAGATCATCTCAAAATATGCCATTGTTGAGACTCTAGATCATATCGATTTGAAACAGCTTCTTAAATGCATTTTAGCTTATGTGACCATTTTTTACTTCTTTCCAATTTTGCCTCTGTTTATCAAAGCCATAACATTGTATATCTAGCTCATCTAGAAATTAAGCCTTCTCTTTCTTTGTTTTCCCCTTCTGAATCTTAAGAGATCATCTCAAAATATGCCATTGTTGAGACTCTAGATCATATCTACACATTCTTGAAACAAGGAAGAAGCCATGCTACGCTTGTCTACCTAACATTCAACGTAGTGGGATCAAGTGACGCAGGATCCATGAAACCAAGTGTCATTTTCTAAGTCTCTTACACAGTGATACTCAGGCCAGCTAGGCCAAACCAGGGCCAGGGATGCTTTAAACAGAACACAATGGCACACTCAGAGATCCACTGTTGAAAACATAACTTCTATCTACATTGTTTGCAGAAAACGCTAATAAACATTCACTTTAAAAAGTATTTAACTTTTGAGTCTGCTGTCCGAGAGCAGAGGCATACAGAATATGTGCATCCTGGTTAGGAATGACCAGGGCAGACATTGTTGGCACTCTGCCCCTGAATCCCTTCTCCCTGTTCTATGTACCACCACCACCCCTTGTCCCCTCTCTCTGTTGGACAGTGTGGCTTGTTTGACTTCAGGAAACTGCTCATGGGCTACTGAAACCATATTGCTCATCTGCTCAGGAAGCTAGGCATGAGTTCTATTTTCCTTTGTGGTGCTGTAATGAAATATCTGAGCAAAAGTAACTTCAGTAGGAAAGGGTTTATTTGGCTTAATGCTTCCAAGTCCATTGTTGAGGGAAGTCAAAGGAAGAAGTCAAGGCAGGAACCTTGAAGTCAGGGCTGCTTGCTATTCCTGCAGCCTTACCTCCAACCAGGGAACTCACATACAGCTAAGTAAATACAGCAGAAACTGGGAAGGAATGTTGCTTGCTGGTTCACTCACAGGATCATGCTTAGAACAGAGAACAAGGGGGCCGTCCTACGTACAGATACCTATGGAATGCCATGGTTAGAAGGATCTTTTCTTTTACTATTCCCCTCTTTCATCCCTCCTCCCACACTCTGTTTTGGTCCAGGTCCACTCAGGAACTACTGCAGATGCATGGGGTCTATCTCACCAACTCGGGAAAATTTCCTTCAGAAACAGACAAGATATACTCTTTTTATACACGTCTCAAGATCCCAAAACACAGTAGTTCCTTAATCAGTGTTGTTTGTTCACCTGTAACCAACTAACCTCATCTCATTTTTAAAAGTTGAGTACATAATTTATCATCAAACTAGGATGTTTTGGGCACCAAAGAGAGGAAGCTATTAATAATTAAGTTCAGAGAAATTAATAAACTGAGACTGTCCCTGGGTAACTAGGGCTCCTGTTCACCCTACACATTTACCATGTTCAATAAAGGGCTTCCGAATGTGTGAGGACTCACTGGAGTCCACGAATGGGGGGAAACTCACATCTAGATCTTTGAGTGGCTGAGTTTAGACTCTGGGCCATAAGAGAAATTATGATAATAGTGGTTTTCTACTGTTGAGTTTTTCTCTGTGTTTTTGAGCTCTGAATACCGAAAGCATTGCATAGTTTTGAGCACTATTTGCAGCAGGTGTGGGCTGGAAATGTCAATGGACACACAGGTGGCTATGAACAAGATGATTCAGAAGCAGCTGTGCCCTTCTTAAATCACTCAGAATGGTGCCCATGTGATGTGCCATCTTGGACAGACCGCTGGAGACACCAAGAATCAAGAGCTGTGTGAACTCCCAAAGCTCTTTACATGCTCTGCTGACACCTTAACTTCAACCAGGAGGCATACTCACGATTTTCACAGTGCTGCCCAGTGTAGCCAGCTAGGCAAGCACACTTGTAAGATCCAGTTGCATCAAGGAGGCATGTGCCATCATGGAAACAGGGGGATGAGGAGCATGCTGGAAGAGAAAGGCATCCCTCAGTCCAATAGTGAGTCTATCTCCCCAAGTCTTGATAGACTACCTAAAACAAACATACAGGCATGAAATGTCAAATGATGCTGATACTGCTTGACATTTTTGAAGCCTGCAGAACTATGCTCAAGATATCTACACACAGTCTGAGAAGCATGAGGTAAACACACATAGGAGCATTATTACATTCATGAGAAGCAGCATCATGCTTGTTTATCTCCCATAGGGACTCCAGAAGCATCTTCTAATAGCCTTAGGTCATCTTGCCTCACATCCTGAGTACTAAAAGACAGTCACTAGAAAATGATCTTCATGACATTGTTGAAGGTGTACTCAGAATTTCCAAGCATGTATTCTATAAATATTTGGCCCTTGCAATCTTAATATGTGTTCAACTAAGTAAAAGTTATGAGCTCAAATATGCTGGGGGAATGTAGCTGGTATTCAATTCAAATACTGTGTCACTCTGAGTTGCTGTTTTCTCTGTGTTGAAACATTCTATCCAGAAAAGAGGAGGGAGGGTAACAAGGCTCACAAATTTCACATAAAACTTGCAGGGTTCAGGAAGCTAGAAGAGCTTACAGGACTCAGGAGGCCTCTCCCTGGGGTTATATAACCAATAAGGAATCACTGCAAGAGAGAAGAATCTTCACTATTATAGCTGCCAGTAAACTGCAAAGGGAACTCTAGTGATGTAACTTTTGGGAATTGTCACCTGTCCTTGGGTAGAGTTTCAAGGTGACACACCTGTCTGAGTCACCCATGCTCATGTAAGTAACCCCAATAAACATGATGCTTTACAAAGCTGATTTGGATGAAATTTTCCTTGGTCTATCATTATCCACTATATATAGGGGGAATATAAAAAAAATCCCCAGGAAATGCCACTCACCAGGTAACGGATCAGATTTCTTTGCTGCAGAACTTCTAAGTTCAACGGCTTAATAGTCATGTGAGGCTCTAAGAATACACATAATATTTGGTCTTTGAAAATCTTACTGAAGCTCAGAGCCCAAGATTTACAGAGCATCTAAGGGACTCTGGTGGTGGTGGTGGTTGGAACAGATTCTACAATCCCCCATTGGCTCTAGAATTCAAACACTTGGTCAGCTGGTGGCATTTTTGTGGAGGGCCATGCAACCTTTAGGAAGTGTGGCCCTGATGGAGGAAACATATCACTGGGGGTGGGCTTTGAGAGTTCACAGCCTTGCCCCACTTCCAACTTGTGTTTCTCTCTCCCTCTCCCTCTCCCTCTCCCTCTCCCTCTCTCTCTCTGCCCCTGGATAGATACAAAGATACAAGGAGCATTCTAGATTAAAGTTACATAAAGAAAAGTGTATAATGACTATAACTTGAAGCATAATGCAGCTAGTTTATTCTGGAAAAGCAGAAGTGTTATGAGGTAGTTAACAAAAGTACAAAGTCACAGCTTAATGGAGAAAAGAGAGAATAATACAGGTCCTACAGGGCAGGTTTTGAAATACAGGTTTGGGACAGGTATCCTTAACCAGAGGGAATAGCTTGAGTACAAGCAGACAGATGGGTATGTTTGATGGACAAGAGGTGGCACTGCCTGTCCATAACTAGCTGCCCAGACAATCACTCTGTCTGGTTGTCTTAAGCACCCACGGATGTTTCTTGCCTCACTTCCTCAGTAGGTAATGCAGGGTATCATCACTGAACGTGGGTCTGGCCACAGGTTGATCACACTCCAGGAGCATCTGTCCCTGCACAGCACCATGGAGCACAGCATCGGAAGGAATCAGACACTCAGATTATAAGGGGCAACTGTCCAGAGATGCTGTAAGCACCATCTTCGAGGATGGGAAGAGTGGACAGCAGGGCTGCTGGTCTTTCTTGCTGAACATACATGACTGAAAGAATCCAGATTCTATGATCTCTCACCTCCTTCCCAAGACTTGCACATTAACAGGATGCCCTTAGGGAGAAGGGCTAATCAGAGCACCACTGTACACACATTCTTTTCTTTCACTACTATTATTCAGTAGTTCTTAAAACTGACTTTTAAGCCTAAGATTGCTGTGTAAAAATTGATGCAATCCAGACTCACAATACAGAGATATGGGGTGATTCCTTAGAATTCAGTGTTTTGTTCGGTTGGAAAAATCCTACCTCTGAATATGATCAAAGAAGGCAAGAATTGAAGTTGAACTTAGTGCGCTCAAGCAAATGACATTTGACACTGTAGTTTAAGACTTTTTAAAAACTTTTTTTTTATTATTGACAGTTCTATAGCTGTATGTAACATATTTTGGACATTTTCACCTCCAGTAATCTCTCTCATCCCCTCCCACCCCCACTCAAACCATTCCTAATTCTTCAACAAGTCTCCTTTTTCACTTTCATTTCTTTGTGTGTGTGTGTGAGAGAGAGAGAGAGAGAGACAGAGAGAGAGAGAGACAGAGAGAGACAGAGACAGAGAGAGAGAGACAGAGAGACAGAAAGAGACAGAGACAGAGACAGAGAGACCCACTGAGTTTAATAGGGTTTCTTACATGAGCATGGGTGGGTGTTATTTACTGGAGCGTGGGCATGTAGTGTAAGACTTTAGATACCTATTTTACAAAGACATGGGTCAAGCAGTTGTTGAGCATTTACTGTATACTAGACTGCGCAAACCCCTTCTTCCAGAGCTCCTTTGAGAAGCAGCCTATATTGTCTTTCCTTTATTACTACTTAAGAAACTGAGGCCCAGAGAGGCAGAAGAGTTTTCTCACAGTCACACAGTTTCATTACAGAGTCAGTACTTAATTATGAGAGACCCCCTTCATGTGATCTCTAGAGTCAAATGCTTGCACAGGGATCCTAGGCTCCACCCTCATACCTGTGTGGCCCTAGGTACATAACCCAGCCACCTCTACTTCCTCTGTATAAAGAAGTGTAATTCCTAGTTTGTCTCATCATTGCTCTCTCTTCTCTCATTGCTTCTAAGAGCCCAGCATCCTCAGTTTCAATGAAGATATTCAAGGAGAAAGGGAGAGAGCTAGAAGGGCAATCTTACAGAGCAAGCCATCCACAACCACATTTGTCTCTGTTGCCTTTACCTGTGATCTCCTCAAAGATGGCATGGAAGCCATCAAAGTTCTTGGAGCCATCAGAGTGGAAGAGGACGTGGAGTGAGGAGCCCGTGCTTCTGATGGGAGCTGGCCGCTCATTACCACAGAAACGCTTGATAATGGGGCTATCACTGTTGTCACCATCACGAACCTCAACATAATCATATTGGCACATGTAGTCAAACTCCAGGCTCAACATGCCAAACCTGCATGGGGAAAGGGCAACAGAAGGAGCAAGTGGACCCAGTTCTAGCCTGAGACCCTGGGCATATGTCCAGGGTCAGATGATGACCTTATGGAGATAAACTTTGATTTAGAAGACAGACAATAAGCAAAGACACACACACACACACACACACACACACACACACACACACAATCAAAAAAAACAAGGAGCACTAATCTATATGAATAAAATAAATTAGATAAGAATACAGATTGGTTCAGACAGGGAAAGAAGCATCACCTGTTAGGAAGCTCTCTCTGAGAGTCTGATATCTGAGCAGATGTTTAAATAATGCAACAAAGCCAGATCTGTGAAGGTCATGGATCAGAGTCCAGGAAGGGGGATCTGTTAGTGCAGAGGTCCCAGGGGTAGTAATGAGCGTGGCATGTTCGAGAAACTGAACGAACGTCAAGGATACCGCAAGACTGTGAGTGAAGGGGCCAGTAAGAAGTAAAATCACAGGGAGAGCCAGCATTCCTGCTTGCTGGGAGCTCAGGTTTCACTACAAGTCCAGTAGGCAGCCACCAAGAGGTTTCAACAAGAGGAGAGCTGGATTTCAGATTCTTGAGGACCACTGTGGCCATTCTGAAGGGAAGAAATAGTAGAGCTGGCAAAGGTGGAAGCTGGGAGACCAGTCAAGAACCAGGACTGCGTCTCAGTGAGAAACAGGGGTGCTTCAGTAGAATGCTGGCTGTATGGGTACAAAGGGATGTGGGTGGCCTTGAGATGGTTTTACAGACAAGAGAATAGATTTTTACAGCAGTGTGGATGTGGTAATTGATAGAAAGGGGTCATCAGGGATGACCACTGAGCTTTGGGGCTAAACATTCTACATATGCATCCAAGCATTTCCGTCATTACCATCATCCCTGGCCAGGAAGCCCAGTTTTAAATAGATGAAATGAAATCATGCTAACATGTTTCTAAATCCTCCACCATCTTATTTCAGGAGAGTTTTATTTTTGTATCCTGGGTCTTAGAGAAGCTCTGAAGTAACCATTTGTCCTAGTCTTTGAAAGGCCGGAATTTAGCATTTAAAACCTGTTTTCTCATCCCCACAGACCCAGTCCTGAGTCCATGAAGCAGCGGAGGATAGCCCCTCACTCTCTTCTTGAGACAGCCTTCCTCTAGGAAAGCCCAATCATTAAGCCTCATTCCCAACCCCAGATCCTCAAGATGTGGGGGCACTACATACCAAGTCCAGTTTGGATGAGGAGGACTGAGAACCTTGTTTTGCTTCATCCTTTCAGTTTGGGGACTATGCTGCCCCTCTTGAAGGGTAGAACCATTCAAGAAGCCAGAGTTGGTCCACTCGGAAAATACTTACTAAAAGCTTGCAGCCTAGAGGATCAGGGATTTTAATAACCTACACCCTCACTACCAGCAAGAGAAGGACAAAGTCCTTAGAAATTCAGCTTCTTTGGAGAGGGAGAAGAGAGGTGTTTCTAAGAGAGAAAAAATACACTAGAATAGAAAAACAGTGTTAATGTTCCATCTTTGTCACCAGGACACAGGACCCATCACTGTTTCCTTATAGCCTCAGACCCTTTATATCTGGACTAGGCCCCTTACCTCAACTGGATAATGAACCCAGGTCTGGCGTAAATGGTCCACTCGCAGTGAGCATTTAAGGGATAGCTCTCCAACAGAATCTGACCCTTTGGAGCTCGAAGAACCTGGCCACATCCTGAAAAGAGAAGAAAAGATTAAGACATAGAAAATGGGGTCAATTCTCTACAAATATTTCTTAAGTTAGTCAATTTGCATAAATTAATTCACTTATTCCACCCAGTAATATGGGACAGAGTTGCACCATCCCAGCCTTCCAGTCTTGTCACTGAGAGGCTGAGGTTCAAAATGACTTGTGTCTTATATCATCTGACTCTCCTCAGCTCTACTCACCTCCTGCTGCCTCCTACAGTAGGCTCAGAAGGTAGACCCTCCCATAGCATTTATCTCTCCTTCCCATCTAATTAGACAACGTGTATTCTCTGGCCAGTTATGTATTCATTCTGTGACCAACTATATGGCAAATGTCTCCTTAAGGCATGAGTCTAGAAGGGAGAAATGATGTTCAACCAGTTGAACTGGATTGATGGTTTCGCATTGTTTTCTCCCCACAGCTCCCAAGTCCTCTTGTTCTAGCTCTCATTAGGACTGCCAATAAAAAACATAAAACAGAAACCATGGATAACAGACAAGTTCCTGGCTGAAGCAGAAGCAAGGATCCTAAGGCCTCTGTGCTCATGCTTCTCTGGTCCTTTATTTCCAAAGAAATCACTAAGATGTGAAAATCACTGAACAGTAATTCTTCAAATTCTATATTTCCTAATGCAAAAGTATACCATATTAAAAAAAAAAAATTGGGGGAAATGTCTTCAAGTAATTTTTTTGGTCTTTTTGAGACAGGGTCTCCCTGAAGCCCCAACTGGCCTGGAACTAGCTATGTAGACCAGGTTGGCCTCAAACTCAGAGATCCACCTGCCTCTGCCTCCCGAGTGCTAGGATTACAGGCGTGCACCACCATGCCGAGCAGTCTTCAAGTAATTTTTTAAGAAAAAGATCATTCAAGTTATGTAAATATATGGTATTATTTACCTGAGTTTGACAAATTATGAACCAATGGGCCAAATGGAGCCTATCCTGTTTCTGTAAATAGTTTTATTGGCCTTCGTATGGTGATGCTCACTTGTAATCCCAGCACTCTGGAAGACTGAGGCAGGAAGTTTGTGAGTTGAATCTCCAGTTGAATCTCCACAAATCAAAGTATTTATCTAGACATTCATAGGAAAAATTGATTTACTCCAGCTCTATTCAGGAATCCAGACATTCTGAACTCAGGACATGCAGTTATACTCCATACACCAGCCCCCTGAAAAGTATAACATCACAGAGCTAATAAGAACATATTAGTATCAGTGGTACTCTCCCATGCACAATGACAGTAGAAATATGGATACAGTCTTAGGAAAAGAGCCCAAACCCCACTTTTGACAGGGTGTGAAGCCCAGGGCTCCACACTTTTGTGAAAACTATCGTTAAGATATCCAGTCTGTCTTCTCACTGAGATTTGTGCGGCTGCTGCCCTGCTCCACACATGAGAAGTGTTACCTACTGCTGGCCACCTCGGGCCGCCTCAGGTCCCCGTGGAGTCCCAGTTTATCCCCTGGAATGGCTTTCTTTCATGATACAACTGCCGTTGGTTCATCCACACTTCTGTAAATAACCCCAAACCCATACTCCTGTAAGTAACCCAAATAAACTCACTGGTTCACCACATTAGACTTGGGCAGGAATCATTTATTTGATTGGTCCTCAGTGCCCTATCTGACATGAACAAACATTTGTTCACATCTTCCCAGGAAAGTCACACAACACGGTGAGATTTTCAGCCTTGTCTCACTGATGACATGACAAACCCTCTTGAGCCCCATCCTGTTCCCACTCATCTACTGGCTCACTCTGCTCCAGCCTTCTTTCTGGCCTAACACTGGGCCTTGAACTTGCTCTTCCTTTGACCTAGAAAGCTCATCTTCTTCCATCTCTCCTTCCTTTAGGAATTAACATCAGCTGCCACTTATTCAAAGAACCCTTCCTTGACTATACAGTCAAAAGAGGTCCTCCAAATTCTACAGTCTTGTCCTTATCCTGTTTGGATTCTTTAACATACAATGCAGGCTGAAATTATTTGAATTTACCTTTGCTAGCTTGTACACCTGGAATGGTACCTGTAATATTTGTTGAATGAATAAATGATGATGCTATTATAAGTTGGGCACTGACTGAGGGCCTTGCAAAGCTTATTTCATTTAATCCTCAGGATAAACCTAGGGAAATATCATCTTCCCATTTTCCAGATGCAGAACACCAAAACTAAGTAAGGACCATCCCAAGCTCAGATGGCCAACAAATCAGAAGACCCTGCAAATCTCTGTCCTAATCATTAAATCTAGGAAACTTTGGAGTCTTTCTGTTCTAGTTTGTTTTTCCATTGAGGTAACAAAATACACTGACCAATACCAACTTTGGGAGGAAAGGGTTTATTTGGTTACATCTCCGGGGTCACAGTTCATCAAGGAGCCCAAGGTAGAAACTCAGGGCAGGAACCTGGAGGCAGGACTGAAGCACAGGCCATGGAGGAACACTGCTTTCTGGTTTACTCCTCTGGCCTGTGTTCAGCTTGCTTTCTTATATAGCATAGGCCCACCTGCCCAGCGGTGGCACCACCCACAGTGGGCTGTGCCCTCCCACATCACCCAGTAATCAAGAAGATGCCCCACAGACATGACCACAGGCCAGTCCAATGGAGGCAATTCACCAATTGAGGCTCCCTCTACCTAGGTGTGTCAAGCTGACAGCTAGAGCCATCTAGCACACTGTCCTTTGAAGCTCAGTTTTATCCCCACCAGCTATGCAGCCTTGCATTGTTACTTACCTCTCTAACCCTCAATAAACCTGAGTCAAATGTGGATAAAGTGGCACCTAGATCAGATGGTTTGTGAGGTTCAAACAGATGATTCATGGAAAACCTGCAGCAGGAAAATCAGTAAATGTCAGCTGTTGCTACTGTATGGCTTAGCAGGGATTTGAACATGGATCTGCCTAGTCTGGGTAGTGGGTCTGGGCTGATACACTGCACTGCCTTAGGGACTTCCTGATCCAGCCCTCTCCTCCCACACCACCAGGAAGCAGCAAGATTTCTCCATCTCTCTCAGAACTCCATCTGTGAAGTGCCCTCCCCAACTAGAAGCACACATTCTTCCTGCACACCTCACACTTTTTCTCGCCCACATCTGCCCATCTGCTGCAGGGCTAAGGAATTGCTACCACTGGGTGTGAAAGACAAAAAAAAGCAGCCTCCCAGCAGAGCCTCCACCCCTCAAAGCCTGGCAGCTTCCCAGCCTGCAAGGTGTTAAAATCCCAGCTCCCTACCACCCAGCTTCCTCCTAGGAGCACCAAGTTAGAACCAGCATGAAGGCTGCCAGCCTGCTTCCAGTTCCTTCCCTCATATGGAAGCTGGAATCTGACAGCCTCTCCATTCCAGTCTCCCTGGTGAGCCCATTGGGGCTTGCACCAGCTTGGGGGTTTCGTGCAGCCTCTGGAGGACTGGGAGCCCCCCAGCCCCAGCCAGGGAATGTCGGATGACTCGTGCCTGCCAGTCCAGGGCTGGCCTCCAGAAGAAGCCAGGATAGCAAATATATGCAGGGTCTGGGCTCTTCATCATGTTGTTCCCTTCCACTCTGAAGGGGAAGGCAGATTCAGTTCCAACATGGGGAACAACGTCTGGCCAACCAGAGACAAAGAGGCTACTTTCTGGAAATGTACTTAGAGAGGGGGCACTGGGCAGAAAGGAAGAGACGGGATCCTACTCTCTCCCTCACCAGTGGCTCCTTGAGGGACTTTCCCACTCCTGCCTCTCCTCTGGAGTTGGCTGCTCTGGGTGCAGAGACAAACTAATATACCTCTCTGTCCAGGACAGAACAGTGAACACAGCCAGCATCCCTGCCAAGGAAGTGCCACTGGCCAACGGGGCAGGTGGTCTTAAGTTGAAAGACTAGAGTGGGCTCAGAGCCCAGAGAACATGCTTAGGTTCCCTAATGATGTTTTGCTATGTCTCTGTGTGTGTGTGTGACCAGACCCTCCCTGAGGCCCCCAAATTCTGAACTCATTCCTATCCTTGCCCATAGCTACAGGCCAACATAAGAGGGACAGCTGGACAGACCTTGTTTCTATTCTACAGAGCTGAAAGGAAGTCTTCACTAATTTCCAAACTAGTAAGAGAGCTGGAACTTCCCTACAGAAATGAACACCCCAAACACTCAGAGAACTCTCATCGTCTCTAGCATGACGAGTCTGTGGCTGGACAGAGACATAACACATTTCTGAGAAGTGGCTTAGCTTTGTTTTTCTTTAATCTTTCCTCTTAGGAAAGTAAGACTCAGAGAAACTGCTCTGAGAGGCACTGGTGCTTGTTGTGCCCCTTTCAAAGATGACTTGGGAGGTGGGGCTCGGTCCACAATGACAGCTTGAGCCTGAATTCCTGCTCAGCCATTTCCTGTGACCCTTGGCAAGCTCACAGTCTTCAGAGCTGGTGCTTCTTATTTGGAGATAAGACTAATAATCGTATCTATCATCAGGATTTTTCTTATTTGAGGAATTAATTAAATGTGATTTTAAAACACATTTTTAGTAATTCTCTTTCAGAATTTCACAGAATGTATTTTGATCATATTCAGATCCCTCCCCTACCTCCACTCCACCTTACTAACCCACCCACTCCACCCCCACTTCACGTTGGTTTTAAAGCTTATGGAGCCTAATTTGTGTTCTCCACATGCTCTTAGGTGTGGGTACAAGCCATACAATTTGGTCAACCTACCTGGAATCACACCTTGAAGCTGATTCTCCCTCTCTATCAATTGCCAATAGTTCCTCAGCTAGAATAGGGGCTTCTTGGCCACCTTCCCCCTCCATGTTGAGGTTTTGTCGGCTTGAACTTATACAGGCCTTGTGCATACTTTCACAATTCCTGTGAGTTCATGGGTGTAACTGCTCTGCCTTCTGGAAAACACTGTTTCCTGGTATTCCTCCACCACCTCTGGATCTTACAATCTTTCCACCCCTATCTTTTACAGTGATTCCTGAGCCTTTGGAGGAAAGGATGTGATATAGGTGCCCCATGCAAGGCTCAGTATCTTATTTTCTGCATGTTGACCAGTTGTGGGTCTCTGTGTTAATCATCATCTGGTGTAAGAAGAAGCTTCTCTGGTGAGAGTTGAGAGATACATTAATCTATGGTATAACAATAAGTCATTAGGAGTTAGTTTAATACTATGTCCATTTAGCAGAACAATTAGCAGTAGGTTCTGCCCTCTGGCCTTGTGACCTGTCTTGCCACAGGTTCTTGGCCCTGATAACAGTGCCATGTATGGATCCATCTTGTGAAGTAGGCCTTAAATCCAATCTGAAGATGGTTGCTTACTCCCATAACATTCATGCCAGTATTGCACCAGCGAGCATAACTTCCTAGTTGTTACTGCAGCTCGCCGGGTCTACAGATAGGTAAGGTTGATGATTACTTTTTCTCTTCTAGTACCATGTATGGCACCTTCCAGGACTATGAAAGTTAGCAAGAAGAGATGAAGCTTTGAGGTCAATAACAGCTTAATTTCTCCTTGTTTGTGCACTCATGTGCATAGTGTGTTCAGGAATAGGCTCTTACTATCAAGTTCTGGTGGGTAACCAAGAGCAATGGCAATAGCCAGTATTGTTTGAGCATGAATGGGAATTTCCTAATCAACACTCCAAAAGAGGGAGTCCATTAGTTCAGGCTGATCTTGAACTTTTAACCAATGCTGAGGATGGCCTTGGACTTCTGATCCCTTTGCTTCTACCTCCCAAGTGGTGAAATTACATGAGTGGAACACCATGTCTGCTTTTTTATGTGTTGCTGAGGATCAAACTCAAAGCTTCATGCATGCTATGCAGGTACTCTACCAACTGAACTATATCCCCAGCCCCAGCTTAAAATTAACAATAAGAGACAACAAATATTGTTATTTCTCATGAGTCTTACCTAGATCAGAGACAAAGTCTTGGCATAAGATTCCCAGGGACATTTTAGGTTTTGACCCATGCTCCAGATCTAATGAGAGCCACATAGTAGCACTAGCTACCCATCAGACCTAACAGACACACAGATGCCAGATCTAATTCCTAGATGATAGTCTACCTAGATGCAAATCTACCCAAGCACCAGGTCAGGAGCATGAGGAAGACTGTACCCTGTCTATGGTTTGAGTCATCCACCATGACCTGCCAGGGCCATGGCCTCAGCTGCTTTTGATCTCCAGGGATAGTTCTGGGAGATTGTGGGAGACAAGTTCTAGGGCCAACATTCAGGATTTTCATCTTGACCCAGCCACTTATAGTTATATAACAACAGTCCCCTCCCCCATTCTCTCCTCCACCATGTGCATTAGTGTCCTTACCTATTAAATGGCTCTGATGAGGGCTAGAGTAAGGGCTAAATGAATCACTACATCAAGGTACTTTGAACAATGCCTGGTTCATAGCAAGTGCTGAGTGAAGGCTTTGATTGGGGCTCTTGTCTTCACCAGGAACAACTAGAGGTTTAGGAGTGACTCCCAAGCTGTGATTCGGCCTAAGACCCCAATCAACCGTGTATTTTATAAAGACTGATGACTTTATGATCACTTTCTTACCTAATGACAGTTCTGTGAAAACAAGGACATTGTCTTGTTCAGCCCTTCATACATATCAAGCTGGTGCCTGATGAATTGTTAACTGAATGGATAAGTATAGCAAATAATTCATTAGCTCCCAGAACAACCAAAACATTTTGAAGTCCCTCCTTCCTAGACCACGTGGGCTGTACCTTCAGTTAAAATGGCTGTTCAGCAAAATAGTATCTACCACCCTGCTGCAGAAGATATTTCCTCTCCTAAGCTACCAGGCTCTTCACATAAATGTGCATACTAAGATCACCTTGCCAATCCAGTCCAAAAAAAAAAAAAAAATCAGGATCTGGAAGGGGCAGAATAAGGAAGTGGCTAATTGCATTCAGCCCCCATTATTCTGTCTTGTTCCCCTCAATCCTTCCCCCAATACCCTTCTTCTTGCATATATGAAAACATCACAGCAAAACCCAGTATTTTATACAATTAATATACACTAATAAAAATTTCAAATCGAAGACGTCGGTGGTGTCTTCTCTGACCTTCAGTTTGGCTGATTTTTTGTTAGCCTAGCTTTAATTTTTTGATCCTTTCTTCTGTTGTGCCCAACAGGATCTCAATTCCCTTGAACTATTGCTTTTTTATTTCAAATATTGCTTTCTTCAGTACCAGGGTGTCCATTTGGTTCTTTTTAACATTTTCTAAATCTCCCCTGAAATTGCTCATATGTTAATTCATTATATTCATCATTTCCTATAGATTCTTAAATATATTTATTTATCTTTTTCTTTTGGCTTTTTGAGACAGAGTCTCCCTATAGTCCCTGCTGGCCTAGAACTTGCTATGTAGACCAGACTGGCCTCAGTCTCACAGAGATGCCCCTGCCTCTGCCACCTGTGTGCTGGGATTAAAGGCATGTGCCACCATGCCCAGACCTAATATGTTTATTTTAAAGTTATTCAATAGTCCTTATCTGAAAATTCTACTATTTACTCATCTATAATCTGTTTCTTTAGGCTAATTTTCCTCTTTACTGTAGTTCATTTCTTGCTTCTTTACAACAGGAAACATGTCACTTCTTTTGATTAGAACTTCCTCTCCTCTATTAGGCAGGTAGGATGAAAACTAGTCAGTTCCATTCAAACAGGAATTAGCAGGTTGGGACAGGACTAAGGCTAGAATCCCACTAAAAGGGCCTTGAAATCCAAGCACCAGGAACCCTAGGAAATCTCCCATTGATTTTCAACTCCTCCTTCCAATTACCTTCAAGTCCCCAGCTACAAGACTTAAGGAATGGTGAGATTATGAGACTGTGAGACCACAGGCTTATGGATCTGCACCTCTACACCCATCTAGAAGTCCTGTCTATCCTTACCCTGGTCTCTGCTTATTCATTAAAACACTGTTTCAGAAAATACTAGATAGACAAAATTGTCTCAGCTTTACATTTCTAGTACAACAGACCAGCATATGAGATCACCAAAAGCCTGGCTTCTCCCCTTCCTCTGGCAGGGGATCAAGCATCCTGGATCCTTGCTCACCTAGGAAGAAATCCTCCCTCTGGAGGTTAGATTCTTTTAGGTTCTACATTCACAGATATCCGATGGTCTTAAAGAACACTGTGCCTTTTCTCTGGTTCTTACTGTTTAAGTAGAAAGGGTCTTTCATGCCTTATACTCCTCCAAGAAAAATGAGCTATAGTTGATGGATTCTTTGAAGGTATAAAATGCTCTGCCAGAGTGAAAAAAACATGAACTCCCAGGTGTCAAGAACTTAGACAGGAAACAAAGTACTGTTTATCACATACTACTTGTCCTGGGATGACATCCTCCTCATTCTTTGTTTTTCTCTCAGGCAATTTCTTTTACTACACTTCTATATTAATTTCTTTCCTTGTCAAACACACATATGTGCACACATACATGTTCTCACAAACAACAAAAAACTCACTTCATGGCTCTGGTTTAAGACTAAGAATAGCATTGTTCTAATTTCATTTATGCTGCTGTAATAAAACGCCCTGACAAAAAGCAACTATAGGCTCAAAGTCCCAGGTTTCAGCCCATCATATCTGAGGGTCACAATGGCAGGGGTTTGGAGCAGCTAATCACATCCACAGATAAGAGCAGAGAGAACTGAATGCATGCATGCTCTCTCGCTTGCTTGCAAGCTTTCTCCCCTCTCACACTGTTCAGGACCCTCTGTCTAGGGAATGATGTCATTCACAATGGGCTGGGCCTTTCTACATCAACTAACAATCAAGACAATCCCTCACATACATGCTCACAGGACAACCTAATCTAGATAATTCCTCACTGAAATTTCTACCCAGTTGATTCTAGCTTTGTAGAGTCTAGATTGTATCAAGTTGACAGTTACAGCTAACCAGCACATGTATTAACTATTTATTGAGCACTTACTTTTCTCAGACTAAAGGATTTACAGGCAGCACTTAATTCACACACACACACACACACACACACACACACACACACACACACACACTCACTAAGAACCACTGTTATTTTATAAAAGAGAAACTGTGATTGCGAATTTGAGTGAATTTTCCCAAGACCACAGAAGGAGTAGGTTCTACTGAATCCAAGCCCAGACTGTTCACCACCACATAATCCTCTCCTCAATCTGGACCCAACTGTGTACTGTTCTTTTCCTAGAAAAGTCAGAAACAGAAAGCTGCAGCAAGATGATCCAGTTTTCTACGACTGCACTCCAAATGCTCTGTGTCCCTGTCCCTCTCTTCCTCTCTCCCTCTTTTCTTCCCTCTTGGCTCCTTTCCCCTCTCTAATTTTCTCTTCATCATTGCTGGTTGTAGCTCAGGCACCAATCTGCACAAATCATCTTCTCAGATGCTCTAGTCCTCCAACATTTGGGGGCATGGCCCAAATCCAGTTCCTCTGCTCCTCTGCCTCTGTCTAAAACATGAATAAGAAGATTAACATATTAGGGGACCATAATTTTTTCCTATAAATCTTCTCTCATCTGGGTTGCTTTCCTAACCTTCTATGATCCCCAGCATCCTTCAGGGGCTAAATGGTTGGGAATCAATGTGATATTGGATAGAAGGGTAGCATTCTCGTGGCTCCAGGCCCTCTTGATGCTCCCCTCTGTGAGCAGCTGAGAAGCAGTCTGAGGGCCATGTTAAATAAATACCATTCCAAGATGAAACTAGATCCCTATTTTTCTTCTTGTACAGAAATCAACTCCAAATGGACACAAGACCTTAATGTAAAACCTGAAACTCTGAAACCGCTAGAGGAAAAATAGGGAAAGCACTTTAACATACAGGCATAGGCAAGGACTTTCTGAATAGGACTTCTGTCACTCAGGAAATAATGCCAACAACTGACAAAGTTTCTGCATACCAAAGGAAACAGATAAGTGAGAAAACAAAAAACAAAAAACAGCCCATAGAATGGTAGAAAGATCTTTGCTAGCTGTACATCTGATGGAGGATTGATATCTAAACTATATAAAGAAGTCAAAAAATTTGACAGGAAGAAATCAAACAACCCAGCCAATAAATGGGTTAATGAAATGGACAGTTCTGAAATGGCCAACAAATACACAAAAAATATTCAAATTCATTGCTCATCAGAGAAATGCAAAATAAAACTATACTGAGATTCCATCCTAGCTAAAATGGCAGTCATTAAAAAGACAAATAACAACCAATGTTGGCAAGTATGTGGCAAAAAGGAACACTTATACACTGCTGGAAGGAAAGCAAACTAGTCCAGTGGCTATGGAAGCTAGTATGGAGGTTCCTCAAAAAACTAAAACTAAAACTGCCACATTTCCCAGCTATAACACTCCTAGGTATTTACTCAAAGGGCTCCAACGTCAACACATTACAGACACTTACTCATCAATGCTTGTTACAGTACTATTCACAATAGCTAAGTTATGGAACCAGCCTAGGTTCCCAACAACAGAGGAAGGGAATTTTAAAATGTGGTTTTTACACACATATATATGGAATTCTTTTCAACCATAAAGAAGAAAGAGGTGATATAATCTGCAAGAAAATGGATACAACTGTAGACAATGATAGGCCAGTCTTAGAAAGACAAATAGCATATGTTTTTCTCATTTGTGGCTCCCGTATTTTATATAAAGATATAAAACCATGTATGCGCATGTATGTGAAAGTAGAAGAGGAAGATGAACAAAGGGACTACTGGGAGGTGGGAGGGATGAGGAAGAGGAGAGTAGGTTATGGCACAAATGTGCTCAGTATACAACATATGCTTGTGTAGATGCATCCTTGTGCAACACAGCACATGTTCAAAGAATATATATAAATATATGTGAGAATTAAATTTTAAAAGATATAGCACAACACCCTCCCCCTCAAAAAAAGTTTAAAAAACAAACCTCCATTCCAGTATTCAGCAGTGGAAGAGAGCACGGTGGTTCCACTTAAGAAATCAACTTTCTAGTTTAAGGATCTCTGAAGGCAGCCTCGTTTTTAACTTTAGCTGATAGCACCTCACATGGCCCACACCCAGACCACAATTCCTAACCACCACTTCCCACTGAAAGGACCCCAGAGTCATGGAGAAGGGACTGGTTCCAGGACCTTGGATCAGACATAGAGGTGAACTTGAAACACTCCCAAGAAGTGAGAAGTGAAAAAACATCCATAGACAGCTTGAAGGATCTTCACCGGCCACATCCGGGAAAATCTGAGCACCAGATGAAAAATTAGCTAGGCATCATAAAACATATCTGTGTTCCTGGCACTTGGAAGGCTGAAGATACCTCAGGCCATCCTGGACTAATTATTGAGAATATTAAAATTTATTAGTCCACAATGCGGAAAATGAGAAAGAATGTCAGGTGGTGAATTCAGGTAGACTAAAGGGATGTAGAGTGTTCTTTCAACACCGTAGATTTGAAACTATTCAAATTTAAAAGTTGAGAGAGGAGGCTTAGAGATGGCTCAGTGATTAAGAGCACGCACAGATCTTGCAAAGAACCCAAGTTCTGTTCCCAAGACCCACGTAAGATGGCTCACAATCACCTGGAATTCCGGCTCCAGGAATCTAATGCCTCTAGCCTCCTCAGACACCTGCACTTATGTGCACATTCCCCACTCCCCCCCACACACAATTAAGAAAATAAATTTTAAAAATAAAAGTAAAAGGTTGAAGGAAGATAGAAACAGCTCTTTCCTGGACTCGGGCACTCTGCTCACTCTCCTGGAGACCAGAATCTGCCTGCAGTTATGAATAAACCCATCACAAACTGAGTTTTAAGACTGTTATGAGGTGGGCTAACACAGTCATCAAACATGGACAGAGAACAAATCAAGGTGCTATTTCACCTCTTCAGCGCTGACTGCTCTAATAGTTGAATAGAACCATTCTGACCCTTTCTAGTGTTAGCTTGACAGTTCTCCTTCTTCCTAAGGTGTTATATGGTACTCAGGGGGGCAGGAAAATGCCTGAACCCTCCAGATGGTACCCAAAAGGAAAGATGCCCTCCCCCTTCAGGATAAAGGGTAGACTGAAAGGGTTCCTTGGGTGCCATCTACTGGAGAAATGCTTATACTGCCACATAGCTCCTGCACTACCAGGCCTCTCCATGTATCCAGCCTCCCTCATCATAGGAAGGCAGCATGGTGTCCAGCTCCAAACAGGACTCAACAGACAGACAGATCAATCACTTCTTACTCTGAGTTCATGTCACATTTATGCAGTGCCAGTATGCAGTATAGCAATCTAGTAACATAGAGCTGATGACCCCTTAGGCTTAACCTCACTGTGTTATGTGGTAGCCAGCCCAAATGTTCCATTTGTGCTTGTGGCTCTGATAACACACAACGTGTAGGATAAGGCTTTCAAAACAAACAGAATGGAATCATACAACCCTATTTGGACCAAGACAGAATGGGATGCAGACAGGAATCTAGCCTTTCTTTTGTCTACTTCATCACATCAACCGTGCTCCAAGTTCTTTTCTCACTCTTTGTTTTGATGCTGTCTCTCTTTTCTAAATGGAAACATAACATGTCAAGTTCATGTTGAAAGGCAGAGACAGAGAGAGACAGACAGACACAGAGGAACATGGGGGACATCCGGAATTGCAGACATTTTGTTTTCTCTGGTCCTTACTCCTCAGTATATGACTTCAGGTAAATTACTTCACATCTCTGAGCCTCAGTTTCATTGTCTGCAACATGGGAGCACAGATTTCATAGGCCAATGATCCCAGGTGAAATGGGGCAAGCTCAGAGGGCACTTAGCACAGCTCCTTCTATTCAAAATTAACAGCTGGAATATACGCATGACAATTCTCTCCCTCCAGCCTCAAACAGGACAGAGGTAGGAAGCTCCTTCTCCTCCAACTCTTACCTTAGCCACTGGTCACTCTTTTCCTGTGCTATTTCCACTCATCTCCTCAGCTGCTCTTTCTCTGAGACTCTTCTTGCATCAGCTTTTACTGTCACTAGACACAGAACTACAGGCATCACATGCAGTTATCTCACTTTCAAATCAGCTCTACTAGACAGACAGCATTATTTGCCATTTAAAAGAGAAGACAGTGCTATGAGCAAGGCTGTGACTTGCCCAGAGACACATGTGGTAACAGGCAATCATCACTTAAAGGCAGATCTGTGTCATTGCAGAGTGTATAGATTGTCCTGCCCAGTCTCATAGAACAGCTGCCAAGGAGAAGATGGGGTTACGGCCTGCAGCTAACCTACATCTGGAAAATATCCACAAATATAGCCCCAAATACAATTTCCTAGAAACCAATGAAAATGGCATGGAAAATTTAAATCTGCAATGTGTTAAGGTTCAGATAGCCCCACTCCCTCACCAACAGGGTCTCACAGACTTCTCAAGCTCCTGAGAAAAAGGAACTGAGTTGATAAGAGCCTTGATTTTTGAAGTCAAGAGATGCAGACTTTTCTCCACTGTTTGGGCAACACAACAGGCTTCCCCTTTGATCTCTAAAGAGAACAGGTTTTAACAGTCCAGCTCTCCCCCCTCACCCCTGTCCAACTTAAAAAGAAAATACATCTTCCCACCTTCTGCAGGAAGCAGAAGCATTCCTCCTTAAAAAGACCCCAGCTCACGACCCAGACAGACATTTTCCCTGCCTGGAAGGGAATCTGTCCCATGTGTTCTTTTGCTAATAAACTATTCCGATGGAGTCTTAGATCTGTGTCCTGGTACATTCTCCTGATCAATGCTATTCCTCATACGGCTACTTTTTACCTATCAGATGGTGCCAAAACCCAGTTCTTACTTCAAGGGACCCACCTGGACTTCTCCAACACCACTAACTTGGCTCTCAGGTACACTTCTTTTCTCTCTCCTCCTCTCCCTAGCCCTCTGCTTTGCTTTCACTTCTTTCTGGCTCTCCTTACTGGGAAACACTCTGCCTTGCCTGCGTCTTCTTTTGATTTACTTTCCCAATGATTTCCCTCACTGCTGCCTGGGATGGACCTGCTTCATCTGTTCCCTATCGCGGTTCCCCCACCTGCCACTCACCAACAGCATCTCACACCCCTCCCCCACTCCTTTGCCATGGGCCTGCAAGGTCTGCTGTCTTCCATCCTTTTTCCTGTCTTTCTCCTCTTCCACTGCCTTTCTTCCTCACTTTACTCGGGATGATTTCTGATACCACTCAATCTAACACATGCAAATCCTCTGTATCCTTCTCCTCTCTCTCCCCCCCTCCCATACTAAAGCTTTCTACTCCCTGCTGTGTGCCTGCCAGCCTGCCACAGGTCTGACCTCCCATGCAGGCTCTAAACCTGCATGATCCCAAGGCATTATTTCCCTTCCCTCTATTCACCCCCTCCAGGCAGCTGCCAAGACTGCCAGCTTGCTTGCCCTTGGGATTTTTTTTCTTTAACATTCTAATGAAATGTTAAGTTTCCAGCTGGGCCCTTTCTTAAATTCTCTTATAAATTAGGCTAAGAACCCTTTAGGGGACCTGGACCCTTTCTCCCCATTTTGACCCAACTAGCCTAAACCAGCTGGGCAACTTTGCTGGAGCATTTAAACAATTTCAGGTGGCTTGCCCCATTGACAAACAAAAAATGTTTTAAAAGCCTTTTTTTCTCCTAAAGTTTTTCTCAGGCAAAGGGGCTCGAAATTTTGATCTTAGGCCCTCTTGGGCATCAAGCAACTGGTACTCAGGTGCCTACTTTTCTAACTAGACCTAACCATTTTAGATTTCACTATACATAAAAGGTTACAGGCACTGCTCAGGAGAGTCATATGCTTTCAGACAAACGAACACTGATTTATATGCCCTGTTCCTTCTGTTGCCCTCATGAGTTTCCTTTCCAGCATGGCTTGTGTCTACAAACTAAGAGCTCCTGAGAACGTGGCTTTACATTCACAGCTACAATGGTTGGTGAGAAACATGGATTTCTTTAATTTGCTTTTCTATTCGGGTCACATATATAGGAGATATATATATCTGAGGGTACTTTCTTCTTTAACATCAAGCCTAATCTACCAGTACCAGGGGTACCTAGGATTCTCTTGCAATTTATTTTTGCTTTCGTTTCTTGATGATGTCATAGAATAAACAATCCATTTCTAGTTCAGACTAAGGTAATAATGCCAGATCTACACAATGGGAGTTTAAATTTAACATCGTTTAGGGCCTGTTTCTAAAGGGGATTACTTTGAGTTTTAACTTCTTCTATGGTATATTTACTGTTTTTTAAAGGTGGTTGTTTTAAGTTTTTACATTGTTTGACATATTTATGGATATTTTAAAAGGAATTATTTTTAGGTTTTGACATTGTTTGAATGACATCTTTATATGGTCATTTTAAAGGAATTATTTGGATTTTAACATCTTTTATATGATATTTGCTAATGTCTAAAAATGACTATTTTAAATTCCTACTGTTTTACATAGTATATTTGTTAGTTTCTAAAGGGAACTTATAGTTTTTCGAGCCATTTGCCTTCAAGGTGTAAAGGGAGCTGACACTTTGTGATGACTGGACCTGTGAAGCACATGGAAATTTGCTGTACTCCAGGGCCCAAACCTTACAAGAGACAAGCTACTACCAACACATAGTTACAACAATGAGAGGTAAAAAGTAATAGCCTACTTGGATGGGAGACTTAAGATGCAGACTCCACTGGTCCCAATCACTCCCCTTTTCTGCATTGTGGTTCTAAGCCTGTTTTTCTCTGAAACAGAGTTATTTCCTTCTGTGATACTCAGATGCTCTATGCTTGCTTATGTCCCTGCCCCATCATTCCCTGAGTTCTTTCTAGTTATAATGTCAGGGTACTATTAATTATATTGGTAAATTGTCACATGCTTTTTGAGCTCACTGAGACGCTGATTCTGGAGATGGAATTGGCCCTCCCACTTCAGACTCAAGCCTATTATCTCAAAATGTGTTCTCCAAGACTTTTTCAGGTTCAGGCTGGCCCCCTGACCCTGTGACAAGAAGGAGAACAACAAAACAGCCTAAGAGTAAAGGCACTATGCAGTTGAGAACTACTAAGGTATAAATTTATTTCAACAGAGGGTATTACTGACTATAATAAAACTAGCTAATGGAATTATTTTCAGTACCCTTTAGACTTTATTTATTCTTAACCTAATCTGTTAATGTTTCCTTTTGTCCTTCCTATCTCCTCTGATTTATGTTCTTAGATTGACAAAGTTTTATTAACTTCCTCCAGTTATTTAGCTCTTAAAAAAAGAAAAGATGCAATCTCAAATCTATATGGAAACTTAACTCTTTCTTTAGACTACTAATTACCTATACAAAACAACATCTAAGCTAGTTGGGTAAAATCCTATTTGTTGAATACCATTTTTTGTTTTTAGTTTACTTCCATGGTGTTTTAAGATGTATTCATTTTGTTTGTCTATTTCAAAGGTGTTTTAGTTTAAAAATGATAAACCAACCACATTCTCAACAAAGACTATATAATTAAATATGTGTACACAGTCAACATAAATTTGCTTCTTAAAGCAAATTTAAAGCATATGCTTCTTAAAATTAATTTACTTGGTATCATATTAACTTTTTTAACTAAAATCTCATACAAACTAAAAATGTTAAATTAACACCAAAATATTTTTCAGGCCAAAATATTCTCTTTAATCTACAACATGATTCCTGGTACTAAAATATATAAATTAATTTTAAGTACCTCTCTCCCTATCTCTCTCTCTCTCTCTCTCTCTCTCTCTCTGTCCCTCTCTCTCTCTCACCACTGCCCTTCTGGGCACTACTAAACCTCTACTAAACCACCACCCTTCTGGGGCTCACTTCCCTCAGCCTCTACTAAACCTCAGGATCAACTTCTTCCACAATCTTCCCTCCCTTCTGGCTCACTGCGTTTTTTCCGCTTTTCTTCCATCCCATTCCTTGTACTTTGTCTCCATCTGCTGGCTGGTCCTGTCACACTCTCATTGCAGGGTTTTCCACTCCTCTCACTTGCCTCGAAATCACACATGTGTCGGAAAACCCTTTCCTTTCTCTGGATATAGGACACTATTTCCAGAGATAGGGACACGCACTACTTCCTGTCCAGGACAGGATCTCACCTTTCCTCTCCCTGATGATGTGATTGTGGGATGTCGCCTTCTGGGACTTGGAAATAACTCAAAAATAATAACTCAAACCCACGCAACAAAAAGGGACATTTTGTTTTGATGCCTGGTTCTCCTCGTTCTCATTGTGTGACTGATGCCAAACCCCTTTTCCTCCTACTCCCTCCCCATCTCTCTCTTCCTCATCTGCTATGCTTTCCTGCCCAGACTCGTGATCCTGCCTCCACTTCCTATGGAGAGAGGATTTTCTTTGTCTCCCATCTGCCTGGTTCTGTCTCTACCTCCTTCCCACTTGCTCAGTTCTTTATCTCCTCTTCACTCTGTATTTAATCAGTCACTATGGGAACCACCCACTCAAAGTCTCAGGGTCTCACACCTCTTGCTTATCTTCTTAAATCCTTAAAACTCTTAGGACTTTCAGATACAATCAGGCCAAAACGCCTGAAGTTCCTGTGTACCACTGCCTGGCCTCAGCACGAGTTAGATAATAACTCTGTTTGGCCAGACACTGGAACCTTAAACTTCAATATTTTGAGAGATTTGGAAAATTTCTGCCATCGTAAAGGCAAACGGTCCGAATTACCATACAGCCAAGCTTCCTTTGATCTCCGTGTTAATCCCTCCCTCTGGACCCCATGTTCTTCCCATCATGTTCTTCTGGCTAAGACAGCTTCACGGGATC
>NW_008355275.1:1530618-1531814 GCF_000622305.1 Nannospalax galili
CAATATGTACACGTGTAGTATTAACTTATTACATTATCTTATGTATATAATTTAGATTCCATGTTCTTTTAATAAGATGATACTACACACTACTTTCTTCTGAGTCAAACAACTACTATCTTCATGACTTCAGCTGTGTCCACTAACAAAAAATCATCACAATTGGACTTGTTGACTTAAGTATCTAATTAAAAGAGGAGGGGTAAACAGGGTCATTGAACCCTCACGTGAGTATCCAGCTGCTCTTCCCAGCCAACTGTATATAATTTGGCCCTAATCACATGGTCTCCTGGGTTTGGGGAGGACTAAAGTATATTATCTGAAAAAAGGCTAGGAAGAGAAGGCTTGATCCATGCTGGGTTAAGGCTTTCCAATGTCAGTACTCTCAGGTCACTCGTATACTTCAGCAACCCCTCAGTCATCTGTGTAAGTAAGCTCAGTAAATTCACTGGTTCCCCCTGCCCCCAGAAAACTTTAATGTAATCAAACATTGGTTTGATACTACAACCTAAAAAGGAAAAAAACATTCCTTAGTATCCCCAGAAAAAGAATTCTCACAACAAATGAAAAATTTATTTGCTAATGTTATTGTATCTGTTATTTTTTTTAAAAAAATGGAAAATTGGAGGATGTTGGAAGGATATGAGAATGGAGACATTCTTTAAGAAGGATTTATGTATGAAAATTACCATGGCTGGATATTTCCAGAATTGACAGAGAGATGAGATTGCTGGGCAGGTGATGAAGGTCTGTGTAGGGTTGTTACAGTATAACAAAGATGAAACAAGGATAATGAATGTGTAGACACGTCTTAAAATTTCTAAGGTCGCAGCTTAGTCAACTAGTTTAAGGATGTCTAGTCAAGGTTTATTTAAGGATGTGCCCAAGCTCTATCTACATAGCACATAGTAATTAAAAGTACCAGACCAGTGTAACTAACCTTGTTGGATGTTTAATAGCCAGACTCTAAGGCCTATATTAATATGGTCAGAGGGACTTAAAGGGACAAATTTTTGTTCCTAGCCCTCCAAGGTCAAACAAGTTCCAGGGGCTACAGTGCATCTCTCTAAATGTCCTGTAACTTTGGTGAGTCACCTGTCCTCTTGTTCAGGGAGGCCATGGAGACCCCAGAAGATGAACTTGAACCAGTGTCCAGTCTGCAAAGAGGAGGGTCAACACAGAGGAAACATTTTCTC
>NW_008355275.1:1531954-1541733 GCF_000622305.1 Nannospalax galili
GCAAGGAATTATACTTCCCAGACATTAGACTTAAGCCCATACAAAATGTTATTTAGACAATTATTTCTCATTGATGATTTTATTTCTAATAAGAATGTGCTACTCACATGTAAGTCTTCAGATCTTGGTCTGCAATACTGTAGTGCCCACTTACAGCTAAGGGAGGCAACCCACTATTGTTCTAGCCTAAAAAATTAAATGATGGCTAAATTTGTTTTCTCTCCCTATCTAGAAGCCTTTGAGAGGTAACTGACACTGATTATAGCCACTCCAACAGCTATCAGAATGCCTGAAAACAAATTCTGAGTCCATCACTCTCAAGTTCAGCCCTGGCAGAAAAGAAAAAAAAAGAAAAAAAGAAAAAGAGCTATAACCTTGGTGCTAACCATTGCTCCTTGCCTGTTCAGATATTTTCAGGACCAAAATCCAAAAAGTAACTCTTACTCTCATACTAATTTTAATCAGTTGTTACTCTCCTTCCCTCCACATGTATACAAGTGCCTGTTAACCATCGAGGACCCTGTCGAGATACATGAAGAGGGAACCCCTGCTGCCTGATCCACCCCTAATCCAGCCCCCGCATGTCGACCCTATCCAGCAGGAAGTAGCAAGATGACAACGGTGCCCCCTATCCTATAACACAAAAGGCTGGAATGTTAAGGTTCAGATAGCCCCGTCCCCTCACCAACAGGGCCTCACAGACTTCTCAAGCGCCTAAGAAAAGGGAACTGAGTTCATAAGCACCTTGGTCTTTGAAGTCAAGAGAAGCAGAATTTCTCCACTGTGTGTTTGGCCAACACAGCAGGCTTCCCCTTTGATCTCTAAAGAGAACAGGTTTTAACAATCCTGCTCTCCCACTTCTCCCCTGCCCAACTTAAAAAAAAAAAAAAAAGTACATCTTCCCGCCTTCTGCAGGAAGCAGAAGCCTCCCCCTTAAAAAAACCCTAGCTCACGACCTGGGTAGACATTTTCCCTGCCTGGAAGGGAATCTGTCCCATGTGTTCTTTTGCTAATAAACTCTATTATGATGGAGTCTTATCTGTGTCCTGGTGCATTCTCCTGATCAACTGGATTTATCCATAGGCTACTTTTTACCTACCACAATGGAGGCAAACAGTTTAAAATTTGTCTACTTTCTAGAACTCCTAATTTCACCATGGAGTATGGACAAATCTTTTCTCCTCAGGGAATGATGGAGGTCCTCCACAGTGACTGTACGCTTTATCCTCTGCCCTCCTGTGATAGTTTGAATGAGAATGTCCCCCATAGGCTCGAAGTATTTAGACATTTTGTCCTCAGTTGGTGGTGCTATTTTAGGAGGTCTTAGAAGGTGTGGCCTTGCTGGAGAAGTGCATAACTGGGGGCAGGCTTAGAGAGTTTGTAAGCCTTGCTAGATCTCCAGACAGTCTCTGCTTCCTGTGCCTGCTTGAAGATGTGAGCATTCCTCTTTCTTCTCCTGCCACCTCTTGCTACCATGCCTACCCACCATGATGGACTTTAACCCCCTAGAACTACAAGCTCAAATAATTCTTCTTTTTATAAGTTCCCTTGGTCACGGTATTTTATTACAGCAACAGAAAAGTAACTAATGCACCCTAGAATCTTAAAACTAGTGTCATTTGATTACAGATCAGAGCCATAAAAAACCACCAATATTTCAAACACCATCTCTGTCAACCAGGAATAGCAGCCATAGAAGTAAAACTATTCAGACTGTCAAATCATCCTAACTGCTTCTAAGTGATGCCAATAAGGAGCACATAAAGCAGGTTTATTGAAATCAGGGCAATGCAGACACTGCCGCAGATGCAAACTCTGAGAAAATATCCACCAACTGGGCAATGCAGAGGGTCTTGGACTAAGAGAGGGGCTAGATTTCCATTCTGTTTCAAAGAAGTATTGAAGTTTAGAGAGGAACTGTAACAAAGAATATGTAATTCTTTGAGATCAAGTACTTTCCAGAAAGAATTTCTTTTTCTGGTAAAATGGTGTGCTGGCAATTTGCTGTGGTTTCAAGAGTTTAAGGAGTTAAGAAATTTATCAACAGAAATTCCTATTTTAAATACACTACAGACAATGGTGTAGCCTTCTTCATAGTATGCTGCCTAATGCCACCACACAATTGCTTCTGGAGTGGATACCTGGCATGCTGTGTGCAGAACATCTTGGTTTCACTTAGAAGAAAGGTAAATGATCAGAAAGGGAAGATTCTGAGAGCAACAACCCCAAACACAGGTTCACAATCCCCCTCAGCAGATGGACACGCATCTTTGTTTTGATAGTCTTACCTACAAAGCCCTCTGACTGCAAGCATTCCAAATAACACAGATCAAACAAGATAAATTTCAGTCTGTTGTAAGCTGAGACCTGACGACCGACTCGTGCTCTAGAGATGAAGTATGCAAGGGGTCAACTTACGCATACAGTCTCCTCCATACCAGCCGGCTCTGCACTCAGCACAGTAGAATCCCTTTACATAGAAGTCGTCCAGAGTTCCCCCCCACGAGCCATTCCGGCAGCTCTTGCAGTTTTCAAAGATGGTGCAACCTGAAACATTTCCAAGAAAATGTTAGTCTATGTGTTCCCAGATTCTATCATTCGTCTTGGGAGGCAAACTGTGCACCTTCTCAAAGCCCTGAACAAACAGCTAGACCTAGAAGGATACCAAAGCTCTTAGGAGAACCTGCACATCCCAACAAGCAAGCAAGTCCCCAAGATGCAGGCAAGGAGTAGAGGAGAGAGGTTTGAGCATCTTAATTAGCAATTGGTGTTTTATTTAAACAAACACGAAATAGCTTCTGGTGCAAGACAGAATCAGCCAATACGCTGCTGCTTTTTGTTCTTACAAATGTGTTCCATGCTTATTGTATAATACTTAGAAAATTCAGGCTATACATATATATATATATATATATATATCCATTATTAAGTATTAGGCTTAGAATAGCATTCAGGAGATAGTTCAGGCCTGAATCCAGAACTCATGTGAAAAAAAAGAAAAAGAAAACAAAAAAAAGAAGCTGGGTGTGGTGGTGTGAGTTCGTAATCCCAGTTCTGGGGAGGTAGAGACAGGCAGATTCCTGGTGCTTGCTGGCCACCCAACCTAGACCTGTGAAAGACTGAGTCTCGAAAACAAGGAGGATGGTACTTGAGGAATAATAGCCAAGTTGTCTGCTGTACTCCACACACACATGCACATACACCTGCACACACACACACACACACACACACACACACACACACTCATGCACTTTCAGAAACAGACACACATGTATACATATAAACTTTAGGCTTATACTATATACTTTACAATTTTTTTTATAATTCATTTTTCATTTAGTAACAGTAAATATTGTTCTATTAAATACTCATCTATGTCACATACTTTTATAACTAAAGTACACCATGAGAATCAGCCCTAATGCCTAACAATAGTCTAAAAATAAGATCTCTTTAGGGGTTGGGGGACAGCAAAAATAAAGCAGAAACAATTCCTTCCTGTTTGTCAAAACATAGACCTATGTTCTGCCCTAATGCCTCCATCTATCAAACTGTGATTAAGTTGTATCTACCTCTTAGAATTGTTTACAAATTAAATTAACACATATGAAGTGTCTGAAACACTCAGATTATTAACCCTCAAATTATGAACTATTGTTATTCTAATTTCCCATAATTCCATATGGCTTATTGTAGATGTCATGCTTCACTTTATCTGCCTATTGCCATTTTCCTATAACAGGCTCAAGTGAAGAACCATATCTTGGTCAGTATTATATCCTCAGAACCCAGTGTAGTTCTTCCACAAATAAGTGCAGAATAAAAATCTTCCAAGTGAACGAATGAATGGCTAATGAACTGCTTGAGATGACCAGTTTCCTTGAATTGATAACATGCATTTTTGCTCCTTGTTAAAATTAGATTTTCATTGGCTCAGTGTGTGTGTGTGTGTGTGTGTGTGTGTGTGAGAGAGAGAGAGAGAGAAATGTGTGTGTGTGTGTGTGTGTGAGAGAGAGAGAGAGAGAGAGAGAGAGAGAGAGAGAGATTTCTATAGGAGAGATACAGTCTTCTTTCCACTCCATCCTGACTTTGCTTTCTCTCCTACCAGAGAAGTTGAATCACTAATATGATTAATGCAGTTGGTCTGTGTCCCAGAACTGAGTCCCACTGTAGCCAGTGAGCCTTCCAAAAGCCAACCTCACTCACATGCCTCTGAGGAGGTAAATGGACTCAGATCCTGCCCTCAACAGTCCTGCCAACCCTCTTCTTTGGCACAGTCACATCAAGGGCCTTGGGTTCACACCACAAAAAAAAAAAAAAAAAAAAAAAAAAAAACAGCCTAGAGATGAAGATGAACGAGACTCTATGGGAAAGACACTAAGTAGCTCACTAGTTGCCAGAGGAGCAGTTGCACCACCTAGAGCCACAGGAACCACACTGGCCCATTGAGAGCCCTGGTGCTGCTGAATGCTACTGGAGGTGACCAGTCACCGTTAATGTCCCTGATGCTGGTATCTCCAGACATTCATCGTCCTATATCACTTTCACCAGAAATGATCAATTATTTATACAGGATCTCTAGCCCAGGCTGGCCTCAAACTCCCTAGGAAGCAGAGGGATGACCCTGAACTTAGGATCCTACTGCTTCTGCTTCTTGAGTGCTGGGATCACAGGCTTGACCAGAACACCCAGTTTATGCAGTGCTGGGGATCAAACCCAGGGCTTGCTAGGTAAGCACTCTAGCCACTGAACTATACCCCTACCCCACCCTCAACTGAAATGATCATTTATTTTCATGACAGAAATGCAAACTAAAAGCCATACTGAGAGTCCATTTCCACCTATAAGGTTGGCAAAAATCCAAATGACACTGTGCTACAAGGGTTGGCAGAACAAAACATTCATGCACTTCTGTAGCAAATGTTGAATTTGTAGCAGGGAATTAGGAATGAGCTAGAAAATAATATGTGCCTCGTCCTTTGACCCACTGACCTCACTGCTAGGAATCTGCCTCAAAGAGAGGCACACCACACAAATACTAACTGAAGTATGCTTAGGAGTATTCACTGCAGTATTGTTTGCACAGGTCGAACATCTCTAATCCAAGCATGTCACCACAAGAAGCAGGTAACAACTAAAACACAGGTTGTCTAAAATTGTGTAAAATTGGGGGCCAGAGAGATGTCTCAGTGGTTAAACGCATTCACTGTTCTTATAGAAGACCTAGGTTTTAATCCCAGCACCCACATGGCGGTTAACAGCCATTGATAACAATCTGTAACTCCAGTTCCAGAGGGTTCAACGCCCTCTTCTGTCTTCCACGGGCATTGCACAACACGGGTGCACTTAACACATGCAGGCATAATACTCATATACATAAAATAAAAATAAACCAAAAACTTTTAAACATGTAATATTACCTCAAACTATGGGTATAGGTTGTATATAAAACAAATGAATTTCATATTAGTCTTGGGTATCATCTCTAAGACTGTTGTTATAAATATGCAAACATTACAAAATCCACCCAAATCCTAAAATCCAAATATATTTTATTCCAAGTATTATGGATAGTAAATACTCAATTTATAATAGCAAAGGTCTAGAGACAGCCCAGAAGTCCATGAATTCTGGTACTTCACACAATGCAGTCATATGTAACTGTAAAAAGAAATGAAGAAAACAGCTCCATCCAGTATGAAGTGTCTCCAGCGTATATTGTTAAGAGAAAAACAAGACAACAATTTTTATGGTATGTTATCTTTTGTGTGAGATGGGGAAAGAGAAATAAATGCCTACACATATTTTTTGCATTTTCAAATATAAAAAACAATGAACCTATCTAAGTATCAGAGAGGTGGCACAGCACAGAGAGAAAACTACATCCATTGATTTTAAAGTGTAGTATTTTGATTACACACATCTAGCGGCATGTATTCCAAGGCCAATGGTACCATAAAGAGTCATAACTGTATTCAGTGGACTTATTGGTAGTACAGATAGTGCTTTTGTTACTTTGCATGTTTATATTGTTACAATATAAGATGAGGCAAATAAGGGATTAGGTTAATGTTAATAGGAAATAGGTTTTCACTGTAAGAGAAAAATAAAAAATAACCTTGTATTATTAGATATAAATTTGAGTATTAGCATATATTCTCTTTTCTTTAAAAAATATAGATAGATGATAGACAGATGATAGATAAATGATAGATAGATAGATAGATAGATAGATAGATAGATAGATAGATAGATAGATAGATAGATAGAGATACATACATACATACATAGGCCAGATGTGGTGGCCCACACCTCTAATACCAGCACTCAAGAGGCAGAGGCAGAAGTATCACAAGTTCAAGACTAGCCTGAGCTACATAGAGCCATCTTGTCTCAGAAACATCAGGGGCTAAGGGTATAGCACAATAGTAGAGCGCTTTCCTAACATACCAAGCAGCACCCTGAGTTTCATCCCCATCACTGCAAATATGTGTGTGAAAGCTAACAAATACACACACACACACATACACACACACACACACACACACACACACACGTACACAGAGAAAACAATCCCCAAACTACTACCTCATAACAATGACAATCCATAGTGAAGAACATCCCTAGTGCCCAGACCGTGGTCTTAGTATCAGAATTCCTTGGAGAATTGGTTGATTATAGAGCTGGGGCAGGAATGTGGAAGAAAACTGAAATGCTTGTTCATGAAAGAAATCCCAGAAGCCTTCTAAAACCAATGTGGTCATGCTAGTGGTCATGCCAGAAGCCTACAGAAGGGCATGGAGGAGCTCATGGTTCCCTAAAATGGGTCCATGTAGGTGTTAAAATGAGTAATGACTGAAACTGATAAACTATGCATACAAACAAACTGCAGTTCCCAATGACACACGATGAGAACTCTTGGATCACCAATGCTGGCTGCTAGGGTAGCAGCTCACTGCTCTGAAAAATGAGTTTCAAAGTAGCCTTTATCCTTTGCTTTGCTTTTCCTTTCAGAATAGCAGAATGGTTAGTATGGGACAGCCCTTCACTCCCCAGAGCTAGTAATCACTCCCAGCATCCCTGGAAGCGGGGCTGCAGATGCTAGGCGCTGCCTGTAGGATGCACTAGAAACCATACTGTTCCATCTCTGCAGCTCTCTTGTTTGTCAGGTGACTGACTCTACATCATCTCACAACAGCTGAGCCCAATCTGGGGTTACCCAAGAGTAACCACAAGGTTCCCAAAAATATTGAAAATCATTTAGACCACATGGCCAGTGACCCACAGTATAGACCTGGGCTTCACCCTCAAGTTTTCCAAGGAAAACTGGAGGCATTATATGTACATTTCTCTACAAACCACTCTTTCCCAAAGGGGAGTTGGAGTGGTAGACTTCTTTTCTGGAACCCAATGCATAGACGTGAAATCAGTCCTGTTAAAATGTTCAATGTTCCTCTCTTCCAAATGAAAAAAGTGAATTAGAAATCATTTGTAGAGTTGAGACCCATTTGTCTCCACTTTTCCATAATTTCCCATGAAAGAAGGCTTCTGGTAGAAACGGGCTTCATGTCTATGTTTTTAGAAGGGGAAAGGCAGAAAGAAGGGAGAGGCATCCCCCCAGCACACTTCTGACACACTTTCATTCTTCAGCCTTCAGAAAGCTCACTGGGCAATCTTGTTAGCCCCCTTCTAACCTAGCCCAGAGGGAAAAGATAGGACTTTTGGGAGAATTCAGGAGTATAAGGCAGCAATGATTCCTTACTTTTCAAGTACCAGGAAAATGTTTAGTAAGTTGCCAGTCACATTGGAAACACCCATCATTAAGAGGTTCAGGGTCCACTGTCCTTGACTTCTCCTCCCTGTCCTTCACTCTCCTTCAGCCAGTTCCACTCTGATGACTGACATATCTCTTCTCCCAATTTTATCCACCAGGTTTTATTACAACCCCCATTTACTCTCTCCTGCCTCCAGGTCTTCTTCCCTTCTCCAATTCATGTCCCCAGCTGCAGCTAAAGAGAAACTACTTTTACCTTTTTTTCATTCAATTTTTGTGATTTTCATACAATATAGTTCAATGGCAGCATTTAGATCCATTGCCCTCTTGGCACCTCCCACCGCTGCCCCTACCCAATTCGATGAACTCTCTTGCCTATATGACATGGCCTATAGAGTATGATCTGTATCCCCATCTCCAATAGCCTGAAATTCATTAAAAATATCTTCTGGGGGCTGGAGAGATGGCTCAGAGGTTAAGAACACTGGCTGTTCTTGCAGAAGACTTGGTTTCGAATCCCAGCACCCACATGCAGCTAACAACTGTCCTTAACTCCAGTTCCAGGAGATCCAACAGCCTCTTCTGTCCTCCACAGGCATTGCACAACACAGGTGCACTCACCTACATGCGGGCATAACATTCAAACACATAAAAGAAAAAATAATAAATAAAATATTTTTTTTAAAAAAAACTTCTGGATTTGGCCTCTGTTTCTCCCTTCAACTGCTCTCCCTTACCTTAATCTCTTTTTGTGATTCCTTTTCTCCATGTCTCTCATCACACACATGTTTCCTGCCAAACTAACTGAGCTCCTTAGAATTCTCAAAACCTTATGCTTTCTCTTAATACAGGACTTCGGCACATCCTTTCATCTATGGCTGGTCCACTCCACCTAATCCCTTAGACCCTGAGTATGTGGCTTCCATCCTTAGCATGCACATCATTTACTTAATATGTTTTTGTTGATCTTTCCTTTGCCTCACTCTGTTTCAATCCCTATCATCAGTGTACCCTGTGTATCTCTACTACAGCACTTAATCACAGTTGCCTGCTCCCAATCACCCCCACCCAGCTATAAGCTTTGGCTGTGTTGAGAATGTGTCTGAGGGTGGGGGGACATGAAACTGGGCTGGAGAAATAGCTCAAAGGTTAAGAGTGCTTGCTGCTCTTGCAAAGGACCAGAGTTTCAGTTCCCAGAACCCACACTGTAAAGCTCACAACTGCTTGTGACTCCAGTCCCAGGGGGACACAATGCCCTCCTCGGACCTCTATGGGCACCTGCATTTACATGTACATACTCACACTTGGACACTCACACATACACACAAATAAAAATAAATAAACATTATTTTTAAAAATCACATTGTCGCTCTGCTTCCCTGGGCTTGCACAACCCAGCCAGCCTCTCTCCTGGCTAAGTCCATTGCACCCTCCAAGCCTTATCTCCCCCAGCCTCATTTACCCTCCCATCTCTCCCATCGGTCTCTCCTCCTAGCCTGGGTACTCTCCCATTTCTTGTCTTGGCACCCCAGGCACTGGGGGAACCACCACTGCTTCCTGATCCTTTGCATCCAGACCAACCCAGTTCCTTCTCATGGTCCCCAGGAGCCCTCTAGGCCTGGTGCAGACCTCACCTCCCTCTGCTTCCCTGGGCTGCACAACCCGCCAGCTTCTTTCCTGGACGCCAGGGCTGACCTCTGGGCTTCCTGATCCTTTGCATCCAGACCAACCCAGTTCGTCCCTACAGTCCCTAGGAGCCCTTGGGGCTTCTTCCTGCCCCCATCTCCCTTTGCACCTCTGCCCAAGACCAGCATCTTTCTGGGGCCCTGCTCCCAGGCCAGTCCAACCCCCAAATTCCTGAGGACAACACCTTTTCTGGAAGGATCCAGACCTTAGGATCCCTCCTGAGATCCTAAAGCCTGAGAGCATCTGATCCTCACCTGACTTGGGCCTCTGTGGAAACTCCTGAAGACAAAAGCAATCTGGCCACTCCAGTATAAAATCA
>NW_008355275.1:1542682-1544161 GCF_000622305.1 Nannospalax galili
GACCTAGGAGGGCAAGGAGCAAAAACTGTCCTTTATGTCCCTCTGACCAAATTATTATAGGCCTCAAAGTATGTATGTTAAACATCCAAGAAGGTTAGTTCCACCAGTCTGGTACTTTTAATTACTGTGTGTCATGTAGATAAATCTTGGGCAAAGACCAATTGTTCTCAGATAATCCTTACCTAGACATATATTTCTTGATCTGCTATGTATAATTTGTCAGTAGGTTGTAGGAGTAATATGATTCCCTCTGGTTTTCAAAAGTAGCTAGGCATCATTTATCTCTCGTATTATCTCACCCCTCCATCATGGTTTTCCCTCTTAAGGTGACCCCATTGTGCCCCTTTCTCCAGTACTCAGCAGTAAAGAAAGATGAAATCATGAAATTTGCAGGTAAATGGACGGAACTAGAAACTGTTAGACTAAGTGAAGTAACACAGACTCAGAAAAAAATCACATTTGTTCTCCCTCATATGTGGATCCTAGAACCAGACTCTGATAAATAAGTATGCAACCAGACATAATTACAGAAACCAGGATAATGGAAAGGAAACAGGGAGGTAAAGGAAAAGAAAGAACCTGAAAGAGACGAACAGTAGGAAACAGGCCTTAATAAGGGAGATATGGATAAAAATTGGGATAGTTTAAGGGAGGGGTGAGGGAAGGGTATACAAGGAACCTAGGGGATAAATGGAAAGAAGGAGCTCAAGAGAGGTAGGACCATAGGAGAAGGGTATTAGTAAGGGAGAAAGAGGGAAAATGGGGGCACCCTAATTGGGAAAACCATGATGGAGGGGTTAGATAATGCAGCCTTAAGAGGGGAGATATAGATAAAAATTGGGTTAGTTTAAGGGAGTGGGGAGGGAAGGGTATACAAGGAACCTAGGGGATAAATGGAAAGAAGGAGCTCAAGAGAGGTAGGACCATAGGAGAAGGGTATTAGTAAGGGAGAAAGAGGGAAAATGGGGGCACCCTAATTGGGAAAACCATGATGGAGGGGTTAGATAATGCGAGAGATAAATAACGTCTACCTAGTTTTAAAAACCAGAGGGAATCATATTACTCCAACAACTTACTGACAAACTATACATAGCAGATCAAGAAATGTGTCTAGGTAAGGTTCACCTGAGAACAATTGGTCTTTGCCCAAGATTTATCTACATGGCAAACAGTAATTAAAAGTACCAGACTGGTGGAACTAACCTTCTTGGATGTTTAACAGACATACTTTGAGGCCTATACTAATTTGGTCAGAGGGACATAAAGGGCAGTTTTTGCTCCTTACCCTCCTAGGTCGACTAGTTCCAGGGGACTATGAGCATCTCTCAAAATGTCCTGTAATTGTGGTGGGTCACCTGTCCTCTTGATCAAGGAGGCCGAGGAGACCCCACCAGATGGACTTGAACTAGTGTCCACTCTACAAAGACAAGAGTCAACACAGAAGAATCATTTCCTCCATGCTTCCAAGCAAAGCCAGCC
>NW_008355275.1:1544336-1544455 GCF_000622305.1 Nannospalax galili
AAAGGAAAGTATAACCAAAAATTAAAGGGGCCAATATAATTTCAAAAGAGTCCATATGTATTGCTAAGGGCTACATAACAAGCAACAATGCCAGATAGGCGATACCTTCTTTTGAGTTG
>NW_008355275.1:1544660-1545119 GCF_000622305.1 Nannospalax galili
AGGGAGGCTATAGGAGGGTGCCATCTGGGAAGTGGGTGTATAGTTGAATAAGATGGTTAGGGATGTTCTGTGTAATATACACACACAAAAAAAATCAACAAATTTTTAAAAATGAATTATGTTTGAGGAGGAAGCATAAAAATTTATGTCATGTTAATTAGTAAAGTTGATAAACATTACCAGTGAAATCCACCGGATGACTTTATAGACATACACAGATGCCAAGGATCCGAGTGCAACCAATTATGACTAGTAATAATCAGATACATACAGATTGGAGATGCATGCACCAACATCTCAGTGTTAGTAGCAAAAACAATGAGTTTTTCTGCAAGGAACAATCATATTCTAAAATGAAATGGAGATCTTTTTTAAAGGTTAAAAACTCATTCAATTCCAGGCATGGTGGCGCACGCCTGTAGTCCCAGCACTTGGGAGGCAGAGACAGGCAGATCTCTG
>NW_008355275.1:1545278-1558370 GCF_000622305.1 Nannospalax galili
TTAAATAAATAAAAAAATCACATTGTCCTCCCTATAACTGACATGGTGCATAGGAGAAGCTGGGCTTGCTCAGTGAACATATGAGTGGATGAATTTTCAGATTTACACTGAAAGGAATGTTAATTCCTATGGTTCTTTTGCCCGTAGTTAGACTCAGCTGAATTGTGTTACCCTTAATAACCACAGCCCCTGATGGCTGCCTGCTAGAATTCAGACATTCACTCTGTGTCTGTTCATTACATCAGACAATATGAAGACACCTCTTGGTGTCCCCTTGCACACTCACCTGGGTGAATAAGGCAGGAGTCACATTCATTGTCCTCATTCCTACAACAGGGGATGGTGTAACCCACTACTTCCTTCTTTCCTGGGCAGATACACTCAATCTGATCGTATTCACAACACTCCCGACACATGATGTTCCACTCAGCTCCAGGGCAGGCTTCGTTAATCACTGTGTATTCTGCAATAGAAAACCGGCAGGTGAGGCTAGGGCCTGGTAGGCAACAGAAGACCAGCAAGCACTCTGCCATTAGAAAGGAATCTTGACCTGCAGGAGTGTTGCCTCGCCTGAATGAGATAGCATGAATTCTTCCCAGGCCAACATCTCGAAGTGGAAACACTGAATACCTAACGAGTATTCAAAGCCATTCATTGGAGCACAGATGAAATCTGTTGTTCACTTAATTTTTATTTTTAAAAATAAATAAAGAAAATCTGGAGGCTCTAGATGTAGTTCAGTTCATAGAGCACTTGTCTCACATACATGAAGCCCTAGGCTTGGTCCCTAGCCCTACATAAACTGGATGTAGAAGTGCATGCTTGTAATCCCCAGCACTTAGAAAGCAAAGGCAGAACGATCATGCGTTTAAGGTCATTCTTGACCCATAGAGCAAATTCAAGACCTTGTTTAAAAAAAAAATCACGTTTCAGCAGTATATAATCGAAGGAGACACAGTAGAATATCTTCATGATTTATAAACAAATACGAATGTCTTTAGGTTCTGCTTGTTTTGTCTGTGTTAGGACTTAAAACCATAGCACACATCACCAAGCTATACCCTCAGCTCTTGTTTCTATTTTTCATGAGATATGTCAGACTGCACAGATGGTATACTGAACATGCCAAGGGAGACCATTCAACAGCAGAGCTACACAGTGTAGCCTAGCCATGGGGCCCATCAAAAAAGTCCAGAGACCACTGGGACCATCCAAGTGCAAGGTTGATGGCCAAGTGGAGACGACATCATTGCTTCCAAACCTGGCTCCTCAATTTTGTACCAGGCTATTTTCATAGTATCTTCAAAGCTAAACTCAGGAGAAAAGACAAAAAGTACCTTCATTAGTGTGTTTGGGAGAATTTCAAGGGTGAACTCATTAGTCCAACTTCATTCAGTCCCAAGTACAGACAAGCATTCTTTACCCCAAGAAAATGTATCTGTAGGTAGGATATTTTTCCTTTCTTTTTCATTTATCCTTTAATAGACACAAAAAATATACCTTAAGTAAAAAAAGAAAACCATTTGGCAAAATCTATAAAAGGAATCAGTTGGAGGCTTCACTGAGGAACTCCAGCTGAGAAACAGACCTGCTAGCTTTGATTTGGTGTTCTTGTTGTTTTTCTTTTTTCCCACTTTCCATTTCTAAAAATGTTGCATAGAGAAGAGGGTCAGGCATTTGAGGAAGAGTGAACCCAGGCAAGTGCCCATGAGCCCTCCTCGCAGCTGTATGCTGGCATTTCTGCATGCTTTGTGCCTAGCATCTGTGTCGGCTTCTAGACCTTGACCTTCATCACTTATCTTTCTATTTTCCTGCCCCAAATTTGGGGATTCCAACATAGGATTACTTACTATTGATTCACCAAGTAGATCCATAAAAAATTGCCATCTACTCCCAGGCTCAGGTTCTTAGAGTCAGGCAAAAGAACCACATGTATATTATGGTATACTTTTTAAAATTCAGTAGGTTTTGTGTTATGAAAATTTGGCTTTCTTTCATCCTTTTGCACAAATATGGGTGGACCAGCAAAGACCCTCACATTGGCAATAGACTAGCATCATGAGGATTGCTTCCAGAACTTTCTGCTCTGTACTCAGCTGAACCTCCATGCTGTTAGCCCATGAAGTGCCCAACTTCTGAAATCTAAATGGGATCAGAAGACTGGACACTGGATGGAACCCAGGGGCAAAGTACAAGACTGGAGGCAACGGACTTTCAGCTATGGCTGCAAAAGCACGAGCTGCAAAAATGAACAGATAACTCAGACTTCGTTAAAGTTAAAATGTTTTGTACATCTAAGGACATTATCAAGAAAGTGAAAAGACAGGCCAGGAAATGGGGAGGGGGATACTTTCAAATCATATATTAATACAAATTTAATGTCCAGATCTAAAAAAGAAATTCCCACAACTCAACCAAAAAGAGGCAAAAACCCAATTTTTTAAATGGGCAAATTACTTAAACAGGCATTTCTCCAAAAGAGAGATTCAAATGGTCAAAAAGCAGATATAAGAAAAATCACAAGCCAATTAGGAAACACAAGTCAAAATCACAATGATATGCCATTTATGAGGATGACTAACACCCAGATTGAAAAAGAATAAAGAAAATGATGTTGGCAAGGATGTAGAGAAACTGGAACCCTCAGACATCACAGCAAGGAAGGTGACACAGCTGTTGTAAAACACAGCGGGGCAGGTCCTCAGAAAGTCATCGTAGGATTACCACAAGCAATTCTGCTCCTTGGGAATAAATTTTTTTTCAAACTGAAAGCAAGGGCTCAAAGACAGTTTTATACCAATGCTCACAATAGCCAAAAGGTTAAAATAACTCACTGTCTCTCACGAGGTGAATGGATAAACAAAATAAGCAGTATGTATAGAATGGAATATTTTTCAACCATGACAAGAAAGGAAATATTGACACATGCTACAACATTGATGAACTTTTTGGGGGGAGAGTGTTTTTGAAACAGAATCTCCTTGTAGCCCTAGTTACCCTGGAACTCACTATGTAGACCAGACTGGCCTCAGTCTTCACAGAACTCCACCTGCCTCTGCCTCCTGAGTGCTGGGATTAAAGGTGTGCACCACCACACCTGGCTTTAATATCAATTAACTTTGAAAATATACCAAACAAAAGAAGCCAAGGGATAAATAGTCTCATTTTACTTAGATGAAATACTTACAATTAGCAAATTCATAGACAAAGAGTAGAGGTTATCAAAACCCAGGGAAAGGCTGACAGGGGAGTTAACAGCTAGAGTTTCTATCTGAAGTGTCAAAAAAGTTTTGGAAGGAGATGAAATGGTTATGCAACAGTATGACCGTGATTAATGCCTGTGGGCTGTACTAAAAATAGATTAAATGGCAGGTTTTATGTTTGCATATAGTGTACATTTATAAAAATGTACATTTATATCCACATAACTTATGCTTAAAAAGTGGGCATAGGAAAGCTCAAGAAAACAAAATGGTCAAGGGTCAAACATTGGAATCAGACAGATACCTGAGTTTAAAATTCCGTCCTTGCTACTGACTAGGTGAGTGACCTTGGCTAGGTTACTTGACACTGTCAGCCTCAGTTTACTACCCAGTATCATGAGTGCATTTCATCCAATTCTGGCCTGGGAAAAAGAGTAGTCAACACACTATATCTAAGGAGCTTCATGGTGCCAGGCATCAGCATCTGCTAATTAATAGCTTAAACACAACAGTAACAAGCATACATTTCTCAAGGATCTTATTTTTCAAGTATGTATCATATTGGTTTCTCCCTTAAGCTATTCAAGTTGCTTACCACTACTTTGGGATAAGCCTCCAAAGTTCTGTGGTCCACAGAGCTTTGGACAGCCTGCTAACTGTTTCTCACCTTCTCTCAGTTTCTCAGAACCCCCAAATGCATTCTTACCCCAAATCATTCCTCCTTGCTTTTCCTATGGCCTCTGTTTCAGCTTTGCATCACACCTGGTCAGAGAAGGTCTGCCCTGGTCTTATCAGAAGAGTATCCCACATACACCCACTATTCTATCGCACACAGTATCTATTGGTTGTCTTTTATCCCTCAGAGCAACTTGTGATCTTTTTGTATGTATTACAGACAGCCTTCAATATCCATGGGTCCTCAATATCCATCCACAGATCATACATTTTCAAGGCAAAAGTATAAGTTTTTATTTCTCCTATATTAAACATCTATAGACTTTTTTAAAAAAATGGGTTTTGTGCCAGATATGGTAGTGTATGCCTTTAGTCCCAGCACTTGGCAGAAGCAGATGGATCTCTGTGAGTTCTAGGCCAGCCTGGTCTACATAGTGAGTTTCAGGCCAAACAGGGCTATATAGTGAGACCCTATCTCAAAAAAAAAAAAAAAGTTTTGTCGTGTTCTGTTGAAGCTGTCATTTTAATTTTGTAGATGAACTGCACAGTCCTGAGCCCACATTCCTCCACTCTAGTGCCTCCCTTATCAGAACGTATATTTTTTTCTTTTTCTTTTTTTGATTGATTCTTTGAGAATTTCATCCAATGTATTTTGATCATATTCAGACCCCTCTCCCCAATCCCTACACCTGCCTTACTGCCTCCCAACTTCATGCCTTCTATTTTCCTTTTTGGTCTTTTTGAGACAGGGTCTCCCTGTAGCCCCAGCTGTCCTGGAACTCACTGTGTAGACCAGGCTGGCCTTGAACTCAGAGATCCGCCTGCCTCTGCCTCCCGAGTGCTGGGATTAAAGGCGTGCGCCACCAAGCCTGGCTTTCTATTATTATTTTTAAGGTCTATTGAGTCTAATTTGTGTCCCCAAATGCTCCTGGATGTGGGTCTACCCCCTGGAAACTGGTCAACCTATGTGACATCACACCCTTAAAGAAAACTGAGTCTTCTTCTCCTAGAAGCTATCAATTGCCAGTAGTTCCTCAGCTAGTGCTGGAGTTTCTTGCTGATGTCCTCCATTTATACTGGGTTTTTATCTGGCTTGGGCTTGCAGAGGCCTTTTGCATGATGTCACAAGCACTGTGGGTTTGTATAAGCAACTGCCCTATTGTGTCTGTAAAACACTGTTTTCTTGTATTCATTTACCACCTCTGGCTCTTGTTACTAGGCCTGATATCAGTGCTGGATATGGGCTCTGTCTTGTAAACTGAGCCTTAAATTCAGTCAGAAGGTAGTTATTTACTCCCATAACATTCATGCCACTATCACACCAGTAGACATATCTTGCCAGGCCAGTTGTTATTGTAGTTTTCAGGGTTCACAGCTGGGTAAGGTTGATGATCACTTTTCCCTTTCAGTAGCATGTATAGCACCTTCTAGCACTCTATAAGCTAGCCAGTAGAGATGAAGCTTTGAGGTCAGTATCAGCTTGATTTATGTTTTGTTTTTCTACATCTCATGTATGTAGTGTCTTCAGCAATAGGGTCTTACATCAAGTTCTGATGGGTAATCAAGAGCAATGGCAATAGCCAATATTGTTTGCCTATGGGAACTCTCTGGTCAACAATTCCAAAAGGGGGACTCTCTTCCTAGTATTGAACTTTTTATTTGCTACCTATGGTATCCAGTAGAGCTACTGAATCCCTGTTAAATGTAACTACATTTAAATTCTTTTTATATTGTATATGTATATATTTTAATAAGCTTCAACAGTAGTAGGTTTCCATATGACTTTTTCAAAAGGCCTTTAGTATTATTTATTTCTCCTCTTATTCCCTCTTCTGCCCTACCCTCCCACTCCCTACACTTTTTAACCCTTCCTAGTCCATTATTTCCATTTTCCCCTTTATATCATTGCATTTTATCTTCCCTCCCATGAACCACCTCCTCATGGCACCTTAACAGTTTTCTGACCTCTAAGGATTTTCCAGTTGAAACACACTTACCTAAAGATAAAACCTAGCATACACTTAGGAGAAAGAACATGTGATATTTGTCTTTCTGGGTCTGGGTTACCTCACTTAGGGTGAGTGTTTCCAGTTCCATCCATTTACCTGCAAATTCCACGATTTCATTTTTTCTTAACAACTAAATAATATTCCATTGTGTAAATGTATTGTGCTTTCATTACCCATTCACTTTTTAGGCAAGCTCCACCTTATTTTCATAGTGACTACATTCATTTGTAAAGATACTACAGAGATATAGTAATAAAAATAACATAGTACTGACATAAAAATAGATACATTGATCAATGGATAGAACTGAGAACCAGACTTAGGTCCATGTACCTTCAGCCACCTGATTTTTGACAAAGAGACCAAAAATGCATACTGGAGAAAACACAGCATGTTCAACAAATGGTGCTGATCAAACGGATACTTACATGTAGAAGAAAGAAACTAGATCCTTACTCGTCCTGCACAAACTCAGTCCTAAATGAATCAAAGACCTCAACATAAGACCTGATACCTTGAATCTGATAGAGGAGAAAGTAGGGAATACAGTGGAACTTATAGGCACAGGAAAGAACTTTCTGAACAGCACCCCAATAGCATAGGCTTTAAGAGTAACAATTGATAAATAGGACCTAATAAAATTAAAAAGCTTCTGTATAGAAAAGGACATCATCATTCAAGTGAAGAGGCAGTGTACAGAAGGGGAAAAATTCTTTACCAGACTATGTTTTCAGCATGCTTTGAACAGCAGATGTGCTCAGGTGTTGGCTCCCGTTTTAACCCTCTCCATCTACCTACCTCAGGGCAAATATCACCCCCTCCCAGGCTTCCTAAGGATTCAAGTAACTCTTTGAGGGGGTCACTATATAAATGAAACTCATCTGCCAATTTTATAAGAATTTTTCAATATGGAAGGCCAAGGCACGCAGGAGAGCAGAGAAAACCTATTCTTCAAGAAGTAGATTCATTCACCTCTAGCCTGTCTGAAGATTAATGGGGAACTCTCTTTCATCCAAGAATTAATTTCCTGAAATAATTTCACTGGCATGTCTTTATTTCAGTGAGCAAGTCCACCTTTGCCCTGTTAGTTCATTCTATTGATTTTGCACATAAGAGCCATCTTAGCCTCAGAGAATGATCCCAGGGAAACCTGGAAGAAGAGATTTTGAAAATAATGGCTCATTTAGGATTCCTGGGATGGGGGAAGGTATGACCAATGCTATCATAAGGACCTTTATAAGCAGACTGCCAGAGTCACAGAGGAGGCATACACTCAGGACTAGAGTTTGCAGGAGTGATGGCCTTTGAAAATAGAGGAGGGAATCATGGCACAGGAATGTGGGGAAGGGTTTCTAGAAACCAGAAATGGCAGGGTGATGGATCCAACATCCAGATTTAGCTAGAAAGATTCACTTCAGACTTAGATGACTTCTAAAAGTAGAAGGAAATCAATGTGAGCTATTTTAAGTCACTAAGCTTGTAATAACTTGCTAAAAAATCAATAAGGGACTAACATACGGGTTCCTCTCAGAGACAAGCTAACCCACAGCAAGTCCCATGACCAGCCTGTGCCTCATTTCCCCACTGGGCACAACACCAAGAACATAAGCAAACTGATGAATTAACTCTCTCATCCCATGAACAACTGTTAAGTGTCAGTTATGGCCCAAGAATGAGGCTGGCTGCTGTAAAACAACAGAAAAAAACAGACAGTTCCTGACCTCAAGCAGCTCACAGTGTGGTAGAGGAATAGACATTGATCAGATGCCCCCACGTGATCATAAACTGGTAGGAGACTCTTATGAAAAGAAATGGTCATAAATTAACATCGAATGTGCAGACCTCACAGGATTAGGGTTGTTAAAATAAAGTCACAGAAAGAAACTGATTTGTAAAAATGAGACCACTTCCATGACTTATAGAGGTAGTAGATGAAGGTCATGGTTTTGAAGGTCTGGAACAGAGCTCTTTTATCCATGGTCTAAGTCCATGACTCTTTACTCCCTCAGCCAGGAGACAGCAATGTGCCCCCTGAAACAGATGTGTAAGAAATAAGTAGGTAGGGGGGCTGGGGAGATGGTTCACTAGTTAATAGCACACACTGTTCCTACAGAGGACCCAAGTTCAGTTCCCAGCACCCAAATTGCACAGCTCACAAACACCTGTAACTCCAATTCCAGGGCATCCAAGACCCCCCATCTTCTGCAGACACCTGCACATACATATATACACATAATAAAAAGTAAAATACATCTTAAAAATTAAGTAGATACATGAAATATCCAATGAGAAATAGTTCAATCTGACCAGCTGAAGAGATTTAAAATTATAGTAAGTAGACAAGAACAGCGTCTTGGATCTTTTTGTTTATTAGAATTACTTTTGTAGGAAGGGCATGCTGACCATGTGGCCTCAGTGCACAGATTCAAGGTGTTTTAGCGTGGGTCTCTCCCTTCCCTCGTGGGTCATTGGCCACCGATCCACGAGAACAAAGGGAGCAGAGGTGGCAAACAGGGTCAGGATGGCCATGGGTATGACAGAAAAGACCTTCCGGGAGTCAGCTTCAGTGAGACAGCTTATTTATTCAAGGGAGTCAGGGGAAAATATAGGGTGAAGACAGCAGCCAAAGTTTTACCTGATAGGTGTTCATAGCATGCTTTATTTGCATGCAGTAGAAGGACCCTATCATGTAGGAAGGGAAGGGGGTATGGGGTGGCTGTAGTGCAATGCCTGATTATCATATGGGAAAACCCTAGGGGCAGCTCTTGCAGGTAACTATGCCAAAGGTCATGTTCCAAATAAGATCAGGTATCTGTGCTTGGAGACACTTTCCAAATAAGGTCAGGTAGAGAGTAGGAAGGCACTGCTGAGAAAGGGAATCCTCCATTCTGGACATGGTGGACTGCGACCTTCATGGCAGGATCTCCCACCATTTTAGTATGGTGCTAAAGGCCAGTTTCAGAACCTAATATTGGTAGAAACAACAATAGCAGTGGAAGTTCGGGCTGTTTTCTTAGATGAATACTAAAGCACTTTAGCACTTCTGTATGAACGCACTTCTGTGTTCTTCAGGCAATTTCTTCTTCAAAATGATTCAACAAAGTTGGTGGTACCTTTTCTTTTCAGTCCAAATCATTTACCCCAACCTTCACTGTACCACAGAGGAAAAGGGCTAAGTAGTGACAAGTTGGCCTTGTTTGTGGAAGCCAAGAGCAACACCAAAGCATTTTTTCAAAGGAATTTATTCTTAGTGGAAAGAGAGGGCCACAGAATTCCAGGGCTGGCAGGAGGTGAACAGGCTTTGCTACTTAAAGGGAAACAAGCTCCTGGAATGGAGCAAACGTTACTTTGTCTCTGTCCTACATTTAAAAAATAAAGTCTTCTAAAAGCTTCGTGTGTGTGTGTGTGTGTGTGTGTGTGTGTGTGTGTGTGTTCTTATGTCATAGAGAGAGAGAGAGAGAGAGAGATGAATACATGTGAGGGTGTGTGTATCCACGTGCCTTCATATGGAAGCCAGAGGGGATGTCAGCTGTCTTCCTCTATCATTTTTCATCTTATGTCCTTGAGACAGGCTCTCTTGCTCACCATTTTGGCTAGGCTGGCTAGCCAGAGAGCTCTGGAGAGCCCCTTGTCTCTGCCCTCACATACTGAGATCATAGGCATGCACAGCCATGCTCAGCTTTGTACATGGGTGCTAAGGATTCAAACCCAGGTCTTCAGGCTTGCAGCTCAAACATGCTTACCCACTGAGTCATCTTCCTCACCCACACATGTGAGTTTTACACTACTAGTATTTTCAGTAAATAAAAAAAGGACTAACAATGCTTTACTCTGGGATAACTGAGGCCCTGAGCAATCAAGTGCAGACCATGATCTCAGCTCCTCAAGCTTGTAGAGCTCTGGGTTCTCTATACATCTTCTCATTATTCACTCTTCCATTGGATAAAATACTTTTTTCTTTCCAAATACTTTTTAAGATTTCATTTTTAAGAGCAGTTTTAGATTAATAAATTCAGTGGAATTTGGGCTGAAGAGATGGGTCAGTGGTTAAAAGCACTGGCTGCTCTTCCAGAGGACCTGGGTTTGATTCCCAGCACCCACATGGTGGCTAACAACGATCTGTAACTTCAGCTCCAGGGGATCTGATGCCCTCTTCTGGTCTCCATGCGTTTCCACAGACATGGTGTACATATCACATGCAGGTAAAATGTTCACATGCATAAATAAATAAATAAATAAATAAATAAATAAATAAAAGTAAATCTATGAATGTGTTTAAAATTCAGTGGATGTTATGGCAATTTCTCATACACAGCCTAGCCCAAGCCTGTCAAAAGCATGCCCCACCAGAGGTGATTTGTTACAATTGACTATCACCCAAAGCCCATTTTTATATCCAAGCTCACTTTTGGTGGTATGAGTCTCTCCTCACCTCCACTCTGCCCACAAACTGATGCTTTTTTAGAAAAAAAAAAAAAAAAAGAGTTCCTTGTTCCTTGTCAAGCTTTGAGAAATAAGAAAATTATAAATAATAAAATAAAAGGTATTCAGATATAACCTTAACATTTTGGTGACTATCTTTCAAGTCACCTGTTTTCAGTTTACTTGTGTGTCTACACATAGGTATTGATACATGTATAAACACGGAGTCTTCTAACCTCTCAAACCTGATAATGTATTTTTAGAACTTTTTTTCTTTACTTCTGTCCTGAAGTTTTTTATCTTGATGTGGAAGTGTTCAAAGTCATTTGAAATTCTTTATAATAATCCTATATATGCAAGGGCTTCTCTATCAATTTTAAATTAGGATTAATCAGTATCAAGAATATTTTAGCATTGTTGGCTTGATCCCAGCCCTTGCCTAAACTTCCCTGTTCTTTTCTAGATGGGGAGTTCAGTGACATTAGTCCAGCCCTGGTTCTTCCAGCATCCACTTTGAAAAATTCAAATCACTTAACATCTTGGTTCTGTCTTATCAAAAGAATGCCAAGGCCATTCATGTGAGGTGGTCAATCAGCACGGCTTCCACGTGTTCGGTGAAATAAATGAATAAGGAAGGAGACTCAGCTGGCTGCTGTCACTGTGGTCACCATCATTATTCTGCACTCACTTTAACTGCCCTGGAATGTGCTGGCAGTTGGCTTTGAGGTTACCAGCACTGATCTCTTTCCACTCACTGCTGATGAGATGGAGAGCTGCAGGAAGAGGGGAAGACAGCAATTGTGTCTCCTTAGCATAGCCTCCAACCACAAGGTTTTCTACATCGTTAAAGAAGGTCATTAAGGTCAGCCTGAAGACTGGGGATTCTATGTGAAAACAAGGGTCAGTTTGTTTCATGAATGACTGAAGCATTATCTGTTAGAGTAGAGGCCAGGCTAAGACCACCCCAGAAGGTGGCAAGGAAAGGCACTTTTATCATGTGTTGGAACCTCCTTCTAGTCATCAGAACCTTCCTTTGAGTCTGCCAAAACCTCCACAGATCTCCCATCTAGCCTCACTTAATCAAAATTTCTGGACTTTCTTTCTTGAACCGTATTGCCTTTTATATATCTTCTGAGATGAGGGAGGGTGTAGGAATCAGCAAGATACACAGTTAGACAGCTTGAGCTCCTCACTCATCCTGGCTCACATCATCCTTCCTTGTGGACTGCCTGATTTCCCAAGTTGCTACTTCATAGCACACAACCTTCCTCACCACTAGAAGGTCTGGCCACCAGCTCAGGAGACTGGTAAACAGAGCCCAGGGTAGAAGAATGAGACCCTGAGTCAAGGTGACTATCCCATCAGATAGCTTTAGTTATCAATTTGACACACCTAGGTAGAGGGAACCTCAATTGAGGAATTTCCTCCATCAGATTGTCCTGTAGGCATGTCTGTGAGGCATTTTCTCAATTGTTGCGTGATATGGGAGGGCCCAGCCCACTGTGAACAGTGCCACCCCTAGGCAGGCAGGCAGTCCTGTATTGTATAAGAAAGTAGGCTGAGAACAGACCAGGAGAGCAAGCCAGTAAGCAGCATTCCTCCATGGTCTGTGCTCCAGACTCCTGCCCTGATCTCTTGCCTTGACTTCCCTTGATGATGAACTGTACTGTAAATCAAATAAACCCTTTCCACACTAAGCTGGTTTTGGTCAGTGTTTTTATCACAGCAATAGAAAGCTAACTAAGACAGTGATAGAATGCTTCCCAGGCCTGGGAAGGAGGTGACTCCTCCAGAGCCTTGAGGACCATTCTGTTATCTCATGGCCCTCAGTTCTAGCCTGATGGAGCTCACATTCAGTGACTCAGGCTTCCTTTCTCATGGTTTCTCTCTGTTAGTAAAATAGTGACAACTACAAAGTCAAGGCCTTTATCAGCCCACTTTAGGTTCTAGGATTTTCAAGAAAGCTGCTGTCTAGAATCATGTACACTTGGTACAGAAGGAGAGTTAAAATTACATTTGTCACTTGCTTTTCCTCTTTTCTTTTTTATATCAATTTTTCTTTATTCTTTTTAAAATATATTTTATTGAATTTTTGTGGATTTCATACAATATATCTTAATCATATTTAGCTCCCTTTATCTGTACCCCTCCATATCCCACCCATAGAACTTCATGCATTTTTTTCATATATGTTAAGGCCTATCGAGTCAAATTTGTGTACCCAGATGTCCCTTAGTGTGAGTTCATCCACAGGAGCCTGTTTAGTCTGTCTAGCATCACTCTCTTAAGAAGATTAAGCACACAGCTCCATGCTGTGGTTCTGTACCAATCCTCCTTCACACCCTACATCTCACCACATATTAAGGCTGTCTCTAAGTCCTTGAAACACACCAGTTCATTGATCCACACAACCACCACTCAAAGTGGATACTGTTTCTTCATCTAACAGGAGAGGAAATAAGTGCCTCAGCTCATACAACTTTAGGTAAAAGACAGATCAGAACCCCACATTTACTAAAAAACACCACCTCTGTCTTGTCAGTGCAGTATACTGGCTCTCCAGAGTTCTGTAGGACCCTGAGACCCTCTTCATTCACCCGCTACCCCCAATCCCTCCAGACCCCCACTAATTGCTCTTTTAGCTTCTGTAAAATGCTTGGCTGCTGCTTTAGACATGCCTAGACACACCCTGTCAACCCTGACTCCTGCCTGCTATACCCCTCCTTCCAGGAAACTATATATTAACCAAGTCCGAGCATAAAAACTGCCCTATAAGGTAAAAA
>NW_008355275.1:1558706-1569318 GCF_000622305.1 Nannospalax galili
GGAGGGGGGAGGCAGGGGGGGGGACGGGGATGGCTCAATGGATAAAGTGCTTGACATGCAAATGTGAGAACCAGAATTCTGATTCTCGGCACCCACATAAAAAGCTAGGCAGATGTGGCAACCTGCCTGCAATCCCAGCATTAGGAGGCAGAGACAGGGGATGCACAGGGCAAGCCAGACCAGCCAAATCAGGGAGCTCCACATTCAACAGAAGACTACCTCAGTAAGCAAAATGGAAAATGATCAAGGAAGACACCTGACATCAACCTCTGACCTGAACATGCACCCATTCATGTGTACCCATATACATGCAAATACACATATATGCATGCACACTTACACAAACACACATAAAAAAATAAATTTTAAAACAGAAGAAAGCATCATTGATAAAAAAACACTTGAGAATCAGACTGACGAAATTTGACTCAAATTTGACCCTTGGCTCCATCCATCAACGTCCTGGTGCCCCAGTTCCCTCATCTCTGTAATGTGGATATTAATAGTAGTACTTCATGGCTGTCAGAGGTAACATAAGAGCTGTAAAAACAAAGTGGCAAGCAGAGGGAACTCAGTAAATGTTCTGTGTTCTTATTATCTTTAGGATTAAGATCAACAACTTTGCACTCTGGGACTTATCAGCAAGAAACCCAGCCAGAACAGGGCTTTGATTCAAAGAGTGACAAAGGCAGGTTTAGGGAAGGTACTGTTGTACTCTACAAATGATTGATGAGCCTGTTTCAGATGACAGTAGCAAATAACCAGACTCAGTTCTATGTAACCCACCTATATTAGCTTGTTTAGCCCTTACACCATTCCTATCATACTGATTGTCACCTCAGCTGAAGATGACAATGACCATGAGGGACTTGGAAGAAACACCCCATTTTATAGATGCAAAGCCTGAGGTTATACCTATCACACAAGTAATAAATATTAGAGATGGGGTTCAAATGCAGCCAATTTCTAGAGTCAAAGCACTTAGACATACTGGCCCAACTCTGAGTTACTGTTTCTGATTCTGAATGGCAACAAGTCTTAACACATACTGAATCTTTTTCCACGCCAAGCACAGTGAAGAATGTTTCCTGTGTGTTTCCATGTTGTGTTCTCAATGGCATGATGGACTCACATTTTATAACTGAAATTGAGGTAAAGGTAGGTTAAGTGCTTTGACCAAAGTTACACAGGGAGCAGCAGAGCCAAGACTCCATCTGTGTGTATCAGAGGGTCGTGTTCTCATCTACACCCACACCCGCACAGGGCTGTCTAGACCCCAATTCAGACGCACTTTGACAGAATCACTCAGATGGGATCCAAATCTCTGCCTTTCAAACAAAAGTACTCCTTTGAGAATTCCGTCCCTATTATGCTGCTTCAGCTGGCCTCCCTCCAGTACATGAGAAGTTACACTTTGTATGGGTTCTGCCTATTTGCTGAAAGATCCAGGATGACACGCTTGACTTGTTAGTGAAGAGTACCTTGGAGGGTACCCTGCATGGTGGACGCATCTAGAGTCTGCTCCTCCCTCCTGCTGCTAGACAACTACAGACAAGACACCATGCCACAGCCTTTCCCCAAAGCCACAAAAAGATGGAATTATGGATGTTATTGCCCCTGAAGATGATGATCATGAAGAATTTTAGAAGAAAAATTGCACAATTTTCAAACTGGACTGTTAGTCTCTTTATAATTTCTTTTTTCAGATCACATCTTTGTCTAAAACAGAGAATAAAGGCAGTAATAGTGTGGTTCATGGGTTCACATATACATTGCATTTCAAGCAGTTTGTTCATGTTTCTATTGTGCCATTCTGGGTTCTTCTTACTTGCCTTTAGATTTTTGTCTCCTTTCTCTAATATCTCCTACCTAAGTCTCTTTTTGGTTGCTGTAACAAAACACAGTGACTCTGGATAATTTATAAAGAGTAGAGCTTTGGGGCTGGAGACATGGCTCAGCGGTTAAGAGCACTCACTGCCCTTGCAGAGGACCCGGGTTCGATTCCCAGTACCCACATGGCAGCTATGAACTGTCCTTAATCCAGTTCCAGAGGAATCCGAAGCCCTCTTCTGACCTCCATGGCATTGCACGACATGTGTGCACTCACATACAGGCAGGCAATACACTCATACACATAAAATAAAAATAATAAAATTAAGAAAAAAAAAGAGTAGAGCTTTATTTAGCTCATGGTTCTAGAGTCTGGAAGGTCTGAGAGCATGCTATTGGAATCTGCTCTGCTTCTGGTGAGGGTCTTACAATACAACATGGTAGAGGACATCATGGGGTGAGACAGAACAAGCAAACTAGAGACAGCTCACTTTTATAACAAAGCCACGCCTTTCAAAATCCATCGACTAATCCATTCATACCAGAGTGCCTCTTATTTTTATAGCTTTTATCCTTTTATGTTTTTAATGATTTAATTTTTATTTTTAATTATGTATATATGAGAGGGTTATATACACATGAGTACAGGTGCCTGTGGAGGCCCTGTGGAGGCATGGAATTCCCCAGAAGCTAGAATTACATGCACTTGTGAGCACCCAATGTGGCTGCTGGGAATTGAACTCCAATGGCCTCTGGAAGAGCAACAAGTGCTCTTAATGGCTGAGCCATCTCTCCACCCTATTATTTGCATATCTTTTAGAAGGGCATACTTCACTTCCTGCTGCTCCTCTTTAAAAATGGAAATTTCACAGCCAAGAAGAGAAAAATTCAAAGTCCTGAAAGAGCTCCCAGTTGCTATTATCCCCAACAACTGTGGTGTAGGAAGTCCTTGAAGGACAGCTGCTTCTGGACTATTTTAAATTTGAGAATATAAGATGAACAGATCTTATTTTTATTAGTATTGGTCGCTAAAAGAAAAGTTGAATAGTGCATCTAAATGTACTTGGTAATAAAACCCAGTAAATATTAACTAGAATGGATGAGTTTTAAAAATTATGAAATTTGGGCATGGTGGCATATGCCTTTAATCCCAGCACTCGGGAGGCAGAGGCAGGCGGATCTCTGTAAATTCAAGGCCAGTCTGGTCTACATAATGAGTTTCAGGCCAGCTGGGGATACAGGGAGATCCTGTCTCAAAAAGACCATAAAAAGAGAGAGAGAGAGAGAGAGAGAGAGAGAGAGAGAGAGAGAGAGAGAGAGATATATAAGTTGTGCTATAAACATTTAAGCTGTGCTGTAAACATCCAATCTGGATTTCCCCAGCCCCAGGCACTCTACACAAATTATCCCAATATTCCTTGCCTTCCACACTTCAAAGTCTTCTGAATCTGGATATATCAGGGTTATCTTGAGCACCAAAGTCTGCTACCTCAGACTACAGTCAGGCATGTCCAAACTACAGAGCCCACAGCCTTCATGATGCCAAGGACAGCTCTGAATACAAACACAAAATCACGAATTTACTTAAATCATGATTTTTTAATCATTTTTTGTAACTAGATTGAGCAGTTTTAGAATGTGAAATTTGTAGGTGATAATATTACAATGTAATATCAAAAAGCTGGACATGCCTAGATTCACTAATCACTGCCAACAGCTTCTAGAATTAGTGTTATTGTCTTCGCATCCAAGTTCATCAATGCCTGTGGAAGCCAGATTTGCCTTCTGCTAAAGGCAGCTAGCCAATAACAGATATCAAGTGTAGGGTGATAAACAAGGTGATACATTTGCAATCGCAATGTTTTGTCTAATCAGTCCCTGAGCCCTGGGATTCACGGCAACTTCAGGTAGGCTAGCCCTCACTATAGTCATCTCCCTCAGCCTTGCAAGCTGGAACAAGATGAAGGGAACTTCTTTTCACTGAGGTTGTCTGGCTGACTCCACAGTGAACAGTCATTAGCAAAATCTCATCTTCACACTGTTAAGGGGACCACAAATGCTTGTACTGCAACATCATTGTCTCAGAATCAAATCTTCTGCTAAACACTATCTTCTGAGTCCCTGCAAGGCTGCTACTGACCCCATTTCAAACACAGAGACATGAAGGTACAGCATGTAAAAGGTACTTTCCCTAAGTCTGGAAAGTGGATGAATGGCACAAAACCAAGGAGAAAGAGCAAGCCTTGGGCAACAAATACATAATGAGTCTCTAGGGATTTTCTTGTGAAAGAATTGCAGATGAAGAGACTCAGACAAAAGACTGACAAAATGAGCCTCAAAAGGACTGTGTAGGTACCATACTCCTGTATGTGAAAATGCCTGCTATTGTTACTTCTCTATTCTCCATTGTGAAATTTATGCTAGTGAGACAAACAGGACAAGACAGGGTGAAGGGCTATGAAAGCCATTCTCTAGACTCAATACAACCATCACAATCATTAACTCACAACAACCGTAGTTGCCTGTACTGGGCCCATACAAACCTGGCCCCATCAACAATCAGTCAAGGAAGGGGGAAGGGACTCATAGGGACCTAACTTTACCTCTGAACTATTGGCTATCAGGAGATTTTTGGGAGAAGGAGAATCACTGTCTTGAATTGTGTGCCCTCTGCTGAGCCCATCAGGTTCCAATGGATAGTTCCAAACCCATGGTCACACAGATGGCCCTGATGAGTCTCAATGGGTCACAAAACAAAATGAATAAACATGAACATGAGAAAGATATTTTTCGGGAGGGAAGAAGGGTGTTAGGGAGGTGGGGAAGAGAGAGGTCATATGCATGTGTACATGTGCAAAACTATAAACAATAATGATAATAAAGTTTTTATAAGAAAGGAGAGTTGAAGACTTTAACTTCCTGAGTACCCCCTTTCTACCTGGCAATGTGCTAAGTGCTTTAAATTGTCTCATTTAAAACTTTCATTGAGTCGAGGCTGTAGACATCATTACCCTTAATCTACAGATTCGAAGGTGATATGGTCACATTAGAGAGATAAACCAACAAATAAAAGAAGAAACTAGTAGTAAATGGCAGAGCTAGGATTTGATCCTGGCCTCTGTTTTAAATCATAACATGCTATTCCCCATGTACATATACATCATATGTGTACATAATATCTGTGCATTTACACCTATACTTTTATTCTTCTGTATATATGTACCATGGTGTAAATATACTCATACCAAGACATCTACATCAAAGATGAGCCTCAACTACTTGGTGAGTGGGGGCTGAATATTAAGAAGATCATGAGTCCCCAAGTCCCCTTAGAGAGGATGCCTTTTATAGGAACAGCTGCTTTTATTCCTCACCCACAACAGCTGTAGTCACTGCATTTGAAACAGTCTGGGCAGAGAGAGAGGCTGGCAGTGCTAGGGCCAAGACTGAAACCATGCTGCATGACAACAAGAACAATATTTTATAAAGGCAGAAAACAAGGTCACAGAGACAGCAAACAAAGGGTCAATAAATAACTGAAATCCAGGTGTGATCTCTATAGAATATCCCCAAGTACAAATAGCCACACTATTTCTGAGTTATGCAGGTTGGTCACAGTGAGTAAACTATACCAGAAGTGATGATAAATAATGAAATTGGGTACAAGTCTCTGGGGTTAGGGGTGGACTTAGACTCACAGCTCCCATGAATTCAAAGGATGCTCAGGAATTCCAGTTATTATTTTTGAAGGGGAAACACATCTAGTTGCAAAGTCAAGCCACAGCTCTTACAACTGCCCAGAACTTTCACATCACTGTGAGTATTCATTAATTGGAATCATACCCTAGGTTGCCCAATGATTCCAGGCCAATCACATTGCTTAAAGCAACTTGAATACAAGAAATGAATTTTCTCAATGGCTCATGCAGCTCAGTACTAGACAGGATTTTCTGTAGCAATGTGGGTACATAATCATCTGTAGGATCCTTTCAAAATCTCAGCAAGTACTGAGTGACTATGACACCAGGTTCTGCCCATATTTCAGCAAAAAGTCTGGAGAGAAGCCCTTGTTTTTCAGACTTCCAAATGCCCTTTTGCCCTTTCCTCTGTAGTGGTGAACTATTTGATATTTTACTCATTACATGTGAGTGACCAGAGTTTTCAAAACTAAATTCCACAGAGCACTAATTCTACTGGACAGTATAAGATATTATGCCAAAAATGGCTGTGTGGTGAAATTACCTTTTAATATACTAATTATGGCTTTCTTTGTTGCTGGATTTAGCAAATCTATAACATGCTTTATGTAACAGTTAATCCTCTCTTATTTAACCATATATCCTGGATGGATTCTCTCTGCCTTTTGCTGAACATCACCCTGGACTGACTACCCATGAAAGCCACTTTGGCAGGGAAATGCCAGGGTGGATCCTTCGTTCTTTCAATTGTTTGCAAATTTCTTAAAGAAAAATACTTTGTCTTATTTATCATGTGTGCTGGATAGCTTTAGTGTCAATTTGACACACTTGGGTTGAGGGAGCCTCAATTGGAGAATTGTCTCCATTGGACTGGCCTGTGGCCATATCTGTGGGGTATTTTCTTGATTATTGAGTGAGGTGGGAGGGCCCAGCCCACTGTAGGTGGTGCCCCCTGCCCTGGGCAGGTGGGCCTGTGTTGTATAAGAAAGCAAGTTGAGGAGGGGCCAGGGGAGCAACCCAGTAAGCAGTGTTCTTCCATGGCCTGTGCTCCAGCTCCTGCCTCCAGGTTCCTGCCCTGAGTTCCTACCTTGGGCTCCCTAATGAACTGTGACCCAGAAGATGTAAGCTGGATAAACCTTTTCCTCCCCAAGCTGGTACTGGTCAGAGTGCTTTACCACAGCAATGGAGGAGCAAACTAGAACATCATGGTATCCCAGTACCTAGAAACATGCTTAGTGCCTAACAGGTGTTAGATAAATGTTTTGGAATAAATACATGAGTATGAACACATGAGCATAAGTAATTCCTGAAGTGAAGTATCTTTGTGACAAAGGCTAATGTTAGAATCCTTCCTTGCTGTGACTTTTCCATCTCCTCCATCATATCACTCGTTGCTGAATATTTTTGTCTATTGAAGTTTATGTCTCATCGCCATAAGGCTTGGGACACTTACCTATTCTGTTCTCACAAGCCAAGGGAGCCAGGCTTACCCAGAAGAGACACTAAGCACCATTTGGAAGTGGGCAGTACACCCCTTAGTAGCAGAAAGCCAGGCCAAGAAGTCCTGAGCGAAGATTCATTACCACCAGCCAAGTCTTCCCTGTGCTGGCATCCAGGTAAGCCACAGGTATGCTGGAAACATGAGAGGAGACACCTCCAGCTGGAAGCTAAGCTCAGGCATCTTGTCATCTAAGCGATTCTCCACTTTTACTGTTAACTCCTAAGGAGGGCTCCTATGATGAGGGGCTCACTGGTCACCTTCAATGAAATCTTTTGAAGGGAGATAGAACTGGGATTGAAAACACTAATATTTTAGTTTCTCAGTATCCTCAAACAATTTGACTTAAGTAAATTGGGCCAAAATCCCCACTTCATTCAGCAGCTTTGCATTAAAATGTTTTGGATTATTATTTTTAAAATTTATATGTTAGTTTTACTTTATGTGTATGAATGTATTGCCTGCATGTGTGTAAGTGCACCCGTGTCATGCAATGTGTGCAGAGGTCAGAAGAAGGTGTCAGATCCTCTGAAACTGGAGTTTTAAACAGTTCTTAGCCACCATGTGGGTGCTAGAAATCGAACCCAGGTCCTCTGCAAGAGCAACCAGTGCTCTTAACTACTAAGCCATCTTTCCAGCCCCCAACCTGGGATTGTTTTAACAAAAGAAGTCAGGGTATAAAGACAATCATTGCATCTCCCCCTAAGCTAACACTTGGCTGAATGTGTTCCTCGCTCCGCTCTGGCAACAGCAGCAAACCCTAGTTTTCCAATCACAAAACCAACTGATCAGACTTCCGCTTATGTAGACACATGCTGCCAAACCACTAACTCAATCCTCTGAGACAGCCAGAACCTCAGTAAGGGCAGTGCTGAAAATGCTAAGCCTGCTGGAATTAAGCATTTACCCAACTCCAGAGGCTGAGGAGTAACAGAAATAGGTGCCTTCCTCTGCTGCTCAGCTGAGGGTGTACACGGCTCTTTGTGACATAAGACCCAGGATGATGGTATCTGGCAGGCAGTAGATCCTCAAGGTTGAAGTGACTTGGTTGGTAGGTACTCTGGTATTAATGGAAGAGGACTGGGTCTCCATCCCCTGTGATATCCATCAACTATGCTATTTCAAAAGGGAAGGGAAAACAGTTTCCAGACTTGCCCCTGCTCCCCTTATCCCATGACTTAAAAGTGTCTAACTGATAAACTTGACAGAACAAATCCATAAAGGAGCAAGAATACACAGTGTTAGGACCAGACTTGAAATATGTCTCATGATCAGTTCTGTAAATACACACATAATTCAGATTATAAAAACTGACCATGGAACAAATCCATTCCCACTTCCCATATGTAGTAGTTACTTTGCTGTTGCTGTGATAAAACACCATGATCAAGTCAACTTATAGCAGGAAGAGGTTATCTGCTTTATGCGTGAGTCCATCATAGCAGGGAAGTATGGTAGCAGATATGGCCAGAGCTGCTGAGCTCACATCTTTAAGCAGGCCCAGGAAGCAGAGAGAGAAACCAGAAATGAGATGAGGCTATAACTTGCAAAGCCCACTCCTATTGATATGTTTCCTCCAGCAAGGCCACACCTCCTAAGGATTCCATGACCCAGACAGCACCTCCTTCTGACCAAATGTTTCAATACTTGAGCCTATGGAGGAAACCCCATATAAAACACCACACCATGTCTTATCAAGGAGGCACATTATACTATAGACAGCCACCCTGGAAATTGGCTGGATTTGTGCTCTGCTTAGCACCCTGTTTCCTCTGTGGAATAGTTCCGCTATGGTTGATTTTTCTGTCCTTTTTCCACATCCACTCCCCTTCCACAGAGGTGAGAAGATGGCCTCACATGGGCCAGTCTGAGAACTTTGATCATCCAAGTGATGATAAGACTCCAGGGTCTTTGGAATTCCTGTCATCAAGCATTAAGAATTGGATATGTAACCCTTACCTACTCCACTCTCCACTCTGAGTCTGTTCACACAGAAAATTGCAGCCTGAACAAAAGGGAAAGAGCTGAGTAGGATGTGGGAACAAGAAAGTCACATGGCTTCAGAGTCTAGAACATTCCAGCCATCTCTAATTCTCTACCTTCCTTGAGGACTGTTGTTTACAGATATGAGGCTTAGTTTGTCCTACCATTTTTTTTTTTTTTTACTTCTTTCTCTCCATTATAAACCTATACCTTTGGCCCAGGTTTTATGATGACTGACAAACAGAAACCCTTAAACATGATCCAGGCTTGGAATCTGGTAGGCGCTCTGTCACAGATCTGGTAGCTTTCAGTTGGCCTCTGGGTTCTCTGTTCTAGAATTTGGAAACCGGGAACAATAAATACTGTAGTTCCCTTCTGTTGAAAATAAAAGGAGAAAAGGGGAAGGCCAGGTGCCTGTGGCTTTCAAATATCCACAGAATGAGAGTGACAGCTCCTTTCCCATGAAGGGGGAGGAGACCACAACCTCGTTTATCAAGGAAATATCACTTTTCCCAATCTGCACAAAACTCATTTGTAACACTTAGTGCTAGCCTTGGGGGAGGCAGGTAGACAAGTTTTCTCTTGCCTGAGGATTTGATGTCCCTAATGGGGCAGATGGAAATAATTTTCTTACTTAAGATCAGTCTTGGGTCCCCTAGACACCATTGTTTCTGTCAGTGCTGTCTCTCCAATATAACCTAGATGTAGGCAAGATTGAGTCAAACTCACATTCTATGCCAGTGACAGTTAAAGGCCTTCCCAATACTTCTGGGTATTCATGAAGGACTTACATGCTCTGACACCTCTGCATCTGAGATTCTATACCCCAATGATTTCATCCACAGTTTATGACCTATGTTTATAGGACCCAGGCTTACCCTCAGTTTCTACTACAAGCACATGCTTAAGGTTATTCATGAGAGTTAAATACTGTACCAAAGGGCAAGGAGATCATGGAGAGAGGGAAAGATCATGTCCTATGAAACATGCAGGTTGAAACATATTTGAGGGTTATAAATGTCTCATAGAACAGATGCTTTTAAAAGTCCTGTTGACCATTCAATCAGTTCTTGCACTTCTCCCCTTTTAGTGTCCAGCCTTTCACCTTTCCTTCTTTCCCCCTCTCTCTCCCTTCTGTCCCATCCTTTTCAGGAATGTATATCAGAAATTCAAGTGCTGATAGCTGGTATCAAATGTGAAAAGGTGGGGTGTGCCAGCCACAAAGAGGATCCAGTTTCCGTCAATGCATTCAGGTTCAAGTGTTTCTAAGTCCTGTGTCCCACTAGATACCTCTGCAGATCATGAGGCCTCTGAGCCATCAGTTCACAGTCCCTGGCTCTGTAGTCATCCAAGACAGAACAACAGAGCCCTCCAAAGAGTGGCAAGGGCTCTCTGTCTCTCCCCTGCTTTGTATGTCCTAACTATTACCAAGGTTAGATTTACTACATGTGTGAATGGAAGGCAGCCAAGTAACAAGTGAATGTGGTCTCAGAAATTATCAGCTAGGGTTCACCAAAGGCTCCACTAATCTGCATATATATATATATATATATATATATATATATATATAGAGAGAGAGAGAGAGAGAGAGAGAGAGAGAGAG
>NW_008355275.1:1569490-1591838 GCF_000622305.1 Nannospalax galili
ATTATAGGCATGCAGAATATACCATGCCCAGCAACTTTTTTAACTGTAGGAAAGCATATGTAATATAGTTATCATGCTAATCATGGTTAAGTGTCTAGTTTATTTTCATGAAGCACATTCACATTGTTGTGCTGCTGTCACCAACATGCATCACGAGAGCATTTTCATCATATGAAGTCAAGACTCTGCACCCATTTAACAGTAACTTCCCATTCCCTCCTTCCTGCAGGCCCTGGCAACCTCCATCTTACATTTTGTCTTTATGAATTTGTGCCTTATATAAATGGAATTGCATAATGGCTGGGTTTTGTATGTCTAGCTTCTTTTACTTAGGGTTCATGCATGTTGTAGCATGTAGCTGAATTACCTTTATTCTTGAAAGTGAATGATGTTGAATTGCATGCAGATAGCACACTTTATGAAAGGGCATTTGGAATATTACCACTTTTTGACTTTGAGAAGTAATGCTGCTATGAGCATTGGAATTACAAATACCTGTTCAAGCCTCTGATTGCAGTTCTTTTAAGTATACACCTACAAGTGGATCATCCCACTCGTGATCCAGACCAAATGATAATTCTATGATAATTCTTTGAAGAGCTGTGCCTATGTAATCCCTGAATCAGTCATGGAAACTCCCCACACCTCATCTGTAAAACAGAGATATTAAAAGCACCTCTGTTAGGGTGATCTAAAAATTAATCCACAGGAAGTGGTGGGCTTCAAAGCTGGGCACATGGCAAATGTTCACTGGTGTTGACTAGATGTTTAATCTCATCTTCTGAAATTGAGAGATTCAAACAAAAATGACCATTAAAAACACTCTCATGGCTCAAAAACCCATGATCCCACCATGAAATTATTTTCCTGTTGGGATGCCAGAAGCTCTCAGAGTAGATGTTAGGGAAACACCCTCTTCATGATTCTCACACAACTCCACCCCTGCCAAGAAGCCCAATTTCCATAGCTCTCCTTGGAATGTGCTAACACATCCCATTCTAAAGAACATCTCATTTTCCTGGCTGCTCCTCCTCCTTGTTCTCTACATTCCCTGTCTTAGCTGGTTGTTCCTGCCCGCTGACTATCTGCACTTCCCATTATCCTCCCTACTTGCATTTCCGTTCATTCCCCACAAGCTAAAGTCTGTTAGAAGTGACATTTGTGAAGTGATCCATATTAAGGTTTCATTTCCCCAGAGCCCCATATTTTCAGTGAGGTTTTCCTCTTAGGCAGAGTCCCGCTGGCAGTGCAGCTGCTGTCTGCTACAGTCTGTGGAGTTGGGTTTCCTCCTCACACACTGTTTATATTGGGTTTATCACTTGGCTCCATGTTAGCTTCTCCTCCTCCAATATGTATCACATGCCCATGAGCAACAACAACCTCCCTCCCCTCAAGGACCATCTCATTGGGTGTTCACATTCCATATACTCTTTTTAGAAAAGTAATTAGAGGAACTGTGCTTCCAAGCATCTCTTGACAGGGCCAGGGAGTAGACTCATTCCCTACAGGAAGAAATATTTTCCTTCTCCACACTTCCTTCTTTCTTGAGTTCAACAACTGAAGTATTCGTGCTAAATACATGAAGTTCCTGTCTGGTTCAGTCAGCAGCTTGGCTGACAGAGAACCTCACACCCTCCCCAAAACTTTTCCACAGCCAAAGGTAAAAGAGATTCTTAGGTCAACATAAATGGATTTTTCAGACCCTGGGCAGTTGAGCTTTGTTTTTTAACTTTTAGCGAGTGGAGCTGTCTCATTTGCCACGTCACAGAAAGGCAGTGGGGGCATGTTAGGACCAGCTTGGGGGTCTGATGGACTGACCCCTAAAGTTGAGCAGGAACCAGGAGTCTGTGGAGTGGGTCTAGGCCACCACACCCTGGAGATTTGCATCCAAAAGGCAGAGATGGAGTGGGAAGGAGTCACCCTAAGTGTTTAGATGCTTGGATTATAAGCAACCCCCACCCCTCCCCACCCCTAAAAGGGCTTCTTCTCCATTATTGTCTTTGGGCTGTTCAAGTTGTCATCGAGGTAAATTTTGGATGAGACCCACTCACCATCTTTAGACATTAAATCATGAAAGAGGATTTAATTGGGCACAGGCAGACTCTTGTAGATGGAAATTATTAACCAAAGTGTGGAGGGGGAAAGCATCTTAAGGCTGTGTTCTTATTTTCTACACCAGGCCATTGCATTAGCAGCACCCACGTCTGGGTCTTTCTCAAGTACCAGCAGTAGCTGGGCACCTTCCTAAGAGCACAGAGGACAGTCAGCCAGTGTAAAAGGGAGACAGGAAGGGCTCACAGGTGCCCTGCTTTACACCTCCACCCCCACCCTTGCAAATCTCAGCTGTGCTCTTCTGGTGAGGTCTTACCTTCCCTCCTCACACCCTGCCCACCCAGCCTCATTTCCAGGCATCTCACCTCTCCACCTCCACGCTTCACTTCTCCCCTCCAGGCATCTCCTCAGCCCTTTCCCCTCCAACCTCACACCTTGCCCCTTCAGCCTCACCTCCTCGTAGCTTAAGGCACTTCTCTATCCTAACACCTCTCCCCCGCTGGCCTCACCTCCTCACCTCACCGTTCCAGCCATCTAAACCAAAGGATGCTAAGAAGTCCCTACCAGGGACCGTTCTCAGACCTGCCATTCCCTGACTTCTCACACTGGGTCAAGAGGCTGCCAGGAGCCCTGTCCTGTGCCCAGAGTGCTGTATGTTCTGAGTGGAGCAATTGTGTTGGGGTCTGCTCTGAAGAGTTCCCACCGTGAGACCTACCCAAACAGAGCTCACAGCAGGTATGCCCACCCAATCCTTGCTCTTCATCCCTGCAGGAGTGCTTTTCCCGAGGAAACTTCGCTTTTGCAAATCAGAGCCTGTAACTCACAGAATGGAATTCCCTGAGCAATAGGATGCCTTATAAATAAATTCAGGAACCCTCTCTCCCTTCCTGAAATAGTCCAGTCCCCCAATTAGGGATGACAAAACCTTATCCCGCTCTCAGGGAGGACAACAGACACTCCAGAGCTACCAGCGAAGCGCTCCAAATTTTCACTGGAGCAGCCGCTTCCCTGTCTGGCGCCCCATCAGACCCCAGGAGGATTCCAGAACAACACGCACAGTACCTCTGGGCAAGGACGAGATGAGAAGGAGCTGCAGGAACGCCAGCCCCAACTGCGTCCACCGGTCCAGCTCCATCGTTCCCGCAGCGCTGCCAAGTGCCTGAGTGAGAACAAGGACAAGGAGCACGGGGGGCAGGCTCTGGCTCTTGCAGGGACCTCCCCAAGCCCCAGCTGAGCCGGAGCTCCGGTTTCAGCTCACCAAGCTCTCCCACCCTCAGCAAGGGGAAACCACCTTCGGCCAGAGCGACGTCAGCCCAAAGCTCTCCTCTCTCAGCAGTCTTAACCCTTGCGCGGCCGGGGAGGTGTGGCCACGCGGGGAGGCCCGGGGTGGGGGGAGCAATCAGGTACCAGGACCACCTTGGTATCGCTGGACGTCTGTGGTCACTTTCTGGGTTGAGGATGAGCATAGAGATGCGTGACTGGCAGCACCTGGCTGGGAGTAGGAGGGGTTGTAGGGCTTGTCAGGTGAAACCAGAAGCTATTCTTAACCCAACCACTCCGTACCATTCAGGAGCCTGAGATGGGAGACTGGGGTTCCAGGCTGCGATGGGAGGCTGAAAGAGGAGGTGGGAATGGGGGGCTGAATGGGAAGCTGGGATGCGAGGCAGGGACAAGTGTTAGTTGTACTGGCCAGGTGGAGTCAATTTAGAAGGGTGGCCTTGAGGCTGGCAAAATGGCTCTGTGTGTAAAAGTGCTTGCCTGTTCAAGCTTGAGGGCTTGAGTTAGATCCCTGGTACCCATGGGTGGAAGGAGAGAACCGACTTCCTCTGCCCTCCATACAATGTCCTCCATTGCATACATGCAGGGACACACACACACACACACACACACACACACACACACACACACACACACACCGTGATGGGAGAAGCAAGGAAACCTACCTGTCTTCCTGTCCTAACACTCCTCTCCTCCCAAGCTCTGTTTCCCTTCTCCTGCTCCCAGCTACTGAAGTTTGGAAACTATTTTCTTTGCAATTACAGACTGCTGGGGAAAATTCCTGGTCTTTCCATAAGGCCCATGATGATTAGTTAATGCAGCAGCATAATGTACTTCCCAGAACATGCAGGCAGGACCCTACACTGGGGCAAGAGGACCCTTGAGAGTTCATCTCATCTAAGGTCACATAGTAAGAGCCACAGCCAGGGTCTGAGCCTGACTCTCAAATCCAGAGGCTAAAGCCCTAACCACTATGCTATATGCGGTTACAGGTACTAATATAAAGGCATGCTTAGCCATTATAGTCAGGATGTATAATTGGTTATGTTTTATGGATGCAGATAGATTCAGATGTCAAATGGCTTGCAGTGATCTCACTGGGCTGGAAATAGCAAAGCAAGACATACTCAGGTCTAATATAGAACTGGGGCTCTGGGCTATGCCTGTGCTGCTTTGTAATCTTAAATTTAAAAGCAAAGTTATAAGACGGGTGATTCTTCCAGGCCAGGACTAATGAGAAAGGCAGGATCTCCATCCATGGAGGAGAATGTGGAAGGCTTTGTAGAATGGAGGCTGAACCTGGTCAGTTCCACTTGGGAAACAATGAGTATTTATAAACCAATACCATAGTTTATTTATTCATTTCCCCAAAGTGTCTATGGTGAGGTAATCCATCAAATGCATTTTTAAATGGCTTAGATAGGAGATGAATGGATGGATAGATAATAAGTAGATTAGCTAGATTATTGATAGATGATAATGAGGTAGATGATAGTGAATGGATGGACAGATACATAGATACATAGATATATAGATAGATGCTATATGATGGATGGATAAATAATTGATAATGGGTAGATTAGATAATAGATGATAGATGACACCTATAATTGATAGTGTTTTACTTTGCTTTCTGTTGCTGTGATAAAACACTTGACCAACAGCATCTTGGGGGTAAGGGTGTCATAGCTTATAGGTTATAGTCCACCACCAAGAGAAGTCAAGGCAGGAGCTCAAGGCAGGAGCCTGAAGCAGAAATCATAGAAAACACTGCTTACTGGCTTGTTTCCTGACTCACTGCTCAGACAGTAGTAAAAAATACAGGCCCAACCACCTGCCCAGGGATGGTCCTTACAAAGTTGGTTGGACCCTCCTACATCAATTAGCACTCAGGAAAATGCCCCACAGACATGCCCACAGGCCAATCTGAGGGAGGAAATTCCTCAGCCTCTCTTCCCAGGTGTGTCAAGGTGTCAACCAAGATTAGTCATCACAGACAGACAAATGAGGGCTGGAGATGGCTCAGAGGTCAAAAGCATTGACTGCTCTCGCAGAGGACCTGGGTTCGATTCTCAGCACCTACATGATGTTTAACAACCCTCCTTAACTCCAGCTCCAGGGGATCTGATGCCCTCTTCTGACCTCTGGGGGCATTGCATGACATGGATGCACTTCTGTATACACATACTCATACACACAGAACAAAATTTTTTTAAAAGACAAATGATAGATGGATGATTGATGATAGACAGACAGACAGACAGAGCCCACTGGAGAGGATGAGGATGTCTGTGGGGTTTAGATGTGGCAGAGAACAGGGACTAAGTATGAAGGTGGCCAGGGTGACTGAATCTTATCCTCTAGTTGTCAGAGTGCCTTGGGATTTAGGTACTGGGCCCAAAGCAAAGCCCCAGGAAGACAAGTCACCCTAGATTACCTATGAAGTCTTGAAATAAGGAGCAAGCCATGGAAGTAGAAGGGAAAAGAAGACAGAGATGACTCAAGGGAGGGTAAACACCAGGGCTCAGCACAGTTTGGAAGGACAGTAGCCATGACACAGGACTACACTTTCTCCACTCAGGGAGCTGCGGGTGATTCCTGCATCAGGACTACTGGGGAATGCAGAGTCTCCATCCATGGAGGGGATCAGGGACAGCAGAAAAGAGACTGGAAGAGCTTGGCCTTCAGAGACCTGCGTTCAAATCCTTGCTTCTGGCTCCATGATAAGCTAAGCCTCTCTCCCAGTCTCAGTCTTCTATATAAAGTGGACACAGTGATCAAACCTATTTTGAAGACTTGGAAAAATCTGAGATTATACATGCAAGGCCATAGCACGGCCTAGCACATGCTGACTGCATGATCGGTGTTAGCCATTGTCCATACTATCTGACTAACAGCTAACAGGACCATTATTTTCTTTCCTCTGCTTCCATCCCTCCAGTACTCTCAACACCAATACCCAGGAACCTCATTCCCCAGTGGCTGCACATACACACACACACATACACACACACACACACACACACACACACACACACACACACAGAGAGCAGGCTAGGCTCTCGGTATAGAACCTGAAACATAACAGAACATGCTACCCAGGGTGCCACTCTGGCAGCAAGTTTAAACTGAAGGTAATCAAATCTAAGACAAGCTTCCTGGCCTACCCGTCTGCCTGACCCTATTTATGAAGGCATCCCTGTGAGGAGGAGAGGGAGAAGTTACTCACTATGACCTTTACCAGCCCAGAGGAATTGACATACAAATCTCACTAACACTTGTCTCCCAACAGATCCCTTATATATTTATGCCATCCCTCAATTTATTGTCCTGGAAGCTCAAAGTCCTTATTCTTTGTCTGGTCACATCTCTACAGGTGTATCGTTCTGTTAAAATGCTCTAAAAGCAACAGGTGTAGTAGTGTACTCTTGTAATTCCAACCCTGGAGAAATAAAGGCAAGAAGATCTCTGTGGCTTGCTGGCCAGCCAGTCTAGCCTAATTGGTGAGCTCCTGGCTGATGAGAGACCCTGTCTCAAAGAAGGTAAACAGCATTCCTGAGGATAATACCTGAGATCTTCCTCCAGCCTCCATAGGCAGGCACACATACACGCATATGTGCATCTGCACATACATATGCATGCAAACACACATTTGCATTTAAGAAAAAAGAGATGGCTCTTCCAGAGGACCTGGATTCAGTTCCCAGCACCCAAATGGTGGCTAATACCCATCTTCAACTCCAGTTCAAGGGAATCTGATGCCCTCTTCTGGCATCTGCAGGCACTAGGCATTGTCTTGGTATGCTTAACATATGTGCAGGCAAACTACTCATATACTCATACATATAAAATTAAAAAATCTTTTTAAGGAAAGAAAAAAAAGGCTGAGGGCCTGGAGAGATGTTTGAGGGGTTAAGAGCACTGACTGCTCTTGCAGAAAACCCAGGTTCTGTAACTACATTTCCATGGAATCCAACTCCCTCTTCTGACCTTCATGAGCATCACATGACAGGGGGTGGTGCACTTACAAACATGCAGGCAATACATACACATAAAATAAAAATTATAAATAAAATATGAGAAGCCTTTTTTTCTAAAGGTAAAAGGAAAAGAGACGTGCCATGCAAGGTAGCACACACTTTTAATCCCAGAGGGTAGAGGCCGGTAAATCAGTGAGATAGAGGCCAGCCTGGTATACATAGAGAGTTCTAGACCAGCTGGGGCTTCCAGGAGACTCTGTCTCAAAAAATCAAAGAAAAGAAACAGGAAAGGAGACACCCTAAGTTCCCACCACCATCTGTGAGTTCCTCAACACTGGGCCGTATGTATGAGTCATGCATACATTTGACTTTCTTTTATTAATCTGTCTTTTGCTAGTCTGATTTATAGGGCTCTGGTCAAAGAACCTAAGACAGAAGAAAAAAAGGTTTGGGTTTTTTTTTTTTTTTCCTTCCCTATAAAACTGATTGGCTGCATTCTAAAGAAGTCCCTGGTTGTGGGACTTCGCTTCTCTGGGTTCGAGGACTGAAAACAGAACCCCTGACTTCTGTTTCTGGAATCCATAGGCATTGCATGCTAGTTGTGCCACTAATTTGAATTTGAAAATTTCCTTGGGCTAAGGAACTTGAGAAAACATTCAAAGGAGCGTGTACATTATGTAGAAAATTGAAAGCAATGAGCATATTATTCTGTAAAATGTCCCAATGACCCCTGTGCTGGAAGAGGACCAGGGAAGCTATGACGTTGATATAGGAAAGTCGGTATGAGCCACCTAACTCTGTAAAACTTCTGCTTTCCTGTAGCAGCCTCTGTTCCCATTATATCAGCACAGCTTTTTATATTTTTATTTTATGTGTATTTTATGCATTAACTGAATGTGTGTACATGCACCCCTGTTATACAATGCCTGAGGAGGTCAGAAGAGAGTATCAGATCCCTGGAACTGGAGTTACGAACATGTGGGTACTAGCCACCATGTGGGTGCTGGGAATCAAACCCTGGTCTTCTGCAAGAGCAGTCAATGCCCTTAACTGCTGTGCCATGTCTCCAGCACAGCACAATTTCTAATACTGATTAGTTTAGTATTGTTCTAAATCATTGTGATGGTTTGTGTGAAAATGTCCCCCATTGACTCCAGGTATTTGAACATCTTGTCCCCAGCTGGTGGAGCTGTTTTGGGAGGCTTTAGGAGGTGTGGCCTTACTAAAGGAAGTGTGTCACTGGGGGTGGGCTTAGAGAGTTCTTAAGCCTTGTCAGATCTCCAGTCATGCTCTACTTCCTGTGCCTGTTTGAAAATGTGGGTGCTTTGTTTCCTGCTCCCACCATCTCCTTCCATCTTCTGCCACCATCCCTCCCCACCATGATAGACTGATCCCTCATCTATCTAAGGGTAAATGAACTCTTCCTTCTTTAAGTTTCCTTGGTTAGGGTTGTTTTATCACAGCAACAGAAAAGTAACTAATACAATCAGGTCCTCTTAACTGGGGAGTATCATGGAGAAAGGGTTTTAGAAGGACTTAGAATGTTTCAAAATTATATGCAAATATTTTGCCCACAGTCTTTCAGAGGATGAAGGAGGAGCCAAAGCCTTCTTCAAAGCCTCACCTACAAACTTTCAACTATTTTAGACATGAATTCATAAGGTAAATTTTGAAATTTTGATTAAATGGGTTTTTTAGGTTTAGGGAAAGTCGTTTTGTACATATAAACAATTGTTGAGTTCAGGCTCACAATGGATATTTGCAAGACCTTCACCCTACCTCTAAAAAATAATATTCCTGACTTAGCACTGACTCGATCATGCTGCCCAGTGTTGATTCCTAAGGGACCCTTTGTGACCAACGGACACCTGGGCATGTTACTTCACCTATGATGATCTTACTTCACCATTTGTTAAGTGAGAATAATGCTACCTGCTCCCATAGGGTTGGAGAAAGAACTCAGAACAGTGCCTAAAATGGAAGCATTCAGTGAACATTAGTGACTTCCATGATTCATTTATTTTATTTATTTATATATTTATTTATTGTGTGTGTATGATGTGTGTGCATGTGTGTGTGTGTGTGTGTGTGTTCTCACATACATGTGAAGGTCAAAGGACAACTTTCAGGAGTTGGTTTTCTCCTCCTGCCATGCAGGTTCTGGGGATTGAACTCAAGTCCTCAAACTTGGCAGCAAGCACCTTTACCCACTGAGTCATCTTGTCTGCCCAACTTCCATGATTCTTATTGAACATCCCAAGTAGGAATAAATTCCAAGTGTAGCTATGGATGAGAAAGGTAGAATTGTATGCTGGGAAGTAGGAATAACAGGTAGGGTTAAAGATTATCATCTCATAATTAACACTCAAAATTCAACAATGGGCTAGAGTAGATGCACTTAGGCTACCCATTTAATGAAGAGTCATAATATGCATTAATTTTCCCATGAAAGGATGAGGCCCTTTAATAACAAAAGCTGTCCTCTTGTCAGCTGTACCAAGAGGCTGATTACCAACAGACACTGAGGGAGAACTGGCAGAGAGGACTATCTTCGTGAATGTCCTTGTGAATGCCAATAGTCCTCCAGTGTCCAGGCTCTAGTTTCTGCAGACCCTCAGCTAAACACTAACACACTCTTAGAAACCCAGAGGAATGAGGGCTGAGTAGAGGTGTCTGTGAATGGAGTGAGGCTTCCCAGACTTCTATAGTTAAATTTGGTTTTCATCAGCTCCACAAAACACTAAGTTCAAGTCAAGCAGGACTAGAGATGGAAAGGGGAAGGAGTGTGGAAAGACAAAGGGCCTTCCACCAGAGCCTGCTATGACCCACCCCATGGTGGAAGCCACGAGCCCCAAGCCTTGAGCCCTAATGAATTCCAGCTGTTCACCTACCTACAGAGCAAGCAGCCGAGTCCTGCCTTCAGCTGTGGCTCAGCTCCACTCCCTTCCCACTGGAAGCCAGGCAAGAGGATGGTGACTCTGTGGTTGTTTCTCTGGCCACATTTTTCTGGCTTCGGGTCATTCCTGCAGATTGCTGAAAGCTCGCAAACTTTTCCTGCTTCATGTTGATGTGCTCCTAAACTACTTGGGGAGATCTGGTCCTAACTCCCATCTGTTTATTTATAAACTCCAATTAAAAATTAAAGTTAGCTGCTATGTACCGCTTTACAAAAACACTAGCAAAAGTTTGGCCATGATCCAATTGCCTGGCTGAAGAGCTAAAAATAGTTGAGCCTTTTAGATGTAAACACAGAACACAGCAGATGCAAACACAGAATACAGTAGATGTAAACACAGAACACAGTAGATGCGAACACAGAACACAGTAGAAACACAGAACACAGTAGATGTAAACACAGAACACAGTAGATGCGAACACAGAACACAGTAGATGTAAACACAGAACACAGTAGATGTGAACACAGAACATAGTAGATGCGAACACAGAATACAGTAGATGCGAACACAGAATACAGTAGATGTAAACACAGAACACAGTAGATGTGAACACAGAACATAGTAGATGCGAACACAGGATACAGTAGATGCGAACACAGAATACAGTAGATGTAAACACAGAACACAGTAGATGTGAACACAGAACATAGTAGATGCGAACACAGGATACAGTAGATGCGAACACAGAATACAGTAGATGTAAACACAGAACACAGTAGATGTGAACACAGAACATAGTAGATGCGAACACAGGATACAGTAGATGCGAACACAGAATACAGTAGATGTAAACACAGAACACAGTAGATGTGAACACAGAACATAGTAGATGCGAACACAGGATACAGTAGATGCGAACACAGAATACAGTAGATGTAAACACAGAACACAGTAGATGTGAACACAGAACATAGTAGATGCGAACACAGGATACAGTAGATGCGAACACAGAATACAGTAGATGTAAACACAGAACACAGTAGATGTGAACACAGAACATAGTAGATGCGAACACAGGATACAGTAGATGCGAACACAGAATACAGTAGATGTAAACACAGAACACAGTAGATGTGAACACAGAACATAGTAGATGCGAACACAGGATACAGTAGATGCGAACACAGAATACAGTAGATGTAAACACAGAACACAGTAGATGTGAACACAGAACATAGTAGATGCGAACACAGGATACAGTAGATGCGAACACAGAATACAGTAGATGTAAACACAGAACACAGTAGATGTGAACACAGAACATAGTAGATGCGAACACAGGATACAGTAGATGCGAACACAGAATACAGTAGATGTAAACACAGAACACAGTAGATGTGAACACAGAACATAGTAGATGCGAACACAGGATACAGTAGATGCGAACACAGAATACAGTAGATGTAAACACAGAACACAGTAGATGTGAACACAGAACATAGTAGATGCGAACACAGGATACAGTAGATGCGAACACAGAATACAGTAGATGTAAACACAGAACACAGTAGATGTGAACACAGAACATAGTAGATGCGAACACAGGATACAGTAGATGCGAACACAGAATACAGTAGATGTAAACACAGAACACAGTAGATGTGAACACAGAACATAGTAGATGCGAACACAGGATACAGTAGATGCGAACACAGAATACAGTAGATGTAAACACAGAACACAGTAGATGTGAACACAGAACATAGTAGATGCGAACACAGGATACAGTAGATGCGAACACAGAATACAGTAGATGTAAACACAGAACACAGTAGATGTGAACACAGAACATAGTAGATGCGAACACAGGATACAGTAGATGCGAACACAGAATACAGTAGATGTAAACACAGAACACAGTAGATGTGAACACAGAACATAGTAGATGCGAACACAGGATACAGTAGATGCGAACACAGAATACAGTAGATGTAAACACAGAACACAGTAGATGTGAACACAGAACATAGTAGATGCGAACACAGGATACAGTAGATGCGAACACAGAATACAGTAGATGTAAACACAGAACACAGTAGATGTGAACACAGAACATAGTAGATGCGAACACAGGATACAGTAGATGCGAACACAGAATACAGTAGATGTAAACACAGAACACAGTAGATGTGAACACAGAACATAGTAGATGCGAACACAGGATACAGTAGATGCGAACACAGAATACAGTAGATGTAAACACAGAACACAGTAGATGTGAACACAGAACATAGTAGATGCGAACACAGGATACAGTAGATGCGAACACAGAATACAGTAGATGTAAACACAGAACACAGTAGATGTGAACACAGAACATAGTAGATGCGAACACAGGATACAGTAGATGCGAACACAGAATACAGTAGATGTAAACACAGAACACAGTAGATGTGAACACAGAACATAGTAGATGCGAACACAGGATACAGTAGATGCGAACACAGAATACAGTAGATGTAAACACAGAACACAGTAGATGTGAACACAGAACATAGTAGATGCGAACACAGAATACAGTAGATGCGAACACAGAATACAGTAGATGTGAACACAGAACACAGTAGATGCGAACACAGAATACAGTAGATGTGAACACAGAACATAGTAGATGCGAACACAGGATACAGTAGATGCGAACACAGAATACAGTAGTCCATGAGGAATCAGCTGAGTAAGAATGGAAATGGGTATGACCACAGAGCACAGAAAGAGCACCATGGGCTACAAGGCCCCGTATGGGTCAAGGACCTACTGAGTATATGAACCTGAGCAAGTTCATTGAACCTCTGGGTCTCAGTTTCCACATCTTGAGAAAGGAACTAAGGATCTGGCAAAATGATTCAGTGGGTAGAGACTTGTTGCCAAGTCTGATGACCTGAATTAGAACTCTGGAAGGAGAGAACCAATTCTGTAAGTTGTCCTCTGACCTCTCTGGCACTCATACCACCACCACCACCACCACTATCACCACACACACAAATAAAACAAAATAGAAAAATAAAATTAGCTAAATGTAATAAAATGGAAATAGTAGCAACTTTGTCATATGGTAGTAATATTAAATTAAGAATGGTAATATACACAGTAAGAATTAATATTTACTATTACTGTATCTATCTATAAACTCTCACCATGCTGTTTTTGAAAAATCATCCTTTCAAATAGTTGACTAAAATTACAAAGTGGGTATTGGAGCTGGAGAGATGGCTCAGGGGTTACGAGCTCATACTGCTCTTGCAGAGGACACAAGTTTGGTTTCCAGCACCCACATCAGGCAGCTCACAATTATTTTTATAACTCCAGTTCCATGGAATCTGACACCTCTGGCCTCTGCAGGCATCTGCACTCAATGCACACACTGCCCCCAGCACACATATACAAATAATTAAAAATGAAATACATATTTTAAGGTGGGTATTGTTTTTCTAAGATCTTTATATTACTATTGATAAGACAAAAGCACATTTGAAAAAATATATAATTTTTATAAATTTATGTTTTCAGTTGGAGGTCTAGAGGCAGAACATGCATTTGATGGGAGACAAAAATGAAAGACTTGTTCTAATCGGACCCTGTCCAGAACCCAGAAACCTCCCTAGAGGGTCCTTGCATTAAATGCTACATGTTCACTGGGGTAAGAATGCTTTGTATATAAAGCAATCTGCCTCTTTCTATGGAAGGAAATATAGGCCTAAAGCAAACACTATGTAAACAGCACTCATTTACTTATTCAACACCAGCTTTTATGTCTGTTATGTCTATCATTTCAGCTCCTAATGGCATGGATAAGAACAAAACCTGTGTGGTCCCCAACTCTAAAGACACATAGACCATACAGGAGTAAAATATTGAGCAAGTGTAACAAGTACCAGAAGTGAGGACAGAATATTCCTGAAGCTAATAACAGGGAGTTCAATCTTCCTATAGGGTCAGAAAAGCCTCTCGAGAAAGCGACATTAAACTTCAGACCTAAAAGAAGAGAGAGGGTAGAGGATGAAGGATGAGAATGGGCCATTTAATAAGGATACTAGACAGGCAGGCAACCTTGAAAACAATGAACTTGATTCCAAAGACAATGGAAAACAATTTGAAGGACAGACAGTTGCTAGATCATATTGAACCTCAGATCAGCTCTCTGTACTCTGCATTCAATGAGGTGGAGAGAAGTGACTTGATGGAAGAGGCAATAAGGAAGTCAGAAAGATGAGACCTGTGATTGATGGGGAGTCGAGGGCGACACTGAGAGAGTAGCCACAGATGCCTTCCCATTTGAGGGCCATGTGGAGGTAGGCTTGTGCATGACGGTATGCTAAAGGGACTTTCTCTCTCTCTCTCTCTCTCTCTCTCTCTCTCTCTCTCTCTCTCTCTCTCTCTCTGTATCCCTTTTGAAGAAGAGGATGAGGAAAGGAAGAGAAAGAAGAGGAAGAGAAGGATGAGAAGGAAAAGGAGGAGGAAGAGGAAGAGGAAGAGGAGGAAGAGGAGTCACCATTAGCCAATCTGACTGTTGAAGACTCTGAGCATGCACCCTGACAGCAAAAGGGCCCCATTCCCCCATTCAGAATCAATGGGGCTGGGACAGGGACCAGATAATTTGCATTTCTAACAAGGTCCCAAATGATGTGAGTGATACAGGTCCTTGGACTGCCACTTACAGAGTGAGGTCTGAAAGGAGTAGACATCATTTTCAGTAAGGCCACAGAAGAAAGCTCTTCCAACAGGCTCTAAAGGAGTCTTGAAGAAGTTAACTGGGGAACCTTGTTCCTCTAAGCAACAACAAAGGACCCTGTCCCTTGGGATCTGGCAGCATAGACATAGTCTGGCTGAATTAGGGGGGGTGTTTCGGGGCATGTTCCTGGGAATGAAGGGGTTCCTAATAAAGGTTACCACTCTTGGCCAGGTGGCTTAGAGGGAGTAAGCAAGAACTATGTTGCATATTGAAGGATTTAAAATTCATACAGTCTCTCTTTTGTGTGTGTGTGTGTGTGTGTGTGTGTGTGTGCACATGTGCAAGATGGATGGTGCGCATTTTTTGAACTACGTTTTCTTGTCTGGAACTCCCAGAGTAAGCTAGGCTGGCTGGCCAGCAAATCTAGATCTTCCTGACTCCATGCCTCCAGCTCTGGGATTCCAAGCTCTCAGCACCACACCTGACTTCTTTTTTAAAAAATGTTATTTAATTTTAATGATTTGCGTGTGTGGGTATGTGCACATAAATAACATAGATGCCCATGGAGGCCTGGAGCCAGAATTACAGGTGGTTGTGCATCCCCATGGGTGATGGAAATTGAACTCGGGTCTTCTGAAAGAGAAGTATGCATGCTTAACTGCAGAGCCATCTCCCCAGCCTGCCTGACTCTTTTGTAAGAGTTCTAGAGAGCAGACTCAGGATGGAGCCATCTCCCCAAGCCCAAGATCTGTACAATCTCTTTTCCTCTGCCCTGCTTGCCTGACCATGGGCATTAAGCTTTCAATTTTGATTTTCCATAGTCTGTAACAGAACTGCCATCAGGAGAGGGATCCTGCTCTCCAAAGAAGTTAGAGGTCAGGAGGCATCTAGCAGCCCAACTCCCCATAAATCCCAGTCTTCACATACCTCCCTTGGCCTCTACAAATCTTTCCCCTTTCTCTTTCACAGTGGGCCTCCCACGGCCTCAGGACAACCATCAATCAGACTGGACCAGGGCCATGTCAACACCAGGCTCTGCTTCAATGTCCCTCTAGTGGACTGAACCTATTTACCTGCGATTTGGCTCTGGACACTTTTCCTTATCATATTTCAATGGAAAATCTGATCTCATTTGAGGTTAGTGTTTCCAGTTCTGTTTCTGGGCCAGTAACCAGTGGAAGCCAGCCAGGGAAATGTAAACAGGTAATGAAATTTAACAGGGTCCACACTTCCAGTGATATTTCATGCCTCCAACAAGTCTGGCTCTGATGCTGCCTCCACTTCATCTTCCATGCAGGGGACTGCCTAGGTCTGTTCTCCCTCATCATGTCAAGCACTTCAGGGAAGCACAGGTGTCTGCAGTCGTTAGAAATTCAGAGCCACCTGCTGAACTATGTGCAAGAAAAAGGGCAAATCACGGTCAGCCTGTGGTGGTGGCGGGGGGTGACTGTCTGGCCAGGAGCCCAGAGGGGCCCATAAATCACACTGATTTCCAGAGGCAAGGAGCTCTCCTGGGAGTTAGGTGAGGGGCCCACCTGTAGCTGGTGGCTGGATACTATTAAACCATGGTCTCATAAGGGCTTCCAAGTGGGTGTGTTTGGTTCCTCACACCCTGGAAGCAATTTACTGCCTCTGTCTGCTCTTTCTCTTCCTGGATCTTTGTCTATGCCTCTGTCTTTTCTGCATGTGTGTTTGGTTCTCATCTTCTTGCACATATATGTCTTTCTGCCCTTCCTCTGTTCTTCTCCCTTTTCTTCCCTTCTTTTTTTTTTAGTTCAGACTTGCTTCTCTTCTTCACCTTGCCCTACTGCTGGAAAGCAAAGCCAAGAACCCAAATATGATGTCAAACTAGAGCATCCCTTGCACAGGGAAGGGATGTTTGAGAACATGACTGATGAACTTTAAGAGCCTTTAGAACCAGGGCAATAGAGGAAGTATCATCGTCTTCTGTTCTATTCTTCCCTCATTTTAGCTCCTGGTCACCTTTCCTGGCACCTCCAGAGACCTCCCATCTGGTCTCATGTAGTCCAGCTATAGCCCATATTTTTTAAATATTTTATTTATTATTTTTATTTTACCTGTATATTACTTGCATGTATGTAGTAAGTGCATCTTTATCATTCAGTGCCTGTGGAGGTCAGAAGATTGGATCCCCTGGAACTGAAGTTACAGTTGTTAGCTGCCATGTGGGTGCTGGGAATCAAACCTAGGTCCTCCGGAAGAGCAGCCAGTGCTCTTAACCGCTGAGCCTTCTCTCCAGTCCCATATATAGCCTAGGTTTGATGGCATCTCTGCTTGTACTGCAGCTACTAGCTCCCATCTTCCACGTTCTCTTTAACTCACATGGAGAATCCAGATCCTTGGGAGTTGTCCCTCTTTGCTAGGCATTTAAAGATTGTGTGTTTCACCGTACAGGTTTGCTATCAGTGCTGCATTCTAAATAAAAATACATCCAAGTAGAAGTAAAAACTAAAAGCATTGTTTCTGGGCCTGGGGAGAAGGCTCAGTGGGTAAACCACTGACGGGGCAAGCATGAAGACTAGAGATCAGACCCCCAGCACTCACAAATTCCAAGCAGGCGTAGTGGTGTGTGCCTATAATCCTAGCATTCAGTAAATGGAATGGGATCCTCTGGGCAAGCTGGCTAGCTGGACTAACCAAATCAGCAAGTTTTGGGTTCAAGTGAGAGACCTCCTAAGGTGGAGAGCCACTGAGGAAAAGACTCGATGTCAGCTTCCATACACATGCCCACACATATGGATCCACGTACATGTAAACATGCACATCACACACACACACACAAATCCAAACCATATTTGCTAAGTGCATAGCTTCAGATGGAATAATAACCCTACCCTGGTGGATCCTGATCCTGAGTCCAGGGTTGCACCATCTGGGAGGCACCACAGGAAGGCTGGCCTTCTGTTCTAGTCACACTGTGTGAAGTCCCCCAACCTGGAATCCTGCTTGTGTCCTAATATCAGTCCACTCCACCATCTCAGTAGTCTGAAGAAAACACAACTGATACCTAGAGCCTGGGTCTCTGTCCAAGCTGTTTGTACTGGGAAAACAAGCCTTTCTCTTTGGGCTTCTGCTTCCTCCCTGTAAGGCGAGGGGTTGCATCACTCAGCTCCAAAGTCCTCTAAGCCTCTCACATTAGTGAACCTGTTCTTTATATAAATCTGAGCTTCTCAGGTTTCTCTAATCTAAGGATAGAACCCATGACTTCTCACAGCCATGCCACACATCCCGGCTCTTCCCTGGGATCCTCCAGAACACTGGTAAATTCTCACTCTCTTGTCTCCTGGCCTCCCAGGAGATATCTCCCAGGATCTCACCAACTAGCCTGCCACCATGGACAAAAAGTAGCCACTTGGTTTTCATCTTCTCCTACCAAAACATTTCTACAGCACCCTCAATATATATACATGTATGCACATATAAAATCCTGTAATTTGCATCATTGCAAAAAATAATGTTCGAGTGAGTATGTATGTATAAATGTGTATGAGTGGTGTGTGTGTGTATATGTGTATGTGCAGTGAAAGAAAAGAGGACTGAGAGGCCTGGGGATGTGCTCAGTTGGCATACAAGAAGCCCTGGGTTCAATCCCCAGCACTGCAAATAAACCCAGAACACCTATAATTCCAGAGCTAGGTAAAAGGTAGGAAGAGAAGCTCAAGGCCAAGGTCATCCTTGGTTACATATAGAGTTCAAGGCCAGCCTGGACTCCATGTGATCCTGTCTCAAAAACAGAAGCAGAGACAGAGTTAGACAGACAGACAGACAGACAGACAGAAAGATACACACACACACACACACATGAAGAAAGAGACAGAGACAGAGTTTGAAAAAGAAGAAAGGAAGGAGAAGGGAAGGATGGAGGAGAGGAAGGAAGATGCTGAAATGAAAGCAGCACTCTGAGAAGCTCACTCAGTATGTCAAACCATAGTACCAGGTGAAAATAAGAATTCTTTTCTCTACCTCCTTCATGTATTCTGAAAGCAGGCCTCGATCTCCAAAGAAACCCATGACAGGTAGTGCTGCTGGTAACTTTTAAAACTCTGTACTTGCTGACAGAAAAGTCAAATTGGTGAGGAAATAAAATAATATAGTATAAAGAAAGGGCTTTTAGTCAATGGAGAGAACTTGAAAGCAAAAATATAGGCTAGATGCTCAGTCTGGAAAATCTGCATGATTCTACTTTTAGAACTAATGAAAAGAGCCTTGTATGGGAACAAGGCACCATTAAAGCTATTTTTCTCCTCCTAGAAATGAGGAAGAAAAAGCAGTTATTAAGGGTCTGCACCCAGAGGCTAGAGAGATGGCTCAGTGGTTAAGAGCACTAGCTGTTCTTGTAGAGGACCTTGGTTCCAGTCCCAGAACTCACATGATGGCCAACAATTATCTGTAACTCCAGTTCCAGTGGAGCTGATACCATCTTCTAACATCCTTGGGTATTGTACACACAACTGATTCCTGGAAGGGGGACATGCATTTTGATAGTTGACTATTCAATTATTATCCATACCACACTTGTGATCAGAAAGCCAAGCCTAGTTTAGAGGATCAAGAAGGCTTCCTAGAGGAAGTGTTGGCAGATCTAGCTTTATAAGATGAAGAGGAATAGTCAAGGCAATGCAATGATATATTAATGTCCTAGGCTGGGAGTGAGGCAGGAGTAGCAGTTGGAAGGCAGGCTGGGAAGGAGCGTGGTATATGCAAGGAACTGAAAACAGATGAGTGTGAACTGAAGCTCAAGATGGGTGAGCAGCTAATGAATGGAGCCTGATAAGGGAGGCGCGCCTCTGGGCATGCTAGAACATTGTCTTTAGAAAAGAGTATGTGGCCGCTGGTGTGTAAGGTAGTATCCCATGATCTCCTGCCAGTCAGGAACACCCATGGTCCCTTCTCACAGTATAGCAGGGTTGGTCTGTGTGGTTCTGCCAGCCATCTTTCTTGCTGTTGTATAGAATACCTGCCATAAACAACTTAAAAGGGGGAAAGATTTATTTTGCTTATGGTTCCAGGGGCCTCAACCCATCATGATGGAAAAGACACAGTGGAGCAGTACACATCATAGTGGACTGGAAGCAGAGGAGAGCAGTAACAGAATGGGACTAGGACAAGAAATAGCCCTCAACAGCATGACCCCAATGACCTGCCTCCTCAACCAGACCCCACCATTCTCAATTCCACCACTTCCCATATTCTATTTAGACTTTTAGTCCCTCAGTGGGTTAAAACTACTCATTAAATCAGACTGCTCATGACCTAATCAACATTGGAAGTATCCTCATAGACACACCCTGGGGTATGTTTTCCTAACTTCCTCAGTGTCTCTCAATCCAATCAAGTTGACAAGATTAACCATTTCAGTGACCAATAATGAGAGAGAAGTAAAGGCTCTACCACTTCCATACCACTCTCTCTCAGATTGCTCTTGCAGGGGGACATCATGTCTCAAAGCCCTGTGGAGACACCCATGTGGGGAGGAACGGAAGACTCCTGACAACCGCCATGGCAGTAGCCTGGAGGGCAAAAACAACGGTTCTCCTTCTCCCAGGTTTAGGTTCACTGCTGAGACACCACAGGTTAGAGCAATAGACAGATGAACAAGAGAAAGACCAAAGTTGATGACAGGTGGTGAGGATGTGGGCTTACAGAGCATCATGACAAAAGAACAGTACATTTGTAGAGATGTGGCAAGACAAAAGGACAAGGACTTTGAGCTCCCAGGGGCAACAAATTGTGGGAAGACAAATATATGTGGCGATAAGGGCTGGTCAATGAGGTTTGCTGTGTAGATTCTTCTGAAGTTGTCTCTAATGAGTAACTGCTTTTATCCTTGGTAAAGAGGAGGGGGCATCTTTTTGGGTTTATATCCTTCTTTTGGGCAAATACGGGGAGAGGACAGAGCTTTTCCTGTGTCTGCTTCTTCTCAAGAAGCCTTTAGCTGTCAGTAGTCTTCATGCCAAACTGGCACATTCAGGGTGGCATGTTCTGTACCCTTCAGAGGCATCTTGGAAATGGATCCTCCTGTGACATTTAAGTCTTCAGAAACCACGGCCCTAGTCAAAACCTTGACTGCAGCCTCAAGAGAGACCTTGAATAAGAACTCTAGATGTAAGCTAATTCCAAAACCCTGGCCCTCAAAACCAATGTGAAACAAATATGATTGTTGTTTTAAGATACCATGTTTCAGGGCAATTTGTCACGTAGCAATAGATAGCTAATACATAAGAGTAGGAAAGAATTACATTTGCTAACTGTGTGTCTTCAAACAAGCCACTCGATCTCTTTGAGCATCAGTTTTTTTTTTTTTTTCTATAAAATAAAAGGAATGGGTTTAGATGACAGAACAGTATGCCAGGAAGGAAGTTAGTGATGATCTCAGTAGGCCATAAATCCCTGAAGGCAGACCAATGAACATAGATACAGACCTAGAATGGAAGCAGTTAGGAACAGAGTAATGAAAATAAGAACTATTTGAAATCCTCCCATCTAACCTGAGTTAGGCACTAGATTGCCCCCATTTCTCAGAAGTGAGTAAGAGGCCTAGAGACATTAAGTCTACAACAATTCCACCTCCCCCATGCTTCTGAAAGTTGTAGGTAAGTTGTTTACTTAAGAAATAATTTCTGCCAGACCTCCCTCCTCATCATCCTCTGAAAACCTCTAAATAATTTGCTTTCCTGCCTTACCATCTCCTTGGTCACATCACCCCCATTCCTCACCCTCTAAAATCTCTTACAAAATGGCCCCAGAATTTGTGGCCTTCTGGGTACAAATTCTAAGATTCTAACCCCACTAGAGTTAGGAGTTAGGAAGTGGGGACCAGAAATACCAGTGTGATTTGGTGATGTCAGTGGAAGAGGCCAAACAGCAGCCACAGACGTGCCTTCCAATCACTCACTTCCTGACAAAACCCTAAAAATATGGTCTCTGAACGCTCTCCAGACTCAATGGAATTTGGGAACCTCTGTTCTCATGTTTGAAAGCACACCAACTACTTGCTTATTCTGGTAACATGGTCTGAGCAGGCAACCTTGGCCTTCATCATTGTTTTTGGCACAAGCAGAGCCAAGTGCTTCTTTACTTTTCTGTTTTCAAGCCTCACTTTTCAGAGAAGCTAAATCAACTGTAAAAGTATGTTATGAAAACCAACTTGGCAGCCCTCGTCTCTAGGAGAGGAGCACGGGCAGCTTCAGTTTCCATTATCTCAGTGTAAAACAAACATATTTAGCCTCTGATGATGTTCTTGTAAGGTCATCAGGAGGCACAGTGATTTAAACCATGGCCCTGGGCCCACTCAAGTCCAGAGCATGAGCTAATCAGGCCTGGAATTCTCAAAGAAGAAATGAAGAAAGCAGAAGGGGTCAAAAAAAAAAAAAAAAAAAAAAAAAAAAACA
>NW_008355275.1:1591873-1594231 GCF_000622305.1 Nannospalax galili
CACATAAAAAGCCATCATAAAAAACAGCTATTGAGCGAAAAGAAAAAGAAAAAAAGAAAGAAGAAAGGAAAAAAAAAAAAAAAAAAAAAAAAAAGCCACAAAAAAACTGGCCTAGATCTGAGGATTTCGAAGTTAACCTCAGTTCAAGGAAGTTTTGGCTTCTGCTGAAGCCTCCTGGGAATCTTCTAAAGGAAGCTGATCCTGTGTATCTTTCTAAAGGTTCTTTTGTTCTGTGAAATGAACAAGGTTAAGTCTGGGCAGGCTAAGTCTCTTGCCTTTCTTCATCCCTCCCCTGACAAGCTCAGACCTTTCTGGACTGGATGGTCTTGGTGGGAGTGGCAGTAGCCGAGCAACCTTGCACAGGCAACAGCCATGCAATCTGAACTCCTTCAGAAATGCAGTTGTTTGAGTGGGTGAGATGGCTCAGTGGGTAAAGGCGCTTGTCACACAAGCCAGATGACCAAAGTTCAATAATCCCCAGAACCCATGTGGTGGAAAGAGAGCACCAACTCCTAAAAGTTGTCCTCTGGCCTCCACACATACATTGTGTCTGTACATACATGCATGCGAATAGACAAATCCATACACACACACACACACCACACACACTACTACTAATAATAATAATAGTAATTAATTGACTAACTTTTTAAAAGCTATTCAGGGTCAGCAAGATGGCTTAGCAGGCAAAGGTGCCTGCTGCCAAGAGAATGACCTGAATTCAATACCAAGGACCCACATAGTGGAAAGAGAGAACTTGTCCTCTGACCTTCACGTGTGTTCCTTGACATGTGCACACACGCACACACACATATTTTTAATAATAAAAAAGAAATTCCATTGTTCTGGTGAAAATTAAATATGGAAATGGATGTAAAGCAATTTGCACTTTGCCAGGTACATTTCATTGAGTGGCAAGTGATTGGTGAATCATGTAGGTACCACAGTTGGAGATGGTGAGTTTGAATCTTGCCTCCATCACTTACCAGCTATAAGCAAGTTATCTGATAGCTGGAAGCTACAGTTTTCTCATCTGCAAAAGGCGTGGCAATGTTAGGTGTCTGGTACCTCACAGGGATGCTAGGAGAATGTCATGAGATAATGCTTAGAATATGCCCCAAACATGAGAAACAGTGAGAATATGGTAGCAAGCACTACTATGACTTTGAAAATGACCATGACAGTAACAACTTTTACCAGTACCTTCCAAGTGTTGTTGAAAAGTCTTTGATTACTAAGCAGAGCTAATCACCTATATTTTGCTTAGGAATAAAAACAATGTATCTGTTAAGAGAATGCAGGATAAACTGGATGGCCAAACTTCTCCCAGAAGCAGGAGAGTACAAAACCTATCAGTGATAAGAAGAAATGATGTTATCATCAAGATGTTGCTATCAGGATACATTAGCTCCACCTGGGTACCAACTCTGAGTCACTTTTCAGAGTGTGCTTTGACATATAATCAAGGGTCAGTCTCAAGGGGAAAGAGTGATTATCTGAAGGAAAATGAAGCTGTTAGAAATTGATGCCAACTATAATGCCAACTATAATGACCACTAAAACATCTAGTATCAATAATTATAGGGCTGGTGATATGAATAAATCAGTGAAGTGCTTACCATACAAGCATGAACACTTGAATTTGATTCCCAGAACCCATGCAAAAAAAAAAAAAAAAAAAAAAAAAAAAGGCATGATGGCATGCACATGTAATCCCAACACAAGGAAGGCAGATACCGGCAGATCCCCCTGGGGCTTGCTAACCAGCCAGTCTAGCCTAATCAGACAGCTCAAGGTCAAGAACTAAGAGACCCCATCTCAAAACACAACATGGACCGTTCCTGAGGAAGGATAACCCAGGCTTACCTCTGGCCTCCACAAGCACCTGCACCATCAATACGAACACATACCCACATGCACATATACATATACATTCACACAAAATAAAAATTTTAAAATAATCATAACAGTAGTTATAGTAGGGGCTGTAATTATTCATTCAAAGAAGGGCAAAATCAATCAAAAACAAAAGGGGATGGTCGTGTGTACGTGTAATCCCAGCACTGGAGGCTGAGGCAGGGAGATCACTAGTTGAAGGGCAGCCTGGGCTATATAGCAACTTCAAGACCAGTCTGGGCTACATGTTGAGACTCTTACCTAAAAATAAGCAAAACGGGCCGGGCGTGGTGGCGCAAGCCTTTAATCCCAGCACTCCCAGCAGGAGGAAGAGACAGGCAGATCTCTATGAGTTCAAGGCCAGCCTGGTCATAGTGAATCCAGGACAGCTGGGACTACAGGGAGACCCTGTCTCAAAAAGACCTAAATAAATAAGTAAATAAATAAGTAAATAAATAAATA
>NW_008355275.1:1594302-1619579 GCF_000622305.1 Nannospalax galili
CTAGAGTCAATTAGTATTAAAATGTGAACTTCCTGGATATTGAGATAATCTGAAGATGGTCACTGTGCTAGAAACCTTCTTTATTCTTCTTTTAGAAAACTTGTGGGTTTTTTTCCCTAATATCTTTATGCTTTGGGAAAATTATAATTTCACCATTATAAAATAAAGACCATCATTTCTGCTTACTCAGTGTTTGACACTATGTTAAGCATTTAACATCTTTTGGGTCTCTGTATTGCTGCCAGGTTGGGTCAGAAGAAATGATTAGCCATTGTTAAATAAAGTTTAATGGAAACAATAAAAATTAATGTTGAAGTCATAATAATTTTTATAATTGTTAATAATTAATACCAAGCTATGATAGTTTTCATTCGGCAATAATGCTTCTTTATACAGTGAATTGCTCATTCAATTCACCAGAACAGACCATTAAATCTATGCAGCAACTTGCACCGGCTGATTCACGCTACATAAAGTTGCCTGTGTGAGAAACATTTAATCACCAATCAATTCCTCTGTTGGAGGGTCTGCCCTTGTAACATATCAGCAGTGAAACAGGATAAATAGATGCTGATTAGGAAAGCTGATGTTTGTTGGATTGCGTGATTCAATACATAGAATTTCCAGGTGCTGTAACAGCATTTTAAAAGTCTTTGGGATAACTTAAAACAGCATTCATGTTTAGAAATTAAATTGCTGTTAGGTGCTTTAGCTTACTGCATTTATGGCTCACCTTTGACTTTGGTATTTATTTTCCGTCTTAGTGAAGAGCTGGTCTCCAGGAAAAGGTGATGTGAGATCCTTTGGGTTGAACTCCATCATCACTGAGGTAACAACTTGGGCTTCTTCCATCTCCACTGAGTTCTCAAAGCCTCTCTGCAGACTCCATTTCAGCTTGTCTCTTTAAATTCGAATTCTTTTTTAAGAAAGACATATCATTTTTTACATTATGAAGAGTATGTAGTGAGCTATTTTTCCAGGAGTGGTGATGGATTTGCACCAACTTTTCTATCCTCCACTGACTTTTCCTCTTGCCTACCACACTAACTTTGCAATACCAGGAATAGGGGACAGGGTTCTTTGCAGGGCTGACTATGACTGAGAGGACTAACCCTGGACATTGTAGAAATCAGATCCTTAATCATGCTCACAGGAAGTAAGAAGGAAAACAGTGACTAGGAGTTCTTATAGGAAGACCACCCAGACCACCAGGAACACAGGACACACTCCAGCAAGAGCTATGGAAAATCTCAGGGTGTTATGGTATTGAAGCCACTTACTAAAGGTATGTTTTCCAGAACAATTCTGTCTCCATCCTCCTGGACTGCATACTTGATACTGAAGCACCTTGGCTGGCCTCCAATCCTGCCTGTGACCCTAGAGCTCAGGTACAGGAAATGCAGGTGGGGCAATGGAGACCAACTTATTCTATTTAATCATATTGTAAATGTTTTAGCCCTAAACATTCGAGTCCTCATTCCACATCCCTCTGCTCACAGACAAGTGTCAGCCACCTGATTTTCTAACTCATACTAAAGTAGCTTTGTGTGCAAAGAGAGCTAGAGGGAGAGGGCAGCACCAACTTGAAGGCATAAGAAGAAAAATAACCAGTCGGTGTCCATGGCTAGGGACTGTGCTAATCCGCTTTCTGTTATTTCAACAAATAGCTGAGATATTCAACTTATAAAAAGGAAAGGTGGGACTGGAGAGGTTGCTCAGTGGTTAAGAGTACTGACTACTCTTGCAGAGGACACAGGTTCAATCCCAGCACCTACATGGTGGCTAACAACCACCCGTAACTCCAGTTCCAGGGAATCCGATGCCTTCTTTTGACCTCCAAGGGCATTACACGACACAGCTGCACTTACACGCTTAAAGGCAATACACTCATATGCACAAAATAAAAATAAATAAATTTTTAAAAAAATAAAAAGGAAAGGTATTTTTTGGCTCATGGCTTCTGAGGTTTCAGTCTGTGGCTTAGTTTCTCTTCTGTTGCTGTAAACGAATACCCTGACAAAAACAATTTAAGGGAATAAGGGCTTATTTCAGCTCACAGTTCAAGACACAGTCCATTAAAGGGAAACCAAGGTGACAGGAGCTGAAGCAGCTGGTCACATTGTGCCCACATCAGACAACAGAGAGTAATGAACACACGTGTGCTGCTTCTGCTCAGCTCCCTTCTTATACAGTCCAAGATCCCAGTTGGAGATGGCTAGATGGGTCTTCCCACCTCAGCTAACGCAATCAACATAATCCCTTACAGACAGGTTGCTGCTAAAATTACTTCTGTAATTCATGGAAGGCATGATCAAGGTCTGGTCCCCTTCTCCCTTGGTCCTACAACAAAGTAAGTTATGATTTTGCCAAACTGCAGTTTGGCAAACCAGTGAATTTATTGGGCTTACTAACAGAACAATGGTTGAGGGGTTACTTACAGGAGTGTGGGTGCTCCGCTCCTAGGGTGCCCTGGAAAGACTCCATCCAGGCATGGATCATGACTTCCCAGCAGTTGTACAAATGGCAAGAGAGCCTCCTTATGGCTTCCTCTGCTTGTATAGCTTTAGTCCCTCCCCTTTGTGCAACTAGGACCCACTGATTGGTTGGGAGGTGTGGCTGACTCTCCCTGTCCCTCCTTTCTTGTGGAGCATCAGTAGTCAGCTTTTGTGGTGATCCTAGGCAAGGAGGTGCAACCAAGCTTAGGAAGAAGGCATTTGTCTGCAGCTTGACAGTTAGAGGACAATCCTGTGCAACACAGGTCCACAGGCCCTTCCCAAGGTGATTCTAGATTGTGTGACTTTGGTAATTAACATTTGCCATCACACAGTGGTCACTTGGTCCTATTGATTTTGGGCCTGTGCCAAGTTAATACATCATGGTAGAAGAAAATTCATTCATCTCATGTCTGGAAACAAAAGAGAGAGAAAGGAGGTAGGGAAGGGGAGAGAGTAGGGCTCCACTATCCCCTCCAAAGGATATCCCCCAGGACCTGAAACTTTTTACTGAATCACACTGCTTCAAGTTTCCATCACTTCCCATTAGAATCAAGCAGGAGACCAACCTTTTAACACACAGGCCTTTGAGGGATGTTACAAACCTAAACCACAGCAGGCATCATGAACCTGCAAAGCTAATGTACAACTTGACTGGCCCATTAGCCATCTTAAGAAAGAGATGCTTCTAACCTCCCGATTTTACTAAAGAGTAAATAAATGAAGCTCAAAGGAGTTCTGATTTGTTCAGGATAAACCCTGTGAAAGTCTCCCAGAGCCAAGGCTCCTGCTTGAACACTTGCCTTTTGATGGCCTATCTTCAATGCTACACACTACAACCACCAGGGCAACTTCCAAAATTGAAGAGGCCTAGATTCCTTCCATAGTACTTATATCAAAAATCTTTAGTGATAGGAAGCAAGCACTAAAATCATTGTCCTTGTCATTATTATCATCGTCATCACCATCATGTGTCATGCATCAGCATCAGCATGATGGCTCAGTAGGTAAAGGTATCTGCCACCAAGCCTGAGCCTGATGACTTGAGTTTGACCCCTGGGATACACATAGTGGAAGGAGGGCACTAACTCCTGCAAGTTATCCTCTGACCTCTATACATGTGCATGTGTACACACACACACACACACACACACACACACACACACACACTACATTTTTTTAAACAAAATTTAAAAATAATCAGAGTCAAGGAACTACATATGCAGCCAAGATTGAGGGAGAGCCATGGAGACATATTACAAATGGAGAGGCAGAATTCATTTCTCTGTCCTGCCTTGGATCTACACAACTTTCTACAACCAGAGTTCCTTACTGCTCAGCCCTGTTCCAGGCCAGGGTGAAACCATTGTCTCTGCCCTCCTGGGCTCAGGGATTGTATCTCAGCATCTAGCCAGAACCAGAGAGAAGACCCAGCTTTCTAGCCACGAAGTTACAGATTTATCACTGCAGCTACCACAGGGAGATCAAGAGCAGGTCAGAGGTGAGTCCAGAGGGAAATGAAAGGGCACGGGCTGGCTGAAACATGCCGTAAAAGGGTCTGGAAGCCATTGGGCTGTTGAAGGAGAGATTAAACTGAAGGAGGAAGAAAGCGATCACAGTGGGTGCCCTGTGCTCATAGCTGCTACACTTTCCTATTCAACAAAACTCAAGTTGAAATTCATCTGGGGGTGGGGTGGGATGGAAATCTGTGCTGAACAGGTACAGATTTTCTTAATCACTGTGCCCTAAGCAATACGGTATAGCAATGATTAACATAGCACTTTCATTGGATTAGGTGTTGTGAATACTCAAGGAATGAGCTAAAATAAGAAAATGGTATGTGCAGGCTTCATTCAAACACTGTACCACCTTACTCGAGGGACTTGAGCATGGGGCATTTTGGATTGGGGAGAGGGTGGATCCAAGGGCCGGTCCCCTGTGGAAACTGAGGGATAAGGGTGCCGGAAAGGCAGACTATAGCCTTGGTCTGGGCGCTCTTCTCAGCTGATCCCCCCATCAAAATCCTTCTAGCCCTCCTATTGTCTCCAGGAACATGCCTGAATGTATATGACTAAAATAACCCATGGGCTTCATCTCATAGCCTTTCTGTTCTGCAAACAGGCTGGTTTTGACTAGCTCTGGGCCTCTGCACAGACTGCTCCTTCCTCCTGAAACTCTTTCCACATACTCAAAGTAGCACAATGGAGACAAGACCTCCTCCAAGAAGCCTCCTCTGATTCTCCTAGAGTAAGTGAATATTTACTTGAGATCTTTTTACACTGGATGATAAATACTGTTTTCAGCCTTCTTCCCTTTAAGTATAAACTCCCTCAAGAGGGCAATAGTATAAAGCTATTTCCAGTACCTAACACATTATTTTGAAGGGAAAATGCCCCCAGCATGAGAGGGAAGAAATACCCACAAAGAGTAGACCAAGAACAGTCCATCTAAATGTACACCCTCTTCAGTGATAGGTGTGCTTTAAGTAGCTTTCCAAAATCAGAAGTCCTGATTCAACTTTGGGACTTTGGGGGAAGATCATAAACTGAGTCTCCAAATGGGCTAGAAAAGTCATAGTAGAATGAGGGAGGAGGAGATGAGGATGTAATTCAGTTGGCAGAGCACTTACCTAGCATGCACAAAGTCATGGGTTTGATGCCTAGCACTACATAAACCAGCATTAGTGGCACATGCCTCTAATCTGCACTTAAGAAGCGGAGGCAGGATAATCAAAAGTTCAAGGTCATTTTTGACTGCACAGTGAGATCAAGGTCCACCTGGTATATCAGTTACTTGTCTCACTGCTATAACAAATAAACTACCTGACAAAAACAATTGAAAGAAAAAAAGAGGGTTTTATTTACGTTTTTTAAAAATTTTACTTTATGTGTATGAGTATTTGCCTACACATATATATGCACACCACCAGTATACCTGGTGCCTGTGGAGGCCAAAAAAGGCCATTGGATCGCTAGGAAATGGAGTTACAGATGGTTGTGGACTGCCATGTGGGTGCTGGGAACAAAACACAGGTCCTCTGCAAGAGCAGCCAGTGCTCTTAACCACTGAGCCATCTCTCCGGCCCCAGAAAGGTTCGTGTTAGCTTACAGTCCATGTCGGCATGAAGCAGGTGGTAGGACAGCAGGAGCTGGGGGCTGCTGATCACATTCAGGAAGCAGACGGCAGTGAATGCTGGTACTCAACTTGCTGTTTTCATCTTTCTGTTAGTCCAGGATTTCTGCCCATGGACTAGAGCTGCTCAGTTGACCTACTCTAGATAATCCCTCACAGGCACACCCAAATACTTGTTTCCTTCATGATTCTATCAACGAGTTGGCAATCAAGATTATCCATCATACCTGGGCTACATGAGACCTTGTCTCAAAAGGCTGAAAGAAAACAAAAGATAAAAGAAGACAAAATTGCGCTATCAGTGGTTTGCATGGGATCAGAAAAATAGGCTCAGGGCTCATAAGATGGCTCAGTGGGTAAAAGTACTTGCTGCCCAAGCCTGATCACTTGAGTTCTGTCTCCTGAGAACATAGAAAAGTGGAGAGGTCCGATTCCACAGAGCTGTCTTCTGACCTCTACATGGGCACTGTGGCACGTGCATGCCACCCCCCCCCCGGGGCACACGCATATCCCCACACACATTACATACATACACATACACAGTAATAACAAATAAAAAATAAAGTTAAAAGAAAACAAAGTCAGCATTCTGCTCAAACATCTAGACCACCTCAGCCCTGTAAGACCCCAAATAGTACAGTCTAGATTTTGTAATGATGGACATATTTTTTGCCAATTCCTCTTCCAGTCTCTGTCAAAGCCAAGCCAGATAGTAACTCCAGCCTGGCTTTATTTGGACCCCAGCACCATCATCACAGCATCCACTGGGGTGTCAACCCACTGTGATCAGCTCCCAGCAGGATTTTCTGGCTCTCAGTGAACAGGTGTCCTCTGTATAAACGCAGGTACATCTACAAAGCCCTGTGCAGAAGTTGCACAGTGTACTCACTAAACCTGAGCTCCTGTTTATTCCAGGAGCTTAGCACAGCCTGAAAGCAACCAATTCAGAGCCCCAAGTCATCAGTGCCTTCTCAAGAGGAAGAAACACATCAACCCCTCACCAAAGAAATGGCTACATCAAAGCAATGGGCTCATAGGAATCTCAGCATTAAACTTGAAAGATTCCACCCAATAATTCTTAAATTCTGGGCAGGTTTTCCTCCAATGTGTCTTTATTACATCACTCTGTGTTGCATCTAAACACTCTCTTGAGTTAGAGAACTCCAACTTGGAACATTGGACCCCGCACCATGAGACCTGTGTGTTGTTGGACACATCACAACTCTAAGCCTCAGTCTCTTGCTCTGTAAAATGGACCTATACTTCCCCATAGGACTGTAGTGGAGGGATAGAGTCCATGACATAGTAAGTTCCCGTGGTGTCAAACACATCTGTGCAGGTCATGTACAATATACAGTGCTTAGGTTTTTGGACAAGTGGAGGCTAGATGCAACATGGTTTCAACTGACCTAGCTAGGTCCCCAAAGCTGCATCTATCTAAAGGAAGCTTATATACTTATACCGTAACATGCTCAAATGTACGCCAAAAATGGTCTTGGCTTGATTTAGTACATGTTAGGTTTTAGTAATCTTTACTTAGTAAGCATTATCTACACAGAGAGAAAATGATAACTATTGCACTGATATTGCAAGATTTAAACACACTTCCCCAGGTGACAATATAGTGGGACAGTAAAAACAAAAGCTTCAGCTTTCAACTGAAGTTTGAGCCCCAATTCTGCCACCAACTGTGCTGAATGATCATAAGCAAGATTCATAACCTCTATGAGTTTGGGTTTCATCATCTGTAAAAGGGGAATAATTTGGAATGATTAATGGTGACTTCATAATTATTATCTTCTACATACCTCATGTTTCAAGTGTTCTGGGACCTAGCTTTATGGGGAAGTAGACCCCAGCTCACCAAAGGTAATCAAGCACTCATTACTGTAATTGGTATTTATTAAAGTTCTAATGTGTTCTAGGCTCTGGAGAGCTTATACCATCTATTGAGAATTTCCTGTTTGCTAGATAATGTGCTAAGCACCTCATGCATATGATCTCATCTATCCCCACAAATACCTCATGAGGAAGAGTCTATCGGTATCTGCTTGGGGGGAACTTACAAACTAGTTAAGAAGGCAATGAATTAATACTTGAAAACACTTAAGAAAACGCTAAACAAGTGAGGACAAATTGCATTTTGTAACAAGACAATTGCAAGGATGTACTTTGAGCAAGGTGCTAGCTAAGAATTGAAGTTCATTGTTGGTGGATACCTGTCTCTTGTTTGGCATGAACATAATAAGATACTGCACAGCAGTTAGATGTGATGATTTCTATCAAGGAATTGGGCTAGACCTCAAAATCTGTGTCAAATGCTGTAAGACAGAATTTGGAGCATATATAACAAAACAAATGATGTGTGTCAAATTACAGGGCAAGCACTGGGGGGCTTCACTCATTGAAGAGGACTTCTCAGCACCATGAATATACATTGTGGGTATCAAGGGGCATCTCACAATAGTGAGAAAACCCTTCTCCCATGTTGTCAGAGCCTAGGGTAGGTCCATGTGGTATGACACTATACCTGGGAAGCCACAAATCAACAACTACTCAAACCAATGACAGACCAAAGTAAGGATACCACCAAAGTCCAACTTGGTGAACCAATCAGTTTTATTGGGGTTACTTACAGGAGCAGAAATGACTCAAAGACAGTTACGTTACCAAAAGCCCACCCAAGCATGGGTAATAGCTTACAAAAGCAGGAAACCTGGAGCACACCACATAGCCTGAAGGCAGCTCAGCAGGTTAGAGAACATCTTTTTCAGGTAGCTCAGTCAGTCTGAGCCTCTTCTAGGCAGCTCCACTTGTTTGAAAGTGTCTCAGCAGTCCTCACTGCTTATATATGTTTGTGGAGGGAGGGGCCTAGTGAATCTTGTCAGTTCCAGAAACTTCCTGAAGCTATTGAGTTGTTCACTTCCTAAGCTTAGCAAGTGTCCCTCAGATGGAACATTTCACCTCCCCTTAGAACATTTTGTATCTTAAGGAGCTTTCCTCCTAGATGGAAAGTCTTATCTCAAAGGAAATTGCTACATAGCAGTCCCCTGAATGAAAAAGTTCTGTTGGAAAATTATCTCTGCTGCATGTGAGCTCCACACCCACAGCTTTTCCTTGGGGTTATAGATCATTTTACGCACCAATACATCCCTTATAAAGTGGAAGAGACAAAGGACTGGTCAATGGTGGGACGGATCGTCAGCAGAATGTGCTAGCCCTTCCAAGGAAGCTAAACACTTTCCTTAATAATTGCTATTTTGTCACTTGTTGAATTAAACAGTGCTGTATGGCTAAGAAAAATAGGCTTAACACCAAGCATCTGCACCACCTCTAGTCCTATGCAAGATCCCACACAGTGCAGCCTGGATTTTTTTGTAATGATAGACATATCTTGTACCAGTACATGAAGCCCAAGTTCTCCTTTGGTCCCTGTCTGGTTCCAAAGACCTGTTGGGTACTGCCAATGTACAACTGGTTTTCACACTCTTCATATTTAGCTTACTTGGGGCAAATGCATGCTTCAAGGCAGCTCTGAGTCCCAGTGTGTGCATATTCTATCTCTACCAAATCTCCAGCCAATAGAAAGGCCACTATTCCCAACATTTTTAAAAATTTCATTCATTATTTTTATTTTTTATGAGTGTATTGCAGCATGTATGTAGGAGCACCTGTGTCATGCAGTGTCCTCAAAGGTCAGAAGAGGGAGTTGTATTCACTTAGAAGTGGAGTTATGGACGGTTGTTAGCCACCGTGTGGGTGCTGGGAATCGAACCTGAGTCCTCTGTAAGAACAGCTGGTGCTCTTAACCTCTGAGCCATCACAGGCTCATCTCCAACCCCTATTCCCAACATCTTTCATGGCACTGGTTGTTGGCCCCTTTGAGCAGATCACTTGATAAGCTTTCTGCTGCCCTCCAAAGTTTGATAACTTAGAAAAACAGACAAGTACTTTGGTGTACAGATACTGTTCAATGTCATCTCTGTGGGGATACTTGGAACTCTGAGAGCAGATGTGACGGATTGGGATGAAGAGAATGTGAAATGAGGCTTCCAGAGCAAACAGGAGCCAGAATTAGTCCTTGGACATCCTTGCTTTCCAATGTGAGTGATGAGGGGTCACTGTGATCTCCGAGAAGTCCTTGGTATTACAGAGACCATTGGATGATACAGGAACTCAGAGTAGAGGAAACCACCCCAAATGCATTGTGGCAGAGTTCACCTTTTCCTACAAACTCACATTTTTGCACATTGTCTTTAGATTTCTAGAAAATCAACAATAGAAGAACAAACTAGCTGTCCTGTTTTTCGGATGGGAAAGCAGTCTTAGAGAGAGAAAGTGGCTTGCTCAAGTTTGGGTACATCAGTAGAACCTAAGTAGCTCAGGGAGAACTTGCTGTCTTTCTTTGCTCAATTCTTAGCCTCCATAAAGAAAATAGGTCAGGACTCTTGCTGACCTCAGCATCCCATCTTATAGATTGTGCATGTTGGCAAAGACTTCCAAAGGCATTTCTATTAGTGCTCAGATTTTACAGAGACTGCTGTCGAATCTCAGGAAATCACCAGGTGGTGAAGGACTGATTTCTGATGACATAGAGGCTTGTGTTTACAAACAATCTCAATGCCCAAGGTGTGGAAGAGCTATCCTAGGGTCAGAGCTGCTGAAGATAGCCAGATAAAACATTGATCTTTATGCAAACCCACACTCCACTTTAAGGGGCAATTGTGGTTGCTGTTTCTATTACCAATGGCCCTAGTTAGTTAGCTTTAGCTATCAACTTGGTACAACCTCCAGTCACCTGAAAAGGGAGTCTCAATTAAGAGATCTTCCATGGGGGCTGGACAAATGGCTCAGCAGTTAAGAACACTGGTTGTTCTTGCACAAGACCCAGGTTCGAATCCTAGCACCCACATGGCACCTAACAACTGTCCATAACTCCAGTTCCAGGGGATCCAACAGCCTCTTCTGTCCTCTGCAGGCATTACATGACACGGGCGCACTTACCTACATGCAGGCAATACATGCATACACATAAAATAAAAATAATAAATAAATATTTTTTTTAAAAAAGATATCTTCCATCTCATATTGGCCTATGGGCATGTCTGTGGGAGAGTGCCTTGATTATTTAATGTAGGAGGGCCCAGCCCACTGTGAGTGGCGCCATTCCCTGGTCTTGCACTGTAGAAGAAAGCTAGCTAAGCATAAGCCTGGTGCGAGTCAGTAAGCAGTATTCCTCTATGGGTTCCGCTTCAAGTTCTTTGAGCTCCTGCTCTGACTTCTCTTAATGGTAGACTATGCATATGTCCTTTCCTCTAAGTTGCTCTTGGTCAAAGTGTTGCTTTACAGTTACAGAACAGAAGCTAAAGCACCAAGCTAGGCCACTGCCTCACTCTCATGTTGCACAGACATCGGGAACTCCAGCTATAGTCTATCTTTGTTTTTTTCCTCCCTCTACCCTGATCTATCTAAAATGCCATTCCTTATAAGAGTTACATTTTAAACTCACCCAAGTCCCCCACAGTGGCTCCCAACTCAGATACAAATTGATTTCCGCTCCACCCTGGGTCTAGATTGGCTTGTGCAGTCCCCATCTCCTTAACTCCAGCACCAAGCCTTTACAGAGGCTTCCTGATCCCAACCCTTTTACCCAACTATCACTCTTAACCCATCTCTCAAAACTTCTGAGAAGGGCAGAAAGATCTCCAGATTATTTTTAGAACTGAGAGCTTGCCTCTTACTCGTGTAAAATAACTTCAGAAGAAGCCTTGTTCCTTTGAAGAAAACCTTAAATATTTCTTGTTATATGAGAGACTTCATAGGCAGGAATCAGGGAATCATGATTCTTGGCATTTAAGTGGGTTTCTGTGTTCTGAAGATTCTTTCTCAGGAATCATCCTATGTTCTTCCCAAGGGCCACTGTGCTACTTCCAGTAATACAAGGTAACATGGAGAACTTAAGCACATCTTCTCAGGTCTATTCCCTTATTGTAGTAGAGGTGGCTGTGTTCACCTGCTCCTATAGACTCATAAGTACAATTCTAGTCTCCCTTGTCTTATAAGTGTGTTCTAGCCAGAAAAATATGGGGGAAGTGATGTGTGCCTCCTCAAAGCCTGGCCACAAGACATCCAGTAAAATTCTTTCTCAGTTTCTCTCTCCCCTCCCTTTTCCATCCGCTATCTTGATGAAGACTTTAAGAATCTAGAAGAGAGCAGAACCACGGGATAAAAGGATCCTGGATCTAAGAGTCACAACATGGAAAACTGCTAACCATGAATACCCACATTTACTGTATAGTTAAAAATAAACCTGGACTGACTGAAGCTATAGATATGGGGATAATTTGTTACAATGGCTAGTTTACTTTAACTAATGCAGTTCATTAATGTTTTCCAGAGACCTGAAGTCAATTCAAGAATGAATAGTCATAGGGCTGGGGAGATATATGTTGGTAAAATACCTGCTGTAGAAGCATGAGGACTTAAGCTCAATTCCTAGAACCTACATAAAAAATCAAGGCATGGTGACACATGTTTATAATCCCAGCAGTAGGGAAGCAGAGACAAGTAGATTCTTGAGACTCTGTGGCCAGCCAGACTAGCCTACTTGTTGAGCTCCATGGCAACGAGAGGTCTATCTTTAAAAAGAGAAAGGTGAATAGCACCAGGAACATCTGAATTTGACTGCTGACCTCCACATGGGTGCACACACACACACACACACACACACACACACACACGCATGCACATGCAACCCTCCACCCTACCCCTACAAATCAGGTATGGCAGGACATGCTTGTAATCCCAATACTCTTGGGCAATACTTGGGCAAGAGGGTTACCACAAGTTCAAGGCCAGGCTGGGCTACATAGGGAATTCCCACAGAGAGCCCCAGCCTGGGCTACAAAGCAAGACATTGTCTTTTTGTATATGTGTGTGTATAAGTGTTTTGCCTACATGTATATAAGTGCACCCATGTTGTGCAGTGCCCATGGAGGCCAGAGAAGGCGCCAGATCCCCTGGAAGTGGAGTTATGGACCATATGGGTGCTGGGAACCAAACCTGGTCCTCTGCAAAAGCAGCAAATGCTCTTAACAGCTGAGCCATCTCTCCAGTCCCACAAAACATTGCCTTTAAAAAGTTTTTTTAAAGAATGAATAATCATTTGGCTTCAAGAATGTGTCTGTTTATCATGAAAGCATCTTGAGAGTCACAGATGGCAAGAAAATATTTGGAATATATCTTATAGTCAAGCGGTTATGACTAAACAGTACAAGTTCTAAACATAAAACGAGAAATTATCAAAGGATATAAACAACTCACTAATTACAAATGACTAGTAAATGCATGAAAAAATGTTCTATTTCATTAGCGATATTAGAATTTCAAATTAAAACAGGAATGAGATCATTTTTCATCAATTAGATTAGAATAGACCCAATTAGCTTAGCTTGACAATATGCAGAGTAGACAAGTGTTTGCGGGGTAAAAGAAAAAAACAGCCCCAGCTACTTTTAGTACCAGTGTAATCTGCCACAATTTTGAGGCAATTTGGTTCTACCTATCAAAACACAGAATGTCTTTTCTATCAAAATATAAAACATATGGACCCTTTGGCTCAACAGTCATACTTCTAGACATATTTATATAATGACCCATGGATATGTGTTAAAGGGTTAGACATCACAGTATTATTTATAGTATTAGAAACTCACTTTGATAATAGCTATTAATATGAGAATGGTTTAACAAATTGTGATAGGTCCACATGCACCATGAAGACCACTATAGAGCTGTTGGAGAAATGTAGAAGAAATGAAAAAAAGAGAAGCTTAGCACTCTAAATGAGCATAAATAAAAATGAGTACATATGAGTAGATTACTAGAAAGGATTTTTCCTATTGTCTTTAAATTCTACTAATGTTTAAAGCTGAAAACAGTGACAAATATTCACCTACCCACCAAGGTCCTTCGCTGTGAAGCCCTCTTGCTAGCCTTCAGGATATATGTATAAGGGTGAAATCTATACAGAGGATGCTTTGAAAGGAAACTCATCAGAGTAGAAACACAGACATGTTTCTCTTTCCCTCATTCAACTGAGGGAGATGATCTCCAAGGAAAAACACTCATGAAGTCTTCTCACTCAAACAGGCATCTTACACTTCAGCTTAATGTATTCTGAAGACAATTGACAAGGCCACCTCCAGTACTGCTCTAAATAGAGGGCAAAGAACTTGAGCCTCAACAGCTTAAGAGGCATAGACAGGGAGATCGAAATACCTACCTCTAACCTAGAGAAAAGCAAATGGGGGAGGCTAGCTAGAGCCACCTATGATGGTGAGTGCAGGAGAGGACAGTGGTGGAACCCACCTCTCATTGTAAGGCTGGGCAGCTCCAGGAGACACGCATTTTCCTACAGTGGACACATTCTCCCCTCCTAGTCCCAAGTTCCACATTAAGAATATAAGTGAAGATCCACAGAACTCTTGCCTAAATATTTTTAAAGTATAAGCCATGGTAAATAAGCTATGTTCCATTATCCTACACAGATATACTTTCACAGTGACATGGAAAACTGGTTCAAGGAAGAGATTCTCATAATCCTTGGAATTCACTCTTGAACACAGAAGCATGACAACAGGGGCCTTGATGCACCCCCAAGTTTCTGTTCTAACCACATAAACAGGAATTCCATCCACATCCCTAGCACATAGCACCCCTTAGACCTAGAGGTGCGTATGACAGTATGAGGCTCGTGTGAACCTAGGAAATAAAGCCACAAAAGCCTTGAAGCTGTTCTGAGGCTACTCAAGGAATCCTGGAATGTCAGTACCCAGCAATCACACAAAAGAAGGTCTAGAAGAGTTATTGGGCTCCAGGTGGAAACATCCTTATGAATGACTGCATTCTCACACAGAGAGCCATAGAGCAGTGAGGGAAAGAGTAAGATCTTCATGAGTAGAGTTCAAGAAGTGTGTCCTCCTTACTCAAATCAAGAATGTACTAGGCCAATTGATTTCTGTGGAAGGGTAATATGTCAGGAGGCTAGTATACCTAAGGTATGGGCCTAGGTTTGAGGAGCAGGAAACTTGTTAGACAATATTGAGATTTTCTTAAAGAGCCGGCATGTAGGCACCTGCCAGAGATTCCAGTAGAGTGGTCAGGCAAGACTTTGCTCATTTCTAATTCCTCTTTCTCACCCAGAATGAACCAAGAGCCACAGGGACATCAGGTGCAACAGCCATGTCACCAGCAAGAGGTCAGGACTGAGCTGGAGTCAGAGGTATTGGTATAGTAGTGCAGAAGGAAACTATCAGTTACATAAGAGATTGCAGACTTTATTTTACTGGAGTGGACCATAACCATGTGACAGTGATCAGAAAGCTGAGATCACCTGTGATGGCTTCAAGAAATTAAAATGGGAAATCATTAGAGTACATTCAAGTAAGGGGGATATACTATTAACTATACCCTAAATCCCATCCACTCAATAGTAAGCAAACACAAAACACAAATCAGTTAATAATCTCTCTCTCTCTCTCTCTCTCTCTCTCTCTCTCTCTCTCTCTCTCTCTCATGTGTGTGTATTTTATAATGGTCCCTATAGTGGGGGTTACTCCAGAAGAGTAAGTAGGAAAAGGGAGAGGGGTGATCCTGATGTCTCAAGCCACACATTCTAAACTATTGTTGTTTTAAAATGTCCAGAAATGTGTATGAGATGTTGAATGACATGTAATTGCCTCCATTTGCCCAATGAGGCACTTAGCAAATCTCTTTAAGAGAAAAAAGAAAAAGTAAACTAAAACAACTCAAGCCAAACACGAGCTCTAACTGGCGTAATACATATTTCCCTTCCAAATGTTGCCACGAGGTCACACTCCATGATTTTGCTAGGGAGAACAAGAGGATGTTTATTATTCCAACTGTTGCCATAGCAGTCAGGGTTTCCATGCTAGCGCCCTTTTCTCCCCAGACATTACTCCACTAATACAAGTTCCAGACCTGCAATCTCAGGCAGTGTGGCCAGGAGGAAATATCCTTGTGGTGGTGTAAAATCCACGCAGAAGGCCAGCCCTGTAATTGGAGCCAACTCCTGCATTCTTTATCACCACATTAGGTAGGAAGAGAAAGTGAGCCATGTCTACAACCAGTAAAGCAGGACCTTAAGGAGTTTTATACAGTCCCAGCAGTGCCCACCCTCCTCCACCTTAGGGACACAGTCATATCCCAGTCACCAGAACTGAGATTATTTTTATAAGAACAGGAGAAAGAAAAAGAAAGGATGGTTGTGATGGCTTGTATCTGCAATTCTAGCACCGGGGCTCCTGAGGCAGGAGGATTGCTGCGCGCCTGAGGTCAGTCTGGGCTACCTGGCGAGCTTTGGGCCAGCCTGGATTGTAGTATGAGACCCTGTTGAAAGCGAGAAAGAGCAGGCAGCAGGCCTAGTGCCAAGTCATTTGACCTGGTTATATGCACAACAGCACAATGAGATGAAGAATCAGAGCCGCTCTTCAGTTCTCACTGTGAAATCTGTTATCTGACTTTACAGAGCCTCCCAGTCCTAGTGGAATCAGAGCTAGGAGCGTCCTTTCATTTAGCATTCAAACAGAACAGTAAGTGACTATCAGCCAGAATCAATACCATTAACAGGATAACTTGAAGGACTCTCACATTTCTCCTGGTCACCTGTTAGCCTGATATTGCATTTTCTTGAATTATTTCTCTCTCTTTTGTGATTCATGACTCACAGCTTTTGATTTTGGGTCTCTCTTTTCCCTCATGTACCCTACATAAAAAGCATCTTCTCCAGCCTTTCTAAGTACCCTAAAATTGCAGATGATAACTGGTTACCTGAAGTTTTGAACAACAGAATTACAACCTAACAAAATTCAAGAACTGCCTTCAATTTTAATGTCATCTGCTTGTATGTACATGGGACACCCCTGGGAGGATGTACTGTGGAGCCGAACATGGACTCAAGCATGGTAGGAAAATTCTCGTTCATTCAGCAAATATTAGCCAAGTATCTCATACAAGATGTCAGTGAATGAAACACATGAAAGATTCCATCCTTACTGATTTTTACTTCAGAGGGGTCAGGGGGTGGGGTGGGGGAGTAAATGACAAATAAGTAAACTACATTATATACTGAAAAAACAGAATTGATCATGGGGCTCAGAAGTACAAGGAATGAGGGAGCCACTGTTTCAAATAGTTTGACAACAAGCCTCATTGAGAAGATGGCACTGGGCAAATATTTGAAGGAGACAGAAGCCATGAGATTCTTGAAGGAAAAGCATCCCAGGGAAAGGGATTGGCTGCCACAGAAGCTATGAGACCTGCCCAGGTGTGTTGGGAGATGGAAGAGGGCCAAGTGTGACAAAGTAAAGGAGAGGGACAGGAAACAGGTGCAGAAAGTAGGCCCTGGAGGGCCATGACCAAGAGTTCAGGGGTTTCTCTGAGTAGGACAGGGAGCCACTGGAGGAATTTGGGCAGAGGAGTGTCATCACCTGATTTGTGTTTTGGGAGGCACCCTCAGGACGTGGGGTTGCAAATCAGCTATGGTAAAGTGAGGCATAAAGTTCAGTTAGAAGACAATCAGGGAGTATGCTACTGGGAAGACCTTCCAAAGCCTGAGAAAAATCATCATCTTGTTAACCAGCATTCTGTTTCAGGCAAGTTACCTGACTAACTGGCAGCTCAGACCCTTAGGACTTCAGCCACTGCCATAAAGCAGGATGCCAGACTGGACCAGACAAAACTGGTTTCAACCACAAAGGACTGCCATTTTAGGGCTGCCTTCTTGACCTCCTCTCCCTCACAGTTCCCAGGCTCATTACCACCCATTGCAGTAAATTAGCCTAGTAAAATTCACACCCTCCAGCCATCTTGGTACAGCCTGCTTTAGACCCAGACTAGAACTGGCCATGGTCAGGAAGGATTGAAGGAAGGTAATTTCTTTCCCATCATAGAAATGGGGCCAGCCCCTGCCCCCCCCAAAAAAGTCAAGAATAATCCTCCTGTCTAAAATCCTTTTCTTTCTTCCCTCTCCCTCTAAAGGATTGGCCTTTGCTCAGTCTGCAAAGCTGACTTGTGAGTATGTCTCTCTGCTTCTCCCATTCTCTGGCCAGGAATAGATGGTTCTTCACAGTTCAACCAGTTCTTGCTCTTGTCAGTGGTTCTACAATTCCAGGAGGGGGAAAGGGGGCCTTTCCAGAGACCCCAACCACAAAGCTTGACTCTGGGTCCAAATGTTCACCTGCACTAAGAGAAAATATCTCCCTCCCCCGTGTGTGTGTGGTGTGTGTGTGTTTGTAAATGAATTTCTTTTACCTTTTTGACAAAACCAGGGTGAGAGAAATTCTCATTCTGTCTGTACATTGCTGCAGAAACATTACAATTTGCTGAAAAGATGAAGCAAATTTCCAGGAATCAGCATGTGTAGACTGAACTGTGGGTCCCAGTTATCACACCTGGCATCAAGACTTTCTGAGTGGATCATTTCAGCTCCAAAAATGACATTTCCTGAATGGATTCTAATTCCTAGGGCCTCATTACAGACCCTGCTTCAGGTCAGTCATCAGTGACAGAAATTTGCTCCTGCCAAGCTGGCAGCAGATTCTGGATTTACTTTTGTATCGGAATTTCCTAAAGATTGGTGGGATGTTAGAAAAGTATAGAAGGGCCAGCAAGATGGTTCAGCAAGTAAGGGTGCTTGCTTCCAAGCCTAGCGAGCTGAGTTCAATCTCTAGAACCTATGTAGTAGAGGGAAAGAACTGATTCTAGTATGTTGTCCTCTGACTTCCACACATGTGCCCTGGCACACAGGGGTATACACAAATAAATAGCAAATGTAACAACTTGCACTCTTATTTTAAAAGAGAAAAATAAAATGGAAGCTGTGGTTAGAACAGTTTTGGGGGGCAATTTCAAAAGATAAATCTTGCACATGTTAATCTGGGGCACTCTGTTTGACACATTAGTAGAGGAATCAATTAAGTAAGAAGTTACTATACTGGTCTGCAGTCCATGAGCAATGTTTGTTGGGATCTTAATGTCAGGAGCCACTGATATACAAATGAAAGAAAGCTATGGTATTATATAAGGTCACAGTGGGTATAGACAGCTCTCTAGCTGATGTGATAGGTCAGAGGACTCACCAAGATGGCGTAGATCGTACATAAATGACTTATCTAGGGCATCCACAATATTAAAATCTCATGGATCAGGAAAGTGGTTTTAAAAAACTATCTGAAAACACTTCCTTGGAGGAAAAATAATGGGAGAGGAAAGTTGAGAAATGCTGGTTAAAGAGAGACTCTGAGGAAAGAAGTAAGAGACAGAGAAGTAATGCTCTAATGAGTTCTGCCACAAAGGAGTCCAAAGAAATAGAGCCATAGACAAGGGCACAGTGTTGAGAGGCTTTGCTAAAGTACTGTAATGATATAACTCTAGTGCTTTTAAAGTGTTATGACAGGTCAAATACTTCTCTCAAATCTTTAAAGACTCAGTTATTCTCAGCCACGCTTGAAGATGGGGGCTGTTATTGTCCTAATTTTGGAGCTGTGGAAAGCAAAGAGAGGTCAAGGAACTTGCCTGCTAGGGATGATGGGGCAGCCATAAGTATTGGACCTAAAGTTGAAACAAAGGCTCCTGAACCAACAGCTTAGGTTTGCCTTACACTCTGTTTCATTGTTCATGTTTTTATAGTATTCACATTATCTGTATTTCCTTTATATAAACAAAAGAAATGACCATACATATAATCATACAGTTTCCAAAACTTCAGATTCAGCATGTTTCACCTAAAATTTGTTGACCATTTTCTGTTGCACAGAATTCTTCAAAAGTGTATCTGATTCCTTGGTCTTTGTGTCTCTGTCTTTCAGGAGATGTTTTCCACTCAGTCCCAAAGGTCAGCACTCAAACTCATTCTTATGACTTCAAACCCAGACTTTATATACTTTACCCATCCGGATTCACCAACAGAGGTCTTACCTTCCTTAATCCCGTGTGTGTGTGTGTGTGTGTGTGTGTGTGTGTGTGTGTGTGTCCGTGTCTGTGTCTATGTCTGTGTGTCTGTGTGGTGTATGTATGTGTGTCTATGCCTGTGACTGTGTCTGTGTCTGTATGGGTACCCATGTATGTGTAGGTGTGTGGTGCATGGTGGGGTCAGAGGACAACCTCAGGTTTCAGTCCTCAGGCATCTGCACCTTTTCTTTGAGATAGGATCCTCACTGAACTGGAACTTTGTCAAGTAAACTAGATAAGCTAGCCAACAACATGGTGAATCATGTCTCTGCCTCTCATTTTGCCATTGCTGCAATTATAGGCACATGCCTCTATGCCTAGCTTTTTACATGGTTTCTGGGTCCTTATGCTTGTATGATAAATAAGCACTTTATAGACTGAACCATCTCTCCAACCCTCTTTTTTGATTTTTTCTTTCTTTCTTTTTTAAACAGGATCTTATGTAGCCTAGGCTAGCCTTAAACTTGCTTTGTAACAAAGATGACCTTAAACTTATGATTCTCCTGCCTCCACCTCCTGAGTCCTAGGATTTTAGGTGTGTACCACCATGCATACTTTATTAGGTGCTGGACATTGAATTCAGGGTTTTGTGCCTCCTAAGCAGGTACTCTACTAACTGAGCTGCATTCCAAGCCCTTCATCCCTAAATTTTTTCAAGGCCAATTAAGGTGATTCCCTCCTTTGAAGAGCTACCTATATCCAAAGCTAAATTAAATATGAATAGTAAAATAACATTGAATTAGCTCTTCCCTAAAATGTGAAAATGCAGCCAACCACTTTGTTTATTCAGTTACAATATTCCCTACCATGCAGAAACCCCCAAACCCCATCCTACCAGTCGCAAGTCCCACACAGGCAATGGTTCCAGTTAACATAACCCAAAGGCAGTTTGGAGACAATTCAAGTAAGAAAATCCTTTGCCTTAATTAGATGAATTTTCAGGAAAAACTGTATTGGAAGGCTAAATTATTTGCATAATTGTCTTAATTCTTCCCTTAATTTAACAGCTTTATACCAAGTCAGAGGCAAAATAGTTTAATTTTGGTAGATGAGCTTTAAACAGCAGTTAAGATGCACATGTCCTGATAAATTATTTTAATCAAGGCCCAATTTGAGAGTGAGGACATTTTTTCCCTTGATTCTACTAGGGGCACATGTAAAAGACTAGGGAGAAAAGAAATGATTTTCAAGAGTGTGCCTGGGATAAGATGTTAGGGGGTGCCATGCAAGCACACTACAATTCTATTTCAGGTTCTGCTTTGAGATTGCTATGATTCCTACAGAAAGCACCTCCAGTCACTCTTTCTCTAGAGTTATCACTGAATTGGTAGAGCAACCCTACCCTAGTCCAACGACATGGATCTTGTCCAAGGATCTTTCACTTTTCTCCAGCAGTCAGTATCTCAGAGCCAGTTTCATTTAGCCTGACTGGGGCTGGGGAGAGCTCCAGTATGACTCAGCCCTGCCTTCTAACAATCCACAGCCCATGAATTATTTCAGATTATTTTGCCAAGCTTTTGAAATTGGTCTTCAAGTGAAAATTAGAGGGGAAAACCCTCATAATTCTCCCTGTTGTCTAGCTCCTAAATGTTGAAATCAACTCATATTTCCAAAAACAAGCATCAATTTCAAAGCACAATCACATCATAATAAGAAAGTCTTTGTTGCCACAATTTTCAATTTATGAGGCTATCACTCACATCAAGAACTTAGTTCTTCCAGTCACTGTAAACAAGTGCTGTTTTCTTTCCTCACATACTTAGCCTTCACCCCTTCAAATTGCTTCTGTGTTAGTCATTTTGTGTAGATATAAGTAAAACACCTGAAAAGGTGTTAAGGGAGGAAGGATTCATGTTGGCTCATGGTTTCAGAAGGTTCACTCCAGGATTGCTTGGCCCCATATGCTTAGGCAGAACACTGCAGGGGTGGGAACATGTGGACTAAGAAGCTGTTTACTTTATGGTGGACAGGAAGCAGTCAACTCATATGAAAGGCCAAGAGAAGAAAGAGAGGAGCCCAGGGCAAGACACATTCCCAGTAAACTACTTCCTCCAGCTAGACTCTGCCTTCTTCTGGTTTCAAAATATCACCACAAACCAAGTGTTTAACACATGAGCCTGTGGGGTGTGCTGGTTAGTTTTAATTGCCAAGTTGGCACACCTAGAATAACCTGGAAAGAAAGTTGTAATGAGAAATTATCTAGGCATGTCTGTGGGAGTTGCCTTGATTGTTAATTTATGTAAGAAGACTCAATCCATTGTGGGCAGCACATTTCCTAGGTAGGGGCTCCTGAATCTTGTAAGAGAGGAGAAAGCTAGCAAACAAGCAGGCAAGTAAATGAGCACATGTGGTGGTTTGAATGAAAATGTCCCCCATAGGCTCCAAGCATTTGGACATTTTGTTCCCAGTTGGTGGTGCTGTTTTGGAAGGCTTTTGGAGGTGCAGCCTTCCTGGGGGAGGCACAGCACTGAAGGAGGGCTTTGAGAGCTCTTTTGCCTTACCAAATTCCCTGCCTCTCTCTGCTTCCTGTGCCTGCTTGAAGATATGATCACCCAGCTTTCTGCTCCAGCCACCTCTGCCGCCATGCTTTTCCTTCCATTATGGACTCTAATCCCTCTGAAATTGTAAATCAAATAGACTCTTCCTTCTGTAAGTTGCCATGGTCATGGTGTCTTATCACAACTGGAAAGTAACCAATACAGAAGTTGGTACCAGAGAGTGGGGTGTTACTGTGAAGAACTTGATCACATGGGTTTTTGGAGGAATGTAGACGACTTTGGCAGTTTGAACTAGAAAAGCTGTTGAATGTTGTAAGTAGAACTTAATGGACCATTCTCGTAGGACCTAGAAGAAAGTAGTACTGAGAGCAAAGTAGTTCCAGAGGGAAATAAGGACTTAAGCAGCAACTGGAATATTTAGCAAGGCATCTAGCTGCAGTCTGCCCCAGCCTAAGAGCTTGCCTGAGGCTAACTTGTAAAGCAATGGACTAATTTCTTTTGTGGAAGAAATTTCAACACAGCCTACTATAGAATTGGTGGCCATTAATGGTGACTATTATGGAGATCTACAATGAAAAAGAGAAAGTGAGGCAGAAACAAATGCAAAAGCTACAGTTTGGATTAAAAAAGAACACTAGGAATATTAATGTTGGAGCCAAGGCATGTGCTGAAGAGGAGGTTTTCTTTGATAAGGCAATTAGAGTCATTAAGAAGAAGCCTCTAGATTTTTACTGGAACAATAGAAGAAGTACCCTCAGGGCAAAACTACACCCAGTTAAGCCTCCAACTTTGGAAATGAAAAAAGCCTATGGAGGTTCCTGCTCCTAGAAAATTCCTATGGACAAAAGTTGCTAATGTGGGTGAAGTGGGCAGGAATTTATCCCAGGCTGGCAATTGAACTTGGTAGTGTCATTCACATGGTACTAGCTTTAGAGGCATGAAAGATTCAAGAGTGAAGGAGTCATCAGTTCTTCCTCCAGAGTTTCAGAGAGCTATGGAGTTCAGACAGTGTGCAACAGGGGTAGCCCTACATAAAGAAGGTCCTGAAAAGCCAAGAGGCCCTGACTGGTCATTGTATAAAACTGTGAAGGTGAAGCCTGGTTGGTAGTGGAGACCCCAAGACACTGGAGATGCTAGTGCCATGAGACCTCTGCCAAGAAAGCAGCATACAGGGAGTGGTGCCAGCCCAAGAGAGAGATGTATGTTTCACGCAACAAAGCTAGAGGGGTTGTGTCATCTAAGCCCTTTGGAAATGCCACTGGATGTACTGGATTTGGTATTTACCCTGCTGATTTTCAGTCTTGTTTTGTCCTGTATTCCCACTATTCCCCATTCCTGCATTTTGGAATGGGAATAAGTATTTAGTTCCATTGTATGTTAAAAGCATGTAATTAATCTTTTGAACTTACAGGAGTATATAGGTAGGAGACTGTCTTGAGTCTCAGAAGAGACTTTGGACTCTGGATTTTTGAAAAGCATTGAGACTGTTAAAGACTATGGAGACATTTGAAGGTGGACTAAAGGCATTTTATGTTTTGTATGGTCATAAGCATATGAGGGTCAGGGAATGGAATAGAATGGTTTGAATGAGAATGTCTTCCATAGACTTCAAGTATCTGCACATTTTGTCACTGTTTTGGGAGGTTAGGAGGTACAACCTTCCTGGAGGAAGCACATCACTGGGGATGGGCTTTGAGAGTTCTTAAGCCTCCCCAGATTTCCAGTCACTCTCTGCTTCCTGTGCCTGCTTGAAGATGTGATCGCTTGGCTTTCTGTTCCAGCCACTTCTGCCACCATGCCTTCCCTCCATTATGGACTCTAATCCCTCTGGAATTGTAAACCAAATAAACTCTTCCTTCTATAAGTGGGTGTCTTATCATAGCAACAGGAAAGTAACTAATATAGCACACATGCATTCATTTTTGCCTTCTTTTGTCTGCAGATGTGACTAGCTATTCCAACCTCCTGCCATGGTGACTTCCCTGATATGATGGACTGAAACCTGAGTGTGAGCAAATAAGCTTCTTTCTCTCCTAAGTTGCTTGTCATCAGGGTATTTTACCACAGTAACATAACCAAAACTAGAGCAAGGAGACCTTCCATGTTAAATCATCACAGCAGCCCTCAAGTAGCTGGCATTAATGAGTTGTATATGTCTAAATCATTTCTCTTTAGAATAGTCACTTATAAAGAAAATACTCAATTTGGGACCATGGACCATCCTCATCCTGGATAATCCTTCCATTCATCTGGATTGAGTAATTTCTTGGCCTACATTTTCACTTTTCCCATTCATCCCATCCAAGAATATATGAATAGAAATGTGTGGGAGTGATCTGACACTACAGATAATCCAAAATCCACTCCAAAGTCTCAGCTAAATCATTATCTTACTATGAATATTTGTAGTCAATGGCAAATTGCTTGTACTGTATCTGGCAACTGGTTTGGGATTATATAACCTTACTTGGTTGAGAACTACTGAGACAAAATAGAATGAAGGGGTATGATGATTAATCTTGTTAACTTGATGAGAATTAGAATCACTATGGAAACAAATATCTGAGCATGTTTGTAAGGGAATTTCCCAATTGGGTTCACTGAGGTGGGAAGACCCACCCTGCATGTAGGAAACATCATTTCATGGCTGGGGTCCCAAACTGAATAAAAAGTACCAGTATTCATCTCCCTCTGCTTCCCAATTACAGATGCAATATGACCAGCTGCCTCAAGCTCCTGCTGCCATGACTTCTCTACCATGGTGGATTGTACCATAACTATGAGCCAAAACAAATCATTTCTTTCTTAAATTGCTTTTGTCAGATATTTTGTCATAGCACTAGGAATACTAATATAGGAGGTATATACAGACATGATTCCTTAAGTGTGGGGTCGCACCCTCTCCTCGTGGGTTGTTGGTCACCGGTCCACGAGGACAAAGGGAGCAGAAGTGACAAACAGGGTCAGGATGGCCAGTGAGCAATGATAGAAGAAAGCCCTTCTGGGGAGGCATGTTCAGTGATGCAAACAGCTCCAGACTCAGTGAAACAGCTCCATTTATTCAGTGGGAGATCTAGGGAAAATATAGTGTGGAGGCAGTAGCCAATGCCTCAGCTGATAGGTG
>NW_008355275.1:1619627-1674891 GCF_000622305.1 Nannospalax galili
GGGCAATGCCTAATTATCATACAGAAAAAGCCTGGGGGTAGTTTTTACTCCAGGTAACTATGCCAAAGGTCATGTTCCAAATAAGGTCAGGCATCAGTGCTTGGGAGCACTTTCCAGGTAAGTCAGGAAGAGAGCAGGAGGCCCCCTGCTGAGAAAGGGAGTCCTTCCATATGGCACCAAGCCCCTTAGAGCTATCCAGACCTGGAGGACTACAACCCTAGCAGCAGGGTTCCCCAACACTTAAAGTTATAAATACTGAGTACAAGGTAAGAAGTGCCATGGTTAAGAACTTGAACTATGTATCAACAAGATGGCTCAGTGGATAAAGATGCTTACCACCAAGTCTGACAAGGGGAGTTCAAGCCTCATTTCCCACATTGTGGAAGGAAAAAACTGATTCTCATGAGTTGTCCTCTGACCACCATAGGCACATCCACAGACACACTAGATAGATAGATAGATAGATAGATAGATAGATAGATAGATAGATAGATAGATAGATAGATAGATAGATAGATAGATAGATAGATAGATAGATAGATAGATAGATAGATAGATAGATAGATAGATAGATAGATAGATAGATAGATAGATAGATAGATAGATAGATAGATAGATAGATAGATAGATAGATGATAAAAGCTTTAGCTGTGGAGCAAAACAGAATTCTTAAATCTGCTTTGCCCTTGAATAACCTTAATAAAACTTTAGATAAGCTACTTAAAATCTTTCTTGATCCTGGATGTTGTTGTTTTTTAAAAGAGAGTATATGCCTCAGAGCCTTGTCATGTGATACGACAGTACAAAAGTGCTAGGGTAGCTAATCCACCAAGTGCTGGTTATAGCCAGCTATCCACATAGTCATAATCCTGTGGGAGAATGAAGGGGCTAGGAAAAACGTTTTGCAAAATACTTTTTCTATTATTGATAAAGAAAACATTTCAAGCCATTTGCACATTGCACAGATGTTTTAATTTTAAAAATCTGTAGCCAATTTTGCAATAATGTGAAGTTATTGCCTAGAACCATATTCATATGATGGGAAACCAATGTTTTGAGATAATAAAATGGTCCATCTATCTTTGTATGCTATTTAGATGAGCCATTTTGAAAGTACACAGCTTTGAAATCTGTTTGGGATCCAAACTATTTTGACTAATTACTTTCAAGTTTAAGTGGAACACATCCAGAAATCTTAGTACTCAAACAAATGGATTTCTGAGGAGTTTTAAATTGTCTGGATTAAAAATTCCTTGATTTTTAAATAGTAGAAAAAGCTTTAAAAATACTTTGCTTAAGTATTCTGGTTTCAAAAAACAGTTTGAAAACCAAACAGACTAACACCATCTTAAAAAAAAGAAAATACTTATATGTTATGAAAACTACATGAAAAAAATCCAAATCAAATAATTAGAAGGAAAACATTCCAAAAACCAGTATTTTGAAAAAAGTTTGCAAATTTAAACATTAACAGCAATGACTCTCAAAATTCCAAAGAAACTAATGACCACTTTCTAATGTTTTGTGCTCAAGATATATAAGACTTTGCATTTTTTAAAACACCCCTGATTTATTTAGCCCACTTCCTTGAAGACCTGTGCATGAGAATATATTTTAGCAAGTTACAAGCTGCAGACAAAAAAGACTTGACAGCAGGAGGAGGAAAGGGCCTGTGTTGGTGGAAGCCCAGCTTTGAACTCTGTTTCTGCTACCTAACTATCTGTGGCATCTTGGTGACACTATTGCAGTCTTTAGCCTGGGTTATCCCTGAACCAGAGTCCAGACAAGGGCCTTCATGCAGGGAGTTTGACAGTGGCCTGGGGAAAGGATTAAGAACTTCAAAATGTGAAAATAAGAAAGAAAAAAGTAGTAAGGCATATTCTGGAGCTGGCCACCTCTGGTGGCCAGATGAGCAGGGACTTTCTGGAGCCCACACTGAATTCCCAAAAGACCGAGTTCTCTATGGGTTCCATTCTCCCCACAGGTGTCTGCATTCTCGTATCATGCACACAGAAGTGCCCAATGGGTTCCTGCAGACTTTCCACGTCGGATAGTCCTGAGGCAAAAAGTGAGAGAAGTGGATATGGGTGTAAAATCTAATGGGAGAATGGGTCCTACCACAATGGCAGGACAAGTGGTAGGTAGGTGAGGGATGTGAAGCAAGAGACAAGAAATGTCCAAGGCAGTTTTCTCATCATGACAGGAGGCTGCTGCTTTGGACTATGCTCCTGCACTGGGCTCCAGTAGACTAGACTGAAAATTAAGAGGCTGGGAAGATGGCTCAGTGGTTAAGAGCATATACTGCTCTTGCAGAGGACCAGTGTTCAGTTCCCAACACATGAATAAGGTGGTTCACTACCTCCTGTAACTGTAGCTCCAGCTCCAGGAGATCTGATGCCCTCTTCTGTAGGCCCTGTACTCACAAGCACAAACCCACATACAGATATATATATATATATATGTATATATATATATGTGTGTGTGTGTGTGTATGTATATATATACGTATATATTTGTGTATGTATAGACCCAAGTTCAGTTCCCAGCACCCACATGGTAGCTAACAACCATCCTATAAAAATCTCAAAAAATTTTTTAAATTATATGAGTGTAAAAATAAATAAATGAATGAATAAAATCTTAAAAAATCAAAATGGAGTCACCAATGTTAACTTTCCATATAATCAAACTGAAACTAATCTGTCTGACCTCCAAGAAACTAGGAGAGTTGAGAGATAACAATCAAATTTCTCAAAATAAGCCAATTTAAATGACATAATACCATTCTTTCTGCCTTAATCCCAATGCTAAAAGGATAACCTGAAGTAACCTAATGTTAATCAGCCAGCTGTGTTTCTGCTCTGTCTCCTTGTCCCCACTTTACAGGAAAAGTAAGTCTGAAACAACTGAAGTGTTTTTGTTCTTCGTTTCTTCAGCATGCTCCTCTGTAAAACCTGCTTCCTGTACTTGGCTCATTGGAACATTTACTGTATTTTATGGAATGAAATGATGCCCAGTTCTAGAATAAAAAATAACAACGAGCCCAGTTAAGATGTTTAAATTGTTGCATTTTTATCCTTTAATGAGGTTAAAAATACTAATATTACTAGGGCTTTCTTTGCACAATCTATGCTTTCGTATCTACACTTCCTTAGACTGAAACCCACTCTTCCCTTCTCTGCTCAGTTAATAATCCCTCCTCATCTAACTCTCTGTTCACTGAACTTTTCCTCATCTAAATAAAGGATGGCCCCCTCCCCATCTTCTTCCCTCCTGACTCTGACACAGGAGCCTCCCTCCTTCCTTCCTTCTTCCTCCATCACCTGCCACCACTACAAATTTATGTGCCCTTCCCCTAGTCATAGAAGTGATTTATTTATACTTCAAGGTTAGGAAAAACTGTCTTCTCAGATTAACCTGACCCCTTCTCCTAGAGGTAAGTACACCTGAATCAGGGCCCAGGACCTGCTCTTTAAGGATAGGTTGGCCTGAATTGGGCAAGATGAGGATATTTCACCTTTTCAGTAGATGGAAGGAGGAAAGGGGCTTGGAAGAGAGGAGGAGCCAGTACAACTCCAGCCAAACCACATTCTTCCACCCCATTTTACCAGTTAATAAATCTGACATGTTGAGCCTTGTCCGATGCCTCAGAGTTTCCCCTTGAGTCCCTCTGTTACTGTGCATGCTCTGGACAGCAGGGATCTTTGTTTTGCTCACTGATGTATCCCACATGTCTGTATCAGAGCTTGGCACATAGGGCATGCTCAGTGGTTAAGAGTTTAACAAATTAATGAACCCTCAGGGGGCAAGGGCAGGATTAGCACCTTAGAAAACCCTACATCATATCCCCTCCAGACACATTCTTCTTCCTTTATGCTCTCTTAGCAGCCCCCCTCAATCATAGCACTTAACACATCCTAGCTACTTGAGATGAGATCTGGCTCTCACAATTGACTGAGACCTCCCCCAGGATGGAGATTTTTGTTTCTTCATTTTTGCCTCCCAGATGCCACGCAGCATGGAGATTCAACCCTAGAAAGTGTTCCAAAAGAATGACTTGGTGAATGAGAAAGAAAAGAAATGCAATAATATCACATGCAGACTGTCTTCTTGTATTGATAATACTACAGATTCCTTTGCTTTAAAGTTAAAACATATGGCTAATGAATCACTCTCAAGGTTTTCCAGAACTCTGAAGACAGAGAATGGAAAAAGCAAGATAAACCGAAAAGCAAACCCCAATGGACAGATGCTGACAGGGACTCCTGGCTCTTCAGCATCTGTTCTTGAACTCTAAGGAAATATGTGATTCAAGAGGAATGGTACAAAGTTCTTTGACAATTTACTTAAAAACTATCAAAATGACAGTCTCAAAAGGGAAAAGAAGAAAACAAAGAAATAACAACTGATGTTATTAATAATACTTTAAAGAATTATAGGAGGGTCACTACGTAGAACTTGTACCAAATATGTACTAGCCTTCTCATCCCACCCTTCACCCTGTTGTCCTTGCTAGGCATGTTAACCAGTCAGAGTCTTTTAGTTTCATCAAGGGATCAAAGTCCTTCCTAATCAGCATAGCAGAACTATGTTCTTCGTAGCCTAGAACCTGAGTTCCCTAACCTGGATGAACTTCAGACTCCTCTGGGGATCTCCTCACTACTTCAAATGCCTGAGCAGGTCCCTGGAGGCCTCCTTAGAGGTTAGTCAAGCACAAGAATTCAAGTGCCTAAAACTCTTTGTGGTAAGGAGTTTGTTAACTTCAGTTCTTAGCGTCTATAAATTACCTTAGGATATAGGTTAGTAGGTATAACGCTGCCCAGCATGTACGAAGCACTGCGTTCAGTCCCCAACATCAGAAAAAAAAATTATGTTAAACTGATTACAGTAGTAAAGAAAGAGAAAAGACAAGCTTAATTATGCAGTTACTAAAGCTCACAAAGAAATGTGACTCAAGAAAGTGGTTAGAATTCAGTATTTAAAATCTTAATAGGAGAGGAGGGGATGGAAAACAAATGACTTCGAGGGAAGATCATTTTTAGCATTTAAAACAGATGGGAGACACAGTGGTTTTGTGACTGTCAGGTGTTTTGGGTGTGGCTCTGACCTCTCATCTCCAGTGTCAGGTCTTCTGCACCCCCAAAATTACTCCTCTGAAAAGTGTAAGCCAGCCAGGGGACAAGAGAGGAGCCCTCTGGGAAGAGGGGTGGAGCTGCCCAGGAGACAGGGAGTTAGCAGCCTAGAGTTAGCAGGGGGTGCCCACATTGGAACCGGAAAGGAGAAGGAATTGGCCGCCATTTGGGGGAACAAGGAACACCAGGCAAGCGGGCAAGCCAGCCTGCCGTAGTCCCCGATGGGCGCTGTGGACCTTGCGGGGACCCTGTGGACCCCACACGGAACTCTGTGGGGTGAGTCGGCATGCATGGATGTGGGATGAGGCAGATCGTGGAGTGAGATGGCGTGTGGGCGTGGGTCACAAAAGCGATCAGGAACGGCAGGCCGCTGTGAGATGGTGCAGCCCTGGCACAGGGCGCAAGGTGTCCACTTCTTTGTAAGTCATTCCTCTTTCCTTCCCTCCCAAATGTATAAACATTGCAAAATTCAGATAAAAATGTGTTATGTCGGTTTGTCCAACCACATCAGGAGCACGTCAGGAGCAGGAGACCCTGAGAGAGTGAGGGTGGGTCAAACAGAAGGAGAAAATTTAGTGGGACATCTTCCCGGTTTACTCCCTGGGAAGGGACCTGTAACTGTCAAGCTCTTTGGCAAGACTCTGCTTCTAGCAAAGGAAAGACTTTAGGAACTAAATGCCTTCTGCTCAAAATAGTTTTTACGTTATAATGATGTATTCCGGAACCCTTCATATATTTTATCACTGGCAGGACTTCCTATGCAGGTGCATGGTGATGATAAAAAGCAGAGCAACTTTCAATCAGTTTTATTATTGTTTTTTTTTAAATTCTCTGCAGGCAACACACTCCCTCACTGCTGGAAAAGAAAAAGGCATAAATAGTGGTATGTAAGTAAGAGAGGAACCTTGGTTGCCTACTCTATGCTTCACACACACACAAAGAGCAAACAGCAACTTTTGTGATTAGCCCTCTATCTGTGCACACTAGAAGCTCCATGGAACCAAAGAACCTGCCTATTTTCACTGACATCATTTTATCACTGGCATCATTTTATCACCTGCACCTAGCAAAGACTGGCACAGAGTGGTAGACTTCAAATAGTATCTGTTCCCTGAAGGTAAGGAAGCATTAACTCAGGTGTGGGCACTGTAGTTCCTACCACCTTTAAGCAATGCCAGCCATCCAACCACATCCAAGTCTCACAGACCTATCTGTGAGCATCAGGAGCCCCGTTTTTTAAAGAAATAGAGAAGACAAGCTAAATCACTTCCCCCAGGTCAGTTTCAAGTTAGTAATTTGCAAAGATGGGATTAAAATAATCCACGCTTGATTAACATATTTTTCCTCATGCTCCTTTGGTAAATCACTTACAATACAACTCATGATGGGAACATAGCACATTCTTTTGAAATCTAGTATCTCATTATCTAAGAAATGAACACAGGTTGACAGTTAACAGACATGTATCTACTAAGTTTTTTGGAATGATCCTGTGGCCTTGGAACACCTTGAGTTACTTCTCTGGGAGCTAAGACTAACAGTTTAAGAACTGACTGTGGGGCTTAAATCTCAGCCAAGCTACTAACTCTTTAACCTTGAGCAAATGTTTTGTTGATGCTCAAATTCAGCTTCCTCATCTGTAAAATGACCACTGCAAGGACAAAACTCAATCTAGAAATCAATGTGAGAAATACGATTTTAAGCCAGGCATGGTGGCACATGCCTATAATTCCAGCATTTGGGAGGTATAATCCTAAGGATCAGAAATTCAAGGTTATCCCCAACTATTTAATGAGTTTGAGGTTAGCCTGGGCTACATGAGACCCTATCTCAAAAAAGAAACACACACACACACACACACACACACACACACAGTAGTTTAAATGAGACTGTCCTCCATAGGCTCCAAGTATTATATTTGGACACTTGGTCCCCAGTTCCTGGCACTGTTTGAGGAGGGTCATGGAACCTCCAGGCTGAAGAATACACATCACTAGGGATAGGCATTGAGAGTTCTTTAAGAACCTTTGCATGATTTCCAATTTCTCTCTACTTCCTATGCCTGCTTGAAGATGTGAGTGCTTAGCTTTCTGCTCCAGCCATCTCCTCCACCTTCATCCCCTGCCATTATGGACTCTCCCTCTGGAAGCTTAAGCCAAATAAAATGCTTCCTTCTATAAAATGCCTTGGTCATGATGTTTTGCTGCAGCAACAAAAAAGTTAACATATATAAAAATATATATCTTTATTTCTACCTTGAACTCCATGTGTACCTTAGTGATGAATCTTGAACTCCATCAACCTAAAATCTTCTGCTCTTTCTCCCTATGGTTTGTAGCCAAGGTCTGAGGGGACTTACAAAGGTCCTACTCACAGAATGCTCAACTGACTCCTCCCCTCCGTGTAATCTGCACTTTTCAATATCTAAATGTCAATCCTTTGACCCTTTTTCATCAGCCCAGGTTGGAAACCAGGGCATTCCACCTCTTGAACTCCATCAACCTAAAATCTTCTGCTCTTTCTCCCTATGGTTTGTAGCCAAGGTCTGAGGGGACTTACAAAGGTCCTACTCACAGAATGCTCAACTGACTCCTCCCCTCCGTGTAATCTGCACTTTTCAATATCTAAATGTCAATCCTTTGACCCTTTTTCATCAGCCCAGGTTGGAAACCAGGGCATTCCACCACCCAGATCTCCATAATGCAACCCTTCTTCTGATCTGGAGGGGGGGGGTCTTTGGTCAACTTTCTTATATATTTGGGTGGTTGGAATCAGGCTTCTATTTCCAGAATACTCTGGAGTCTAGAAAACTGTAAGGCCACCAAAGGCACCCCTGCTTGGACCCATCACACACAGCCCCTGCCCCCTTTCTTATACAGTTGAGAGATCTCTCTCAGGCTGTACTTGTGTCTGCCGGTGGCTTTTTGTCACTTTTACATACACAAACTTCTCTGTTGCTTTTCTTGTCCCTTGGCTGAGCTCCTTTTGAGTTCACCAACATCAACGATCTTTCCACTTCCTCAACACCTAGCCCTCTAATCTTGGAAATCCTTTTGTGGAGAAAAACTCCTTGAAAACTGATACACTTATGCTTAGGATGCTTCCTCCAAAAACCCTTATCTCTGCCTTGGTTCCTCTAAAGTCTCAGGCTTTCAAAATACAGAATCAGGAAAATACTTTTTCTCAGTTATCTTCAAACCCATTCCTTTCCTGAGGTTACAGGGTGAACCAGCAACTCTGACAGGAGAAGTCAACATGTAGGAGAGAAGGGAAGGAAGTATAAGAAAATGGCAGGTAGGAAGTGGGAATATTTATCAATATTTCAAAAGTATTGCTTTCTGTAAGAGTATCTGATATGTAGGATTCATATGGGATTAAATAAGATTGTTCATGTAGAATAGCAGTCTTTGTAGTACTTAACTGATCAACAAATGTTGGTGGTGTTTGGTTTGGTTTGGTTTGTATAGTAAGATAGTTACTAAAATGGCAAGATTTCTAAGGTTCTTTGCAATTCTAAAAGGCTAAATTCCATGTATGCCAGATTAGAAAGAAGTAAGTATGGAAGTGTCCAGAGATCTGCTTCGTCCTCCTTTTCCATCTCTCCATCCTGTGAGAAAACTTGTTGGGATCCTGACTTAGAACTCTGTACCCTCTGGCTACAAAAGCCCCAGCAGGACTGGAGAGAGAGAGGCAGGTACCCTGGCTTTCTCCTTGAGCTAGAGGGAATCTGGACAAGTCATTGCTCCTCAAGGGAGCCACTGTCCTGCTGGCTGGCACTCCTAGTGCCCCTGGCTGGTTACCTATAGCAGTTGACATTCATTTTCTCACTTTTCTTGAAACCCAAGGTTAAAGTGAGTAGATTGGTTCTTCAGAGGCCTTTCTCTTTGGCTTGCTGCTAGATAACTTTTCTGAGGCCTATTGTCTTTGCTCACACATCCCCAGTGGTTTCCTATGAGCCCAAATTTCTTCTTGTTTTTAACGAAACTAACCATATAGGAATAGGATCTATTCTAAAAGCCTCATTTTTAGCTTAATCTATAAGGGACCTATTTCCTAATAAAGTCATAGTTGTATAGCCAAGGGTTGTGCCTTCAGCATATGAATTTGGGGAGAACATAATTCAGCCCATAATTACAAACAAAGTCCAGTTATTGACACCTGAGAATTTAGAAGACTTTTATCACACCTGAAAACAAGCCTTTTTACATTAAGGAAAGCAACTACCAGTATGTTCCATCAATGATAAAATTTAAGTTTTCCACTGAAAATTAGAATTTGGAAAAAAGTATATCCAGCACTATGAGCCTGATAGTTTCAAACTCCTTAAGGACTTTTCTGAAGAGATCCCTGGAGATACTGACAAATGTGATTTTTGATGTTATATAATTAAATGTGTCAATATCTAGAAGATTATGGATACTGCTACTATTTTCCAAAATGTTATAAAATCATATGTGGATAAAGCATTCATTTGAATTTCAAAACAGAAACATAGGTTTTATGGTAAAAGGCTGTTAATTGATAGGGTTTTCATTTCTACACCAAAAATAGCCTTTAAGAAAGTCTCCAGCAAAGTATGGAAGAGGATGGGGGGGAGGAAAGGAGGAGGAGGGAGGGAGAGGAAAAGGAGGAGGAAGAAGAGGAGGAAGAGGATGAGAAGAAGGGGAAAGGGGAAAGAGAAGGAAAGAAAAGAAAAAGATACACTTAGCAAATTTTGGTGCAGTATCAAAGAAAAATATTCATAATCATCTTAAAACAGCTATTAAACTATTCTTCCAGCTAATTTATGAAAGGCCAGCCTTTCACTTCATTCACTTCAACCAAAACATGTCACAACAGATTAATTGCAAATTAAGTAGCAGATAGGAAAATCTGGCTGAATTCTATTAAGCCAGACATTAAAGAGATTTGAAAAAAAAAAAAAAAAGTAGTACCATTTTTTGACTAAACCAGTTTAGTTTTAGGGAAACATTATGAAGCCAGGTGTGGTGGGTGACATCTGTAATACCAGCACTCAGAATGCTGAAGCAGGAGAATTAGGAGTTCAAGGCCAGCTTGAGATATATGGTGAGTTTGAGGCCAGCCTGGACTACATGAGATCATGTTTTTCAAAAAGATTTAGGGGCTAGAGAGATGAGTCAGTAGTTAAGAGCACTGGATGCTTTTCCAGAGGACCCGGTTTCAATTCCCAGCACCCAAATGGTGGCTAACACCCTTCTGTAACTCCAGTTCCAGGGGCTCTGACACCCTCTTCTGGCTTTTGCAGGCATTGCACACATGGTGCACTTATACACATGGACAAAACACCCATACACGTAAAACAAAAATAAATATTTTTTAATTAGAACAAAAACTTGAAAATATTATTTAGTTAACATAAAATGGATTTGATTGCTTATATGAATTAATAAAAGTTTTAATGTACATGTTTTATTTTTCAGTTTTAATTTCTAACATAATATAAATATCAATAGGTGTAACCCACATAAGCAAAAGTTCTTTAAAGGTTTCAATAAATTTTAAGAGGATGGGGTTTTGGATAAAGCTTAGTGGTAGAGTGCTTGCCTAGCAAGCAGAAGGTTCTAGGTTTGATCCCCAGCACCAGGAAAGATAAAAAGGGATGGGGGATAAGAGGTCCTAAGTCCAAAAATCTTGAGAAGCACTGATTTAATCAACAAACACTTTGAACATCTATTAAATGGCATACAGTAGGTATTTTTTTCCTCATAGCTGAGGCAGAGAGGAGAAAATCAGCCCCATCCTATGGCGCTCACTGCAGAGGATGTGCAGAAATAATATATGCTAACAGTGGGTTTATTTGTTTTAAGGCTTGAATGAATGTGCACAAATAAGGAAACACACAGTGACTCTGCGAACACAGAGCTGATATATCCCTGAGTCAGGTGTGGTGCCAGTGCTTTTCTGAGACCTTCCCTGACTCCCCAAGAGAACCCAGACAGGATGAGAAGGAATAACTGAGGGAAACAGGGCAGGACAAGAGAGTCCAGGCCAAGACAGCATCAATGGCACGCATACACAACGCAAAGCAAGAAAGAACTGCTATGTTCAGGGAAGAGCAGGTGGTGGGTGAACATGACTGGTGTGAGGACCACACAGGAGGTAGTATGTGGGCAGGCTAAATTCCTATGAAAACAGAAAATAGAGCCAGGGATAGCTCAGTGGTAGAATGCTTGCTTAGCATGGACAAGGCTTTGGGTTTAATCCCTAACAACAGAGAGAGAGAGAGAGAGAGAGAGAGAGAGAGAGAGAGAGAGAGAGAGAGAGAGAAACATCCACAGAAAACAAATATATTTTGCAAGGTATTTATTTCTTTTGTTTTATCTTGGGTTTTTTGTTGTTGGTTGTTTGTTTTGCTTTTCTGGTTAGCAGATGATAATACTTAACTTCTCCAAGTGACAGAGAAAATAAACATCAATGACTAAGCAGAGATGACCCATCAAAAGGGAATTGGTCCTCTGAAATCTTAGTCAAGCTCTTTAAACTAAATCCACATGGTAAACGCCTTACCTTGGAAAAAACAGTTTTCCTCTGTGGTAAGTCATTTTTATACTTTTAAAAAATATAAGCAAGTGCATATATTATGGCCTAGGATGCAAAGTCGATGTGAACTTTTGAGATAAAGGAAAAAACAGAAAGATGTTCCCTATTTGCAACTGTCACACTGGGCTCCCTGAGTACACTGGTAATCATCAGGACTTGGGTAGAGAGGTTTGTTTAATGCATCTCAAAACTTAACCAGTAATGTGTTCTCCACAGAAGGCAATAAAAAGTGACCTCATCTCATTCCAAGCCATTCTTCTCTTCTCACTCTACCATATGAGGACACTGAAAGAGAGCACTATCTATGCACCAGGAAATAGGGTCTCGTCAGATGAGGACTCTTGACCTTCTAGCCTCCAGAACTCCGAGAAATTACTTCTGTCATTTATAAGTGACTGTCTAAATGTTCTGGCAAAAGCAACTTAAGGGGGCTGGAGGACCTGGGTTCAGTTCCCAGCACCAACGTGGTAGCTAACAACTGTCAGAAACTCCAGTACCAGGGAATCCTGATGCCCTCTTCTGACCTCCATGGGCATTGCATGACATGGGTATACTTACATTCATGCAGGCAAAACACTCATACACATAAAATGAAATTTTAAAAAATTAATACAACAATCTAAGAGAAAAAAGGTTTATTTATCTTGCATCCTCTTTCCTGGCTCTCTCACTTGCTCCCTCTGAAGAAACCTACTGAGAACTACCTCTGGAGAGACTTACCTGATAAGAAACTGAGGGCAGCCTCCAGTCAAAGGCATCAGGAAAGAAGACCTTCAGTACAATAGTCCACAGGAAATGAGTCTTACCAACATCATATGGAAGAGGATCCTTGCCCAACTGAGTCATGTGTGCATGTGTGTGTGTGTGTGTATGTGTATGTATGTGTGTGCATGCACACCTATGTGTACATATTCATGTATGCTGTGGTTACATATGTATATATGGAAATGCATACACGTATGTGTACATGCGTGTGGTAGCCAAGACAACTTCAGGTTGGTATTTTATGTTTTTTTATTCCTGTGTGGTCCCCACACCAGCCATGACATCAAGCCACATCCGCCTTTTTTTAAAGCTAGAGTCTCTCACTGGCCTGGAACTCACTAAGTAGGCTAGGCTGGATGGGCAGCAAGTCCCAGAGCTCTACCTCTCTCTGCATCCCCAGCATTGGGATGAAAAGAGGTGTTCCACTCAGGTCTTTTATTTTAACATGGGTGCTAGAGATCTAGCTCAAGTCCTCATGTTTACAAGGCAGCAATTTACCAACTGAGCTATCTCCCCAGGCCCATCACTGAGTCTTGAGATGATAGCAGCCCAGATAGCACCTTGATAACAATCTGTAAGAAAGCTTCACCTAGAAGACCAGTAAAGGTGCATCATATTCCTAACCCACAGAAACTGAGAGATTTGAAAAACAATTTGTTTTCAGCTGCTACATTTAGGGATCATGTGTTATGTAGCAATGCATGACTAACTTTCAGTTGTTACATTATGATTCAATGAAATTGTGTCATGTTAATAAATGAGAGAGCTAAATCTATGTCTTGCCAGGCTGAGAATGTGCCAAAAGATGTGGTAGGTCAGGACTGTTAAAATCAATCGCTCAGGAGCAAATCTTCCCATCTGCTGTCTTTCTCCAAAGCATACTGTGACATCTACCTTTTGACATATTCTGTCCAATTACCTCCCACTTCCGTAATTACATAGAACAACAAAGCCCTGTGTTGAAGGGCCTACATTCCAAGGGCTGCTGCTATCTGCTTGAATTCATCCATCTCTGTCTTTTACTTTCTAAAATTCAAGAAGCATGCTGCAGGCTCCATGTCAAAATTGACGTCTTCCCTCATGATGAGGAAGGCCCTGAATGCAAAAGAGATTTTTATGCCTGCTTTTTCTTATTCAGCACCCTGCCCTGGTCCTATTTATCCCTCTTGTCAGTGCCAGTTACCTGCAGTAAGGACTGATAAATAGCATTTGCCTGTTTCTGCACTTTTCTGTTTGGGTTTTCAAACTTGGATTAGATCTAAGAATGGATGGCCAATGGGTTATAACTCTGCATGAGCAAACACTGGATTTGAAAAGGAATGCTCATCCAGGCTTCCCAATAACACAGGCCCCAGGACTTTCCAAAATCCCCTGAGGGTCAAATGCCAACATGTGATTAAATATGCAAAGACATGGAAGAAGAAACACCTACCAGAGAAGGCAGAGAGGGAACCAGGGAACAGAGCACCACCAGACTACCATTAGACTGCACCACGTGGAGAGGGGAAGAAAAGCTGGAAGAAGATCCCCAGATCACCACACAACCTGGGAGGGCTCGTTAAAACTCTAACCCGAATCATCTCTCAGAGGACTCCCCTGGTCTCCTAGGAAAGGACTGCCTTGGTGTCCCTGCTGACACAGTTGTGGACTGTGGGGGCCCCTAGCTGTGAGGATGGATATAGCATAGACCCTGCAGTGTTTTACAGAGAGCACAGTGGGGCCCTTGGTCAATTAGACTTCTGCAGTAGAAGTCTGCTAGAAGCATGCCTGCTGTGATTTGGATGCTGTTTGTCGCCCCCATCCCTACAGATTCAAGAGTCAGAAGTTTGGTCTTCAGAGTGGCAGTGTCAGGAGGTGGTGTGGGACCATCAAGAACTAAGTCCCAGTAAGAGATCCTTACCTCACTGGGGTGCTGCCTTTGCTAGGAAATACTGGTCTCCCAGAACGAGTTCTCCAGAAAGCAAGAACCTGACCCTGAATCTGTTGAGACTTTCTGCTTAGGGATGATCCTTTTTCCTGTGTAACTATGCATCAATCATGGGGCCCCCACCAAAGCCATACTATGGCTGTTTGGACTTTCAGCCTTCAAATCCAGTGAGCTAAATAAATCTCTTTTCTTCAAAAGTAGCCTGCCACTGGTATTCCATTTTAATAATGCAAAACCAACACAACACTTATGGTCACCACAAAGGCAGGTGACAATGTGTGGCACTAGGAGGGGAGGGATAACATCTTTCTAGGAGGAAACAGCGTAGTATTTTTTGTTGTTTTTTGATTGCTTGCTTATTTTGTTAACATACAGTTTTTACCCTGCCACCAAATACGTGGCTCCATGTTATGAGTCCTGATTTCTGCATTTCCTTTTCTGAGTTATCACCTGTCCTCTCCAGACTTTCATTCATTTTTATCAAATAATTTTTTAAAATATTTTAGAGTTTTTATGCATTTCATATAATAGATATTAATCAAATTTAGAGCCCCTCCCCAATCTGTGCCCCCCATAGCCCCTCCACTGGAATTATGCATTCTGTCATATATATTAAGTCCTATCCAGTCAAACATTTATACCCAGATATCCCTCAGTGCAAGTTCATCCATTGCAGTCTAGTCAGCCTATCTAGAGTCACACCCTTAAAAAAGGTCTACTCTCCTTCATCCAGCAGTGATTAGTTGCCAAAAGTTCTTCAGCTAGGGTTGAGGCCTACTACCCATTTCCCTCATTTTATGCTGGGTTTTTGTCTGATTGAGTCAGCATGGATCTTGTGCATGTTGTCACCATTGTTGCAAGTTCATGAGAGCGAGTTCCCAGTGGCCTGAACACCTCTGTTTCCTTATGTTCATGCTCTTACAATCTTTCTGCCCCCATCTTCCAAAATGGTCCTTGAGCTATGAGTGGGTGAAGTTCAGTATAGGAGTCCTATCCAGGGACATGTACTCTGTTCTCTAAAACTTAGCCAGTTGTGGGTCTCTGCTGCACAAGGAAGTTTTGCTGGTGAGAATTAGGGATGTATTAGTATTCTCTCTACCTCCTGTTCTGCTATGTTCCATGAGCCTTAGGTATAGAGGTTCCATTGTAGATGTGTCACTTAGGGCTGGGCATCTCTCAGACATATATTCTTTGTGTGTGACCAGTTGTGGAATTCTGCAATAGCCTCCAGCTGTTGCAAAAAGAAGCCTCTTTCATGAGTGGTATACTGTATACTTGTCTGTAAATATAAGGATCCACATTTAGCATACAGGAAGAAATTTCATTTGTCTAGAAATATGACAGAGAAAGGGTTTTCTCTAAGATCTATGATCTCTCCAGCCATGCGTATTTGGCTATATTTACAGTGCCACCCATGAGTTCCCTCCCACTGAGAGGGCTGTAGATAGCTATTGATTACCCCCTAGACAACAATGCCATTATTGCATCAATAGAGATAGTTTGCTGTGCCAGTTGTTGTGGTTATTAGGCTTTAGAGCTGGGATTGGACCATTGGTTGAATTTCTCCCTTAGCATTTGTCATAGTATCCTCTAAAACTATGAGAGCTATTCTTCAGGGAGAAGGACTCCAGGTCAGTTCCAGCTCCATTGCTCCAAGTCCTTTGTCTGGAGTATGCCCTGTCTTCAGCAGTAGGATTAGTCTTACCTTCAAGTTCTGGGAGGTAATAAGGGCTGTGGCAATAGCCTGTGTTACTTTTCATGTCTCTTGAACTACCCTGACCAACAACTCAAAGGGAGGCTTCTCTTGTCTGGCACTGTTTCTTGTTATATAGCCTTCAGGTGTATACGTACATTCATTCCTTCCTTCCTTCATTCACTCAGCAAAATTTTTGAGAGCCCCACTCTTTTGGTCAGTAAAGGATCTTGTTTTGGATGAAATGGACAATAATAATGTGCACACAAAAAATAAAGCATAACATTTGTGATCACTGCAATAGCTGAAGAAAAATAAAGCAAAATGAAACAGTAAGGAATGATTCCTGGGACAAGAAAAGGGAACCTGTGAAGCTTAGCCATGCTCTCTACTGTGTTTCTCGCCTCTCAGACTCTGTTTTGGAGCATTGAAGTGAACCGACCTAACCTGACTCCAATTTGTTTTCTCCACCAGCATAAACTCTGGCTTAGACTAGCCTTCACCCTGCCTTCCACTAACAGTGTGGTGCTGGCTGTTATATCCCTGAGATACTGCAAGCTTCTCTGTACATTTCTATAAATATGGGGGGACATGGCTGGCACATAAACATTGCTTTGGGGCTAGGAATGCCTAGAATTTGACTCAAACTATCATTATTTACTTGGAAAACTCCAAGTAAACAGGGTCAACCAAGTCATACATTAGTGAAGTGCCCCAGGTCACCTGATATTCTGGGAACACTTAGTCCTCTCAAATTATTTTCTATGATTAGACCATTAACAACACAGCTAGCTGAGGGCGATGTGGCAAGAATGTTAGGCTAGAAGTCAGGAGTTAAGCATTTGGCTTCAAATCTACAATTAACTAATGTATAATCTAAATAAATCCCTTCCTTTCTGGTGCCTAGTACTTAGTATGCCCAAAATACATGCTTTTGGGTGAGTGAAACAGAGCTCTGTACATCAGCTAGAGTATAGCTAGGAGGGTGTTCTTTAACAAAGACCCTCCCCCCAAAGTACAATTGTTTAACCAACAGACAACTTGGTGTTTTCTGACATAACAGTAGTAAGCAGGGCAAAGTGACAGCTCTGGTCTTTAAGGTGAACCTGAGACCCAGGTTCCTTCTATTTCCTTTCTCTGGATCCTTTTAGAGTATAGCTTCCTGGCTATTGCTGGTCCATCAGTACCACACCTAAGAACCATTCAGAGGAGAAAGGGAAGGAAGGCAGAAAGCAGGTAATCTGTTCAGCAAGGGATGTGGAAGATGGACCCTTCTGCTCTTTTTGCCTGAATAAGAATCTGATCCTATGACCCACAGGACCTGCAAGAACAGCTAGGAAATGCAGCTTCCAGCTGATCAGCCAGGCTTCCAAGAACAACTATGGAGTTGGGGGAGGGGAGGTAGGGGAGGATCCTCTCCCTAGTTAAAAGGGAAAATGTGGGACTGGGGAGATGGCTCAATGGGTCTGAGTTCTTGCTATGCAAGCATGAAGACCTGCGTTTGAATAACTAGCACCCCGGGGCACCTAAGTAAAGAGCAGGGCATGACTCCTTACATCATTGTAACCCTGGTGCTGTGGGAGGTGGAGACAGGAAGACTCTGGGGCTTGCTAGTGCAAGCCTAGCTCCAGGTTCAGTAAGAAGGGAGCTCGGGAGAGAGTGATAGGGCAAGACACCCAACATCATCCTCTGGTCTCTGCACATGCACAGACACAGATGCATGCACACACACACACACACACACACACACACACTCATATACTACATACACATACCCTATATATACTACACATACACCCCAAGAAAAAGGAAAATAAGCAATCAGATATAGTTGGACTTAGATTCCATCTCTCCATGCCTATAAGACTCCACACTCAGGTCCATGATTCTATTAAGGGATGAATTTTATTGCCATGTTATTTTCTAATCTTATTTTGCTGCTTTCTTAACCCAGAATTTCCTATTGATTTCAGCTTTAAACTCACTATTAACCCAAACCTAGTTACTTCTGACATGTATTTCAATATGGGGCCTGTGGTTGCAGAGACTCCCGGGGGTGCCTTAACATTGTTATGAGGATTCCTTAATTAAGGGTTTTCCTTTGACCATAGTCTTAAAATTGAATTTTGCCATCTTCTGCATCATTGTCATGGCTCCTCATAATCCAATCATACCACGGGATCCCGGTGGCCTTGTTTGCTAGAGTGGCAAAGATGTAGACTTTTCACAGAAATGTTGGGTTCGTCTAAATTAAGGCCCAATAAGTTAATAGTGTGGTTCACATGGGGATTTTTCCACAGCAGTTCAGACTGAAAGAAATGATAAGGAACTGGGTCCCCACAAGGCATCTGGTAGCACGGGCATGCCAAGCTCAGAGAGTAAGGCCGCAATCAGCATCATGTGCTCGTCTAAGAGGTAATTTGGTTTTAGGAAAACAGCATCATCCTTCCCATTAAATTAATGCTGAATTGAATCACATTGGTTTCGTTGTTTGCTTGGATTGAATTGAATTGAACGCTTTGGGATGTTTTTTAGACATATATCACAGTCTTGAGGATGAGCCTGCTTTAGGGTTAGGCACTCCTATAATTTAACTCAAACTATCATTATTCTTCCCTTCAAAGCAAGAAAACCCAAACAAACAAAAGTCAACCAAGCCATGTGACAGTAAAACTCCCTGTGTCACCCTCAGGTCTAGGAACACTTGACCCTCCCTAATTATTTGCAGTGGTTGGAGCATTAGCCACAAAGCTAATCAAACACTTGAAATAAACACTGAGAGTAAAGTGGAAAACGTTTTTATTTTCTTTCAAAGAGGTCTTTGTGTTATTAACGCTTAAGGGACAGGTTGACCTTGAACACTGGTAAGGCCTTATGAGCAGGAGGTGGTCCTTTCTAACAAAGATTCCCTCCTAGACTATGATTCTCTCAGATCCCAATCACCTTTCCCCTGTCAGCTTGATTCAGATCTTGGCATAGCTTACACTCTACCTCCATGCCCACTCATTTGCTGAATTTTACAAGAATAGACATGGAATTCTCTAGTAGTTCCAGGATTTCATGAACCTAAGGAATTTTGCTTGAGATGGTAGCTAGGTTACTTTTTTATTGCTGCCGAATTCCTGCTTGATAGTTGATTTCTGTTAAGTGCAAGTCTGCAGAAGTGGAAAGTTTCTCTGCCTCCTGTCTAGTCCACAACTGCAGTTCAGAGGGTAACTATGTGACAAGGGCAATAAACATCCCACTCCCTTGGGCACTGGTGTAGAAAATGGCATATATAGGGACTGGGTACCAGTGCATACATCAGTCCATCTAGTGCTTGGAGATCCTTAGGGATGAGCGGTACTATATAAGTTATAGAGACGCTTAATCAACTATTCTCCCATGGACTTGTGTTCTGTATGTGATTTACAGGCATCTCTGTTTACTTACAGGATAATGGTCCTGGTGGATGAGACTATGATGAAATAAATGACTGGCTGGGTGATTAATTGTCCTAGCACAGCGCAGGGTCCAGTACCAAGATCATTATTTCTATTGTATGACAAGAAAGAAAGAAGAAAGACAGAAAGACAGAAAGAAAGAAAGAAAGGAAGGAAGGAAGGAAGGAAGGAAGGAAGGAAGGAAGGAAGGAAGGAAGGAAGGAAGGAAGAGAAAGAAAGAAAGAAAGAAAGAAAGAAAGAAAGAAAGAAAGAAAGAAAGAAAGAAAGAAAGAAAGAAAGAAAGAAAGAAAGAGCAGTGAAGCCGTGTGCATAAATAACTGGAGAAAGATTTCTCATTGTGCAGGAAAGATCCACTGTCCCATTCTTTGCAGACAATCTGAAGGGACCTAGACCGTGGTCTGAACTCCCATCTCTCTCCTAAGGATTCAGAACTGCCCTTCACTAATAATCTATGTGGCATGAGGCCTGGGATGTTATCGGGGAAGTTCCCATCCCATTTATTACCAAAGTCAAGGGGAACATAGTATGGTCAGTTTGCCCTTTGTGGAGCTTGTTCACACAAGTCCCTCTTAGAAGGCAGTTCTGGGCTCCAAAAAGCACAGGCAGCAGGGAAGACATAAATTTTTTATTGAGTGCAAACCATAAGAAAGGACAGAAATATAGAGGAAAGTTCAGGACACAGAGGGCATCAGCTCTCAGCATTTATTTTCATTAACTAAACCATTTATCCCAGTTGTTCTCAATCCCACTACATATTAGAAACACTTCCCTTAGAAGCCTTTAAGAAAATACCACTGCCCAGGTCTCGCCCCACACTAATTAGATCTGAAGCTCTGGGAAAGCAGTACCTTTTTAAATCACTAGCAAATTGGAAAGTGAATTCCTGAGCTTTGGAGGTTACTCCTTGAAAGACCTGAGGTGTTGATTTCATCAGGGAATTCCTCATCAGCCTGAAGAATACTGCAGGGAAGAGAAGGACTGGTGGATTGTTCCAACTTCAACATTTCAGCTTCCAACAGGGGGAAATAAATCACCAAAGAAGGACTCTGCCTGATTTTTAACTAGCCTGGGCTTTAATAGCCCATCAGCTTTGGTTTAAATGCTTTTTGATAGCACTGAGCATTTGACCTTAAGCAAAGCACTTGGATTCAACCTTGACATTTCCTATAATTAAACAAAGAAGATTTTGCTCATTAAATATTATTTTTGTTTCTTGGACCATGAACTGAATTACGAATATGCTTTCATTTCAGGCAATGCAATGGCATGACCCTCAATTCCTCCCAGCTGTTAACAGCTACAAGACCCAATCTGCCCTCCACTGAAGGGAGGGGGAGCCTGGCATTTCCCACAGGCCCTCCTCTCTGCTACTGTCACCTACTAAGAAAGGTCACAGAGGCTGGCCTCCTGCAAAGGGAGGAGGTATGGGGTTCAAGAGGTGGACAGTTCAATCTCAGTTCCTATGGATGTGAACTTGGACGCCCTGCAGTGCTCACTCACTACAAAGGAGGAGTGACTCCTATGGCCATTATCTGCCCAGTTCATAAAAACCTTTGACCCACTCCTCCCCACCAGCAGTTGCTCTCTAAAATCTAACCCCTCTCTTCTGTCATAATTGGTTGGATGAAAGCTAGCTATTCACTTGAGTTGAGTTGGACAAAGCTTTCCTAGGAAAGGATTTTGCTTGGATGAACAGGTTCATCCAGTAGCTCATCCAGCCTCATGAGGAGAAGCAGAGGAAGCAAGGCACCAAAGACAGAGCACAGGAGCACAGAGGTGAGGGAGACCCAGAATTCCTGCCTCTCCAGTCCTGACTCCTGAACCTAGTCCTTTTCCAAGCCCCATTATGCTCCTGATGATGGCTTCTTAGATACCCCTATGTCTTTATAATAAACTCCCCTGTCAGAAAAAAAGACTTTGAATTGCTTTGTTTCTTTATGAAGACTTGGTTTTATTTTTTGTTTTAAAGCAGTTTCAAGTTCACAGAAAAATTGAAAACAAGGTATAGACATTTACCTTGGGAGCCCGGCTCCCCCATAGCTCCCCTTCTATCAACACCCTCCTCCAGAGTAGTACATTTCTTACAGATGATGCACTTACTTGGCCAGGCACCATGGCTCACATGCCTGGAATCCCAGCACTCAAGAAGGAGAAGAGGACCAGGAGTTCAAGACCATCCTCAACTACATAGCAAATTCAAAGCCAGTGTGGTCTGCATAAAACCCTGCCTCAAAAAAACTGGGGAGACTACTTGCCTAGCATGCCACTGAGTTTAATCCCCAACACCATATAAAGCTAAACATGGGAGCTCATGTCTGTAATCCCAGTACTGAAGAAGTGGAAATAGGAGGACTGGAAGCTCAATGACCCACCCCTGCAAAAAAAACAACAACAACAACAAAAAAAAACATCTACTTAGACTCATGAATATCATCCAGACACCAGAGTCTAGGGTTTTCTCTTGGAGTTAACATTATATGGGTTTTGTCAAATGTATAAGAACATAGATCCACCAATACAGTGACATATAGAATAGTTTCATTGGCTCACAAATCCTCTGCCTATGTGCCCCTCCTCCATGCTAACCCCTGGTGACTGCTTTTCTTACTGTCTTTCACAGTTTTGCTTCGTCCAGAATGTCATACAGTTGGAATCATGAAGTACAAGTTCTTTTCAGATTTGTCCTCGGTCATCCAGAGTATTTAAGTTTCCTCGATATGGTACTGGTTTTGCTAAGTAAAAACATGGCCTAAGCAAAGCAGGTGGGAAGTACCTCCCCCTCTTCCTTTATTGGGGTCCTTTAGCTTCTCTCCTTCCTTAGGGGAGTGTCTAGAGACGAACTGGCCATTTAAAACGCCAATACAGAGGCAATCTCTCACTCCAGAAGCTTCAGCTGCTGTGATGCATTAACAGACCCTTATCAGCACTATCCTCCTAGTTCTCAATGAAACCTCATAAGTCCCTGTGACAGTTTAAGTGTCTGGGCCATGGTGTCCTGATATTTGGTGCATTATTCTGAACATTCCTCTGAAGATATTTTTATTCTGGTGTGTGTGTGTGTGTGTGTGTGTGTGTGTGTGTAGTCAGAGGCAGACTGGTTTGGATGGGATAGATTTTGAGTACCCTCCATAATACCGAAGGCTCTAACAGAACAAAGACTACCCTCATTTTGCTAAGCAAGGAGGAATCTTCCAGAAGGCTAACTGTGGGTTTGAACTGCACCTCTTGCCTGCATCTCTAGCTTGTTTACCTCTCTATCAGATTTTGGACTTGCAAATCGCTATAATCATGCAAACAAATGAAATACTAAAACCAGGCAGACACAGATCTATACATATGTACATATATATATATATATATATATGGAGAGAGAGACGTATTATATTGCATATAGAACACACACACACACACACACACACACACACACACACACACAATGTTGATGCTGTTTCCCTGGAACAAACCAATGGAAAGCTGACAAATCACATCCCTCTTCATCTGACCTCAGGCTGTTGTTGTTACAGTTTCTCCCCTGTATTTCTCTGTAATATTTTAGCACTGGTAGTAACTGGCAGTAAGGAAGTGAGTGAGAAAATACAATAAGCATTGGCCCCACTTCTACTAATCATTATCATAATAACTAGGATAAATCACAAACCTTGAACAAGTCACTTCCCTTCTCTGAGGCTCCTTCTGGGTTGTAGTGGAAGACTCCCGAGGCTTTTCCTGGTTTCAAAATCCACACAATATAGCCAGGCATGGTGGCACACACATTTAGTCCCAGCACTCGGGAGGCAGAGGCAGGCAGATCTCTGTAAGTTCAAGGCTAGCCTGGTCTACATAGTGAGTTCTAGGACAGCTGGGGCTACAGGGAGTCCCTGTCTCAAAACAGAGACCCTGTCTTAGAAAGACAAAAAAAAAAAAAAAAAAAAGTTCATACAATTATGACCTTTCAATACAAGGTAAGTCACTACATGTTTGGTTGACCTGTTTCAAGCCTTGGGACATAGGTGGGTTCAATCTTGTTTCTTTCTCTATAGTTCTTTTGATAATTTGGACCTGGAAAGGGAAGGCCAAGATCAAAGAGTACCACATAAGGAAGAGTTCGGAATAGTTCCTGTCAGATTTAATGAGGAAGACGGAAAATGCTTCCAGGGAAGTGAGGAACTGTGAAGAAGGAGAAGTGAATGAACAAGTAGGACAGAGGATCCTGACTCCACACCAGCCACATCAAATCTCCAGGCTAGGCTGGGTTTAAGTATACAATGGGACATCACAAATCTAGAAAAGTCATGGCTGATACAGCCCGAAAGAGTCCCAAGCCCGTGAGAGGAATAAGTACATCCAAGGAATACCTTGATCATCAGCTGTGAGCACCACCAGGCAAGGTGGGCCGAAGTTCTTATGTAGGTGAGGCCGGAGGCAGTTTCATACCATTCCAACCCAAGCTTCTCTAGGCTTCTGAGGAGTACAGAGATCTAGAAAGTGCTCAGGATTTGGTGAAAGAAGCGCTGAAGGTAACTGAGAATGAAGAACAGAAGCCTGGCTGCAGGGGCTCATGTAGCATAGGATGAAAAACCCCTGTGACAAAGGCCATAGTGGAGTCTGGGTGTTGGGGAGAGGGCAGATGGAGGATGTGACCAAGTCTGGAAAAACCATTGTCACCAGTAAAATCCCAGGTGGGCTGGAGTCCTCAGAAGGATGACTGAGCTCACATTCCACAGGGGGTAAGAAGGCTCACCATGTATCCAGGCCTCTCACTGATGCAAGGAAGAACAAAAGACCTCAGGCTCCTCCCCTTTCACCTGAGGATGCCTTCAGCTCTGCCATCCTCCACCTAAGATGCCACTTTGGGGAAGAGTAGAGAACAAGCTCTTGGAAAGAAAAATATACATCTGATAGCACACAGAACTTTAATGTCTTTATCCACAAGGCACAGTTTTGAACTGGGAGAGAGTGTGTTCTCTTTCATTGGCATCTGTCTTGCTTATGTTTTCAACTCTGCTCTCAGGTGGGCTTCAGAGAGAAGGACATGAATATCAAAATAAAGGAAATTATTTTCAGGTTTTGCACACCTGAACTGCAACATGCAGAGCTTGGTCCCACTATGGCAGTGACAGAGGGTCAAGACAAGAAAGCTTTCTTGTCTCAATGCTCGGGAAGGAGACTTGCTCTTCCCCCTACCTTTTTGGGAGAGAGAAAGTCAGAATAGCCCCCAAGGACACCAGTTACTCTCAGCATGTGGCTCACTGTCCCTAAGGAGCCATCACTATGATAACGAGGCAGCCAGAAATATGAGGGTTGGATTTTAGAAAGACAGTCTGAGTCCCTCCCTCCTTTTAATGCTACAGCAGATTGTAGAAAGGCGTTGGAGAGGCACCAGGGACCCTAGTTAGTGGAGGAAGAAGCTGAGCTAAGATGTGGTTCTTCTCAGCTGTTTATTGGCCAGCGGAGGAGCTCAACTGGAGAGTGTGCCCTTGCACACACTCCTGCTTTTGTCAGTTGACTTACCTGTTATGCGTGAACATCCCAAGAGTTCTTAGAGCTAATGTTTTCAGAGGAAGAACCAAATTTGTCAAATCATTATGAAAGATTGGAGGGGAGACACATAGAAACCAAAATTGTGCATCTTCAAAGGACATGAGTCAGCTCAAGATCTGCATAGAGAGTGGTCCATACAGCATGGTCTACCTCCACTGATTCTGGGCTCATGTTACACAGCTTCCACCTTTTATTCCCTTACCCCATCACCATGAGCCACAACTTTTCAGAAAAGACCCATTTTTTTCTTTAAGAATTCTCTACACATGCATTAGTTTAATGCTGTCTCTTATTACATAGTTGGTTAAGAAAGCCTTTGAAACTTGTAGTTTTCTTCAATCACATCTCTACCACCTTAATTATTTCTGGTTTTTGCTAGCTACTACACAGTTCCATGGAAAGACTTGAACTACAGTTCCTCTTGCCAGTTCTGCACGTTTGACTTCCTATGGCCACCATGATTTACAATGTGATAAGCATAGGAGTAGACATTCGAAATGTATCTCATTTAATCCTCTGAAGAGTCATGAAATGAACATCACCAGCTCATTTTACACAAGAAATAGAGATGAGGAAAAGTGAAAGAATCTTCCCAAAATGAGTCGTTTATTTGCAGACGTAAGAGTCTACCTTCATTTTACCACAGCACAGTGCTTTCTGATGGCCACTTAGATCCCAAAGCTTCCTGTAGCTACACGTCAAGGCTGTCTTCTATGCTGCTACAAAATAAAAGCTGCTACAGAAAGCTCTGATCTTCCTCTGTCGTTGTGGGAAGAGAAGGATTTCTGGATTCAGTACTAGCTAAGTCAGTCTTGCCATCACAGCTAGCCTTCATTCCTTACTACATCAACAATAATGAAAACATGTCTACGCATATGTATGCTCACTATATCCTCCTTTGGTTGTCTATGGAAAAGATGAACTAGAGAGAATTGAAATGTCTGAATGCTTAGATACCAGCTTATATCACATCCCAAGCAATCTCGGGAGAACTGTCTGAGTCTCATGCACAGTGGAGGAAGACCAAATCAGAATTTAAAAGCAAAAGCAACAAATGCTTTCCAGAACTCATCAGCATTTTTCAAGCATACTAATAGCTCGGGCTTTTATAGTTGGTCCACAAGGATGGTGAAAGTCATTTCCAATATATGGCCAGCTCCTCCTCTTTATGGTAGAAATTGTAGCTTCACTTTTAGAATAATCCCCTGGTGTTGTCCTTACTGAATCTTCCCCTCCTTACCATTGATTATTTCTCTGTCTCATTTAATCAGTTATCACGGACTTCTTGAGGTTTTCATTAATCATGGCCTTCTTTCTTCTAAGTTCTACAGCAATAGAGAAATACACCACCACGCAAGAATGAGATGGAGAGCCTGACAGAGTGCTACCACTGGCTACTTCTGTGAGAGGGGACCAACCAGTAACCTGAATGAGTTTCCCAGTCCTTCTTCTCTGAACTGCACTCAGCCACCTTTCCACGGCCACAGCAGCTGGACAAGTTCAAGGCTCTCTCATACGGTATAAAGCTTGTACTCTGGTGGCCTTACCAAGTGGAAGTGGCCAGAACAGAACGAAGAGCATGTACCAGCTTGAGATCACCTAGCCTAAGTAAAGGAGCCACAGAAGCACAGGGCTTGAAAAACTTCAGCTATGAATTCTTCCCATCCCTGCCATGTGGGGCTGCTCATGTTCACATCAAGGAGTGAGTGTATTCTATTCTTCATTGAATCAGGATTGCCTTGTGACTGGCCTCAACCAATGGAAAGTAGTAGAAAGGTGTTATTAAACTTCTGTGGAGAGTCCTCTGCATTCTCCCTTTAAAAACCCATCTACCAAGCGAGGAAGACCAAACTGGCTACACCAGTGGAAAAGTCATGTGGATAAAAACCACAGTGTGCCAGCTGAAACTATGGAAAGTTGATGGACCTGTAAATGACATCATATGGGATCAGTCAACACCCAACAGACAAGCCACAAACACATAGCTGAACCAAACTAATACCACGTGGGACAGAGATGGATGATCTCAGCCAAGTCCTACCCAAATCACCAACACACAAAATCTCGAGCAATGGAACTAATCTATGACAGAGCATGCTCATTGATGTTGTCCAACACCACCAGCCAGATTTCAGAGGGATAGTTGAAAGAATGGCTTTAATGTAGTTTTCTGTGGAATAAGGAAGGGCAAGGTAAAACTCCACCCAGGAGTTCTGAATACGGCCACTATTGTGTGCTCTGAGGCTTTCCATATATGCAGCAAAGACATTGAAAACAATGGCTATTAGTCAAAACCCTAAGGAATAGTTTTTGCTTGCCATGCCTACCATAGCAAATTGCCACAGACTTTGTAGTTTGTTCTAGTTTGGCTTCAATTGCTGAGGCAAAACACTCTAAACAATACCAACTTAGGGAGGAAAGGGTTTATTTGGCTTACATCTCCTGGGTGATAGTCCATCACTGAGGGAGCCAAAGGTAGGAACTCACAGCAGGAACCTGGAGGCAGGATCTGAAGCATGGGCCATGGAGGAACTCTGCTTATTCTCTTGCTCCCTGTCCCATGATCAACCTGCTTTCATATACAACACAGGACCACCTGCCCAAGGGTAGCACCACCTACACTGGGCTGGGCCCTCCCACATCACTCAACAATCAAGAAAATGCCCCACAGACATGACCACAGGTCAGTCCAATAGTAGTTCCCCAATTGAGGCTCTCTCTACCCAGGTGTGTCAAGTTGACAACTAAAAGTATCCAACACATGGCTTAAACTAAAACAAACTGATGACCATCCACTTCTACAGATCACAATGCAACTAGTCTCCCTGGGCTGAGGTGAGGGCATCAGCAGAGTCTCAGGCCTTGTGAAAGCTCTAACCACTAACCCTTTTCCTTGTGGTCCCACCTGCTAGAGGCTCCACATAGTCCTTGGCTTATGACCCCTTTCTGTCTCCAGAGTCAGTATTGATTGATGAAATCTTTTTTTTAAATAAATAATTTATTAAGAATTTCATCCATGCATATAAGGTGTTTTGATCAAATCCATGCCCACTCCCTCCCCTCCAACTCCTCCCATATCTCCCCATCACTTTTTTCTGATAACGTCACGTGCTCTTTCTTCTTCTTTGATTTATTCATTTTTTATGGGGCTTTTGGCTACTCTGACTTTCCCCCTTCTGAAGAGGTAACCCTAAAATCTTTTAAGGATTAGATAAAAGCTCCCAAATATTTTCTACATTTTTGGCCTTTGGAATGGAGTAGGTTGCTAAGAGGCCCAAGGACATTGTGAGTTTTAGCCAAGAAACTGGCTACTTTTCTTTGGGGTCTTTTTACCCTAACTGCCTAGCCAATTCCTACCTCCTATTCTTAACACACCATCCTCTGAAGAGGTTACCCAAATTGCCAATAGGGAATTGGGACACAGACTGCTCTGGCTTCTTCCGTGATGAATAGAGAGAGACACAGGGTGAAGCAGTGGGTCTATCTAAAAGACTCCCAATTTGCATACCTCTTATCTCAAGGAGGAAAAGAAAGTCTTTGAATTGAGAATAGGAGATGTGAAGGAGAAGTAAAGGCAAGGGTAATTAGCATTACAAGTTCTAGACAGGGATCCAGAAAAAAGTCAGAACAGGGCAGTTTTCAAATGGTCATATGAGAGTCCATTGGAGTTTCTTGACAAGGGCTTCCAAAAGCATCCCTCCATTGGGTTCTTCCTCATTTTTATTTTGTCTTCCAAGGCTGGATTAGTTGGTGGGGAAGAGTGGCTGGATACTCAGGTAAGGGTCCAGTGACCCTGCTTGGCACTCCTTTAATGAATGAGTACGACCATCATCAAGCCAAATTGTGACTATGTTTAGCAGTCAGGCTCAGTCAAAGTTGTGATGATGGTAGTTATTTCATGCAGAAGGGACTGCTGTAAAGAATGTTCTTACTAAAAGGACCTGGAATTTAAAAGGATTTGGTGCTAGGAGCCACATATAAGGGAAAACTAGCTATGCATATGGACTCTTAGGAAATTATATTGGCCCATTTAATCTTTGGTTACACTTTCCTTTTGGGTGTTTAAGGCCATAAAGTTGCTCCAGATAAACCGATTCATTTTTACTCTTAAGGTCATTTGAGGATCTGTTCCTCAGGGGTCACATGGGCTTGAGAGGAGCTCCTGGTTCCTTTCTTTTACCAGTTCCATCTATATGAAGGTAAGTCAAAGGTCCTGCTCACCATGTCTGGCTTCACTTGGAAACATGAATGAGATGTTTCCTCTGAGTTGACCCTCCTCTTTATAGACTGGACACTGGCTCAAGTCCATCTCATGGGATCTCCATTGCCTCCCTAAACAAAGAGGACAGGTGATTCACCACAGTTACAGGACATTTTGAGAAATGTTCTGTGGGATCTCTCCCTCTCCTCGTGGGTCGTTGGCCACTGGTCCATGAGGACAAAGGGAGCAGAAGCGACGAGCGGGGTCAGGACGGCCAGTGAGCACTGACGGAAGAAAGCCCTTCCGGGGAGGCAGGTTCAACAATGGAAACAGCTACAGAATAAGTGAAACCGATCTAGATTCAGTGAAACAGCTCTAGATTCAGTGAAACAGCTCTGTTTACTCAGTGGGAGAACTAGGGAAAACATAGTGTGGAGGCAGTAGCCAATGCTTCAGCTGATAGGTGCTCATAGTATGCTTTATTTACATGTGGCAGTGGGCTCCTATCCTCCAACTACCAGGCAATGCCTGATTATCATATAGAAAAAAACTGGGGGTAATTTTTACTCCAGGTAACTATACCAAAGGTCATGTTCCAAATAAGGTCAGGTATCTGTGCTTGGCGGCACTTTCCAGGTAAGTCAGAAAGAGAGCAGGAAGCCCCCTGCTGAGAAGGGGAGTCCTTCCATATGACGCCGAGCCCCTTAGAGCTATCCGGACATGGAGGACTACAACCCTAACAGCAGGGTTTCCCAACAACGTTCCATAGTTCTCTGGAACTTAGTCAAACTTGGAGGGCAAGGGGCAAACACTGTCCTTTAAGTCCTCCTGACCATATTAGTATAGGCCTCAAACTATGGCTGTTAAACATCCAATAAGGTTAGTTCCACCAGTCTGAACTCTTTCTCAGAAAATCTGGCTTTTCAACCTCGCCTCATTTAATGACACTGCAAGTTTTATGGGATACATCAGGATAAGTTGGGATAGTATTTTTACTTGTTTATTTATTATTTATTTATCTGTCTGTGTATGGGAATGTGGATATGTGTTATGTGGGTATAAACACAAGTGCTGGTGCATGTGAGCATGGAGGGGTGCGCAGAGGTCAAGTTCAGAAACTCTCTACTTTGTGTTTTGAAACAGAGTGTCTTAGTTGGAGGCCACCCAAGTAAGATAGGCTGGCCGGAGATGTGCCCCAGGGATCCTTCTGACTCTGCCTCCCCGGCATTAAGATTATAAGCATACCACCACACCCAGCTTCCCTACATGGTTCTGGGAATGGAACTCAGGTCCTCATACTCTCATGGCAAGCACTTTCCTGACTTGTCTAGCTTTCCAGTCTCAGTTTCTCCTCCTTTTTTTTTTTTTTTTTTTTTTTGAGACAGGGCCTCACTTTGTAGCCCTAGCCCTAGCTGGCCTGGAACTCACTGTGTAGACCATACTGGCCTCAAACTCACAGAGACTTACTTGCCTCTGCCTCCCAAATGTTGTGATTAAAGGTGTGTGGTGCCACCATACCTAGCTCCATTCTCCAATTATTTTTTTGAGACAGGGTCTCAAAACACCTGACCTTCACTCTCCCTATTTTAAAATTCACTGGTTCACCTCCTCAAATGCAAGTGCAATCTGATTTTCCCTTTTCTATGTAACATGGCATGTTCAGTGCCAGGATTTATCACATGTAGTCAGGTTGGAGAGGAGGTGCATTATTCTGTCTACCACAAATATAAACCTTCGGAACAGCAACATCATACTCCTCAGTGAAGATCAATGCTCAAGTCTTCAGCTGCACCTCTCCTAACAATTCCCAAGTGTCCTAAGAGTAAGGACAGAAAGTCATTTTTTATGGTGCTTTGGAGTTGATCATGTAGGACAGAAAGGAAACCTTGTTGAAAACAAAATACATTTTATCTCTTGCTTCCCTCTAATAGTCCCATGAAGGCCAAGTTGATAGACTACCCGGCTTCCCTCTCAATCATGTTGCCAATAACAACATTGAAGCAGCACGTGGGGCCTTCCCGCTGGACCCTGTGGACGCTGCAGGCCTCACCAAGCATGAGGCAATCTGTCTTGGTCTGACAGATGCTACAAGATTTCTGATGGCAATGAAGGGGCGAGCACTCAACTTCCATCTCCATCCATCTCCTGATTGGTTAGAGAGAAGAAGCCTAGCAGCCTCCCCCAGGAGAAGCCATAGAAGATGGATGGATCAAAGAACCCAGAACTTTTCTGCTTGCCTAGTTATTTTCTTCTCATACATGAATGCTAAAAGGATGTCCATAAAGAGGTCAATTTGTACTGGGCACACGCTGGACCTCACCATATCCACTGAATGATATAATACACAATGAGTATGCCAGTTAGCTTCAGTTGTCAACTTGACACATCTGGGAAGGAGGAATTTCAACTGAAAAATTTCCTCCAAAGCATTGGCTTGTTTATGAGCCATTGCCTTAATTGCTAATTGATGGAGAAGGGCCCAGCCCACCATGGGTGGTACCATCCCTGAGCAGGTTGACCTGGGCTATATAAGGGGAGTAGCTGAGCTAGCCAAGAGAAGCAAGCCAGTGAGCAGCATTCTTCAGTGGTCCATGTTTCAGTTCCTGCATCCAGGTTCCTGCCCTGAGTTCCTGCCCAGACTTCCCTCTGTGATGGACTGGACCATCACTTGGAAGAGTAAGATAAAATAAACCCTTTCCTCCCCAAGTTGATTTTGGTCAGTGTTTCATCATAGCCACCAAGAAACTGAGACAATCGGTCATCCCTACAATTCACTAAAACCTCATAAATAAAGGACATGTGAGTGGGAAGTATGGTGTGGTATCTCTAGAGTACTGTGGATTACTTTTCTCTTTGCTGTGACAGAATACTGCACAGAAACAACTTAAAAGAGGAAGGATTTATTCTGGTTCAGAGTTCACAGTATATAGTCCAACAAGGTAGGGAAGGCACTATAGGATGGCAGCTCCTGGATGTGGCAATGAGGGTATGAGACAACTGGCTATCATCCATCAGCCATCAGAGGATGAGACCCTGGGGCCAGAGGCAGAGCCAGCCCCAAACCCTCATACCCCACCCCTCAATCCCTGTTTTCACCAGCTGGGTACTGTGTCTAAACTGTTTGGCAGTCTCCTCCAACACTGCCACCAGCTAGGGATCAACTGTTCAAAGATGTGAGACTATGGGGGACATTTCACATTCCACCATCACAGTGTGTTCCCTCCTCAGCCTTATGCAACAAGTTGTCCAGTTCCACCTAACAGTTCTGAACCTTTGTTTCTTTTTTGTCAGCAATATTTCCCAGGGGCTTATCTAGCACAGAGCCCATAATTCTCCACTATCAGGGACCCCTCCATGCTTCCCTATCCCCTCCTTCCTTTCTCTCTTCTTTCTCCTTCCCCTGTACTTACCCACACTAACTTTCCTTCCCACCTTCAAGCCTGGCATATTTGTTCCCATGTAAGGGTCTTGCCCTTGATCATTCAGCTTGGACAACCCAGGCCCCAAATCTTCATATGGGTACCCCCTCTCCCTTCTTGAGGCCTCTGTCCCTTGTCAGCCCCAGCCTCCTCTGGTGCTTGGGCTCATCAGAAGTAGTCTTATTCTGTTTAGTGAATGACCTACTGCTCTTAAAAAGTGACCCCTAGATCCTACGGACCATTCTTTGCCTACTGCTGCTCTCCCAGCCCTGTCATACTGCCTGGCATACAGTGGGCACCTGGGAAGTAGGTACACTGACTGGTAGGCCGGCACTCAAACTCAACTGTCCCACAAGCCAAGGGGTTTCCGAGATACAGAACTTCTGGTGTTAATACTGGGACTGGCCCAGGAACCTGAGGAGAGTTGGCTGCTTCTTCCTATGCTGGTCTCGCGTAGAGACTCAAGGGCCTGTTTATGTTTATATAACATGGCACTGATAATGGATTTCTAGCATGAGCCAAAATGGCTGGCTAACACTAGCTATCTGGAGGGATGAGTCAGCATAAAATAACTGACCCCAAATATCTAGGGACTCCAAAAGTGAACAGTAATGTAATCTGTTGTATAACCAGTTTAGGCAAGAAGTCACCTTTATGTGACTTCCTATAAAAAGTCCTTGGAACCAAGGGCACATGTGCTTTTGCCTGGTATCCATGCCTAGTAGACTGTGTGCTCTTGTCTTATTTACCAGTGGCTCTGTGAATCTTCTTTAATCTCTTAGCTCCTTGAGACCCTCTGTTTCTAGCCTCCAAACCTTGGGCTTCCAGGACTGCTTTATCCAAAGGTGGCAAATAAATATGTGTTGAAGTCATGACATAAATGGATGCCCTGGCTTCCAAACAACCTCTGTTGTATCTGTGGGTTGTTTTGAACCATGTGATCTGGCCACCAGGCTACTTCATAGGCATCTCAACATTCCACATAGAGCTGTAGTGAAGCCCCAGGCAGTCCCTTTGACTTTTGGTTTCTCTACTAGGCTGCCTGGCATCAGTTGTGAGCCTGTGGCCTGCGCTGAGCAGTTAAGACTTGCAAAGCAGAGAATTGATTCTCTGAGAGTTCAGAACACCAGACACTTATCTTTCTCCTTGGGAACTTCTTTCTGGTCAGAGTGTGGTACTAAGACTTCCCGCTGGAACACGTGGGGATGCAGAAGACAGTGAACCACAAAAGTGGGTGGGGTGGCTCTCCTCAGTGGCCGTGAGGAGCTAGAGCAAGCCTGGGGCTTAACAGAGAAGAGACCAGAGCAAAACAAGCTGCTCCAGCTATCAGCTTGTAAGCCAAGGGCAAGACCCTCCTGTGAATTACCCCAAACTCCATGTTCAAGGCCTCACAGTCTCTGCATCTGAAGAGAAGATGGCTTTAGCTCCCAAATATACTGAGTTTGCATCCCAGCTCTACCAATTAACAAACATGCATAACCTTGGGCAGGTTATTTGATCACTGTGGGTCATTTTCTCCATCTCTAAATCAGGGTTGCTGGGAGAACTGGAGATTTTATTTTATTTTTATGTGTGTGAGTGCATCCATGTCATGCAGTGCCCATGGAGGACAGAAGAGGGCATTGGATCCCCCTGGAACTAGAGTTACTGACAGTTGTTAGCTGCCATGTAAGTGCTGGGATTCAAACTTGGGTCTTCTGCAAGAACAGCCAGTGCTCTTAAACACTGAGCCATCTCTCCAACCAGAGAACTGGAGATTTTAGATTAGAGCACCTTCCACACATCAGCACTGAGAATGACAGCTGTCATTGAAATCATGGTGATTAAGTTTATAACCAAGGGAAAGGTCCTTGAGCCAAGGATGCTAGTGGCTCTACCCCTGCATGAGGAGCTACTGTGAATCCAGGGAGCTTCCTGAGCCTATGCTGGGGTCCTGGCAGGTGGGAAGGACTGAGTTAGATTGATCCAACCCTCTCCACTTGCACTCATTCTTCACTTCCATTTAAATTTAACTGATCAGGTTTAGCAAGATAGTTACTTTACTTGAGTTAAATATTGACTGGCCAGAAATATGTTTATTGCAAATTAGGAACAAAAGAGACTGCTTTAGTTGGACCTCTAGTAGATCCCAAGTACCACCCTGTGATGGTTTGAATGAAAATGTCTCCCATAGACTCCAAGTATTTGGACATTTTGTCCCCAAATGGTGGTGCTATTTTGGGAGGTTTTACAAGGTATGGCCATCCTGGAGGAAGCATGTCACTGGGGGTGGGCTTGGAGAGTTCCTAAGCCTTGCCAGATCTCCAGTTGCTCTCTTGTTTCCTGTGCCTGCTGGAAGATGTAGAGCTTCACTTCTGCTGCTCCTGCTCCAGCCACTTCCAGCCACCATGCCTCCCTGCCAAGATAGACTGTAATTCCCCTGGAACTGTAAGCTCAAATAAATTCTTCCTTCTATAAACTTTGGTCAATGTTTCCATCACAGCAACAGAAAAATGACTAATACAGTAATTAATACCAGAGAATGGGCTGTTGGTTGTGAAGAACCTGACCATGTGGGGTTTTGGAGGAATGTGGAAGACTTTGGAAGTTTGGGCTAGAAAAGTGGTTGACTGCTGTAAGCAGAGCTTAACAGGCCATTCTAGTAGGGGGCTGGAAGAAAGCAGTGCTGAGAACAATGTAGTTTCAGAGGGAAATAAGGACTTAAGCAGCACTTGGGATATTTTGGCAAAGAGTCTGGCTGGAGTCTGCCCTAGACCAAAAAGCTTGCCTGAGGCTAAGTTGAAAAGTAATGGACTAATTTCTTTGGCAGAAAAAATTTCCAGACAGCCTTATGTAGAAATGGTGGCATGGCTATTAATGGTGAATATTATGCAGATCTACAGTGAAAGAGAGCAAATGGGACAGAAATAAATGTAGTTTGGATTGAAAAGAGCACTAGGAAAATAAATGTTGGAGCCCTGGCATGTGATAGAGAGGATCCCATTGATAAGGAGATTAAAGTGATTAAGGAGATTAAAGTTATTAAGGAGGTACCTAGAGATTCAAACTTAAACAATGGAGACAGTGCCTCCAGGGCAAGACCACACCCAGTTAAGCCTCCAACTTGTGAAATGAAAATGCTGCAGGGGCCACTGAAGAGAAAAGCTTCTAAAATGGATAAAGCAGGCTGGGGTCCATCCCAAACTTGCAGTCGAACTTGGCAGTGTCATTCACCTGGTGCTGGCTTTAGAGGCATGAAAGATGGAAGCGTGAAGAGGTCATCAATTCTTCCAAGGTTTCAGAGAGCCTCGGAGGCCAGGCAGCATAAAGCAGGGGTGCCCCAGCCTAGAGAAGGCCCTGATAGGCCATTGCATGAAGCTGTGAAGGTGAAGCCTGGTTGACAATGGAGACCCCAAGAAGTTCGTGATGCCAGAGCTGTGAGGCATCTGCCAAGAAGATCTGCGTACAGGGAGTGGTACCAGCATAAGAGAGAGATGTGTGTTGCACACAGTAAAGCTAGAGAGGCTGAGCCACCTAAGCCCTTTGGAAATGAAGTCTCAGGAGTTGGACATGGAGCTACTGGATTTGGTGTTTGCTCTGCTGGTTTTTGGTCTTGTTTTGGTCCAGAATTTCCTTACTATCCCTCCAGTCCACCCTTTTGGAATGGTAATGTGTATTCGGTTCCACTGTATGTTGGGAGTATGTAATTTGTCTTTTGATTTTATAGAGGCTTACAGTTACCTGAGTCTCAGAATAGGTTTTGGACTGTGGACTTTCGAATAGTATTGAGACTGATAATGACTATGGGGACTCTTAAAGTTGGACTAAATGCATTTTGCATTTTATATGGTCATGAGCCTATGAGGGTCAGGGGGTGGAATGTGATGGTTTGAATGAAAATGTCCCCCCATAGGCTCCAAGTATTTGGACATTTTTGTCCCCACAAAATGGGTGGTGCTATTTTGGAAGGTTTTAGAAGGTGTGGCCATCCTGGAGGAAGCATGGCACTGGGGGTGGGCTTAAAGAGTTCTTAAGCCTTGCCAGATCTCCATTCACTCTCTTGTTTCCTGTATCTGCTGGAAGATGTAGAGCTTAGCTTCCGCTCCTCTTCTCCAGCCACCTCCTGCCACTGTGCCTCCCCACCAAGATGGACTGTAATTCCCCTGGAACTGTAAGCTCAAATAAATTCTTCCTTCTATAAATTGCTTGGGTCAGTGTTTCTTTCACAGCAAGAGAAAAGTGACTAAGACAAGCCCCTAGTAATTAATTTGCCATTTTGATGGTACACAATGACTGACCTATTAAGCCAAGAGTCTGCATTTATTAAATGCTATCTTAGAGGCAACCAAACAAAGCCTGAATCAACAGATGCTTTGTCAGTGGTTAATAGCTCCTGGCCCTGAGGACCGTGTAGGAGGTAGACTGTGTGTTTGGGGCAATGGAACTTAGGACTAGGCAGAGGGAAGATAAGGCTCAAAGCCCAGACCCCGCTTAGTTGTGAGGCATTACTGTGGCAGTCTGAAGTGGGTGCCAGAGAAGCCACCTGCCCTCCCCTTCAGTACCGCACCTGTAGTGGATGCCAGTGACAGTTGATTATTTTGTTGGTGCTTTTCAGAAGCTATCTACCACCCAAGGGTGGGACTTACAAGCAGAAAAAACATATGGAGCATGGTGATCCCAATGTTGGGCTCTTCCACGCTAAGAAAAATGGAGACTTGGTCCAAGATTAATGGGAGTTTGAGAGGGCAGCCTGCCCTGTAATTGCTGACACAGTACACATATTACCTATATGGGGTTTGGAAAAGAAATGAGGTTATTATTGGAGTTGTTAGAGTCTGGACACTGGGCAGCTCTAACAAGCTAGGTTTGACGACCCATCCTCATAGGCCAATTAAACAGACAAATAATGGAAAGAAGAGAAAGATTTATTCAATATGGCCACATTGGGAAGAGGAACAGAGAAATCCAATAATCCTCTTCCTCCCCAAGTCCATCTCCAGGTACCTAACAGGAGGCTTATGCTTAAATAGAGGGTATGAGCTATGCATAGCTAAGCAACTCTGGTCAAGGTGTGTCCTACCCATCACCATTGTCATTGTGCCATACTCCTCTTTCAGGGTGGCCTGACAAGATATCAGGACCTTATGAAGTCTCTGCCAAAGACAAGATCCCCCTCTGGCTGCCACCAGACTACAGCTTTATCCTTCTCCCAGCATGAGATTCCTGGGGAAATCCCAGTCCTCTGAAGGATTGTTTCAAAAGTCTAATAGTCAAAATCCAGGTCCTTTGGGTCCCTCCATGGCTCACATCAGTCACTAGGCTCTAGCCTCAGGATGCACCACCAGTTCCTAAGCTGGAAGCCAGTTCAGGAGATAGCTGGGCTGGTGGTTTTCACTGGTGCTCAGCACTCTCCTCTTTCTTTTCCATCTCTGCAGCTGCCATCCAGGCTCAGGCCCTCCATTGGGGCAGCTTCTTGATCTGGGAGAGGGGATGGGAATGGGGGCATAAGTTGAGGCAGGAATTCATGTTTCTCAGGCTAGCATTATGTAGCAGAGGATGACCTTGAACTTCTGATCCTCTGTCTCCACCTCCGGAGTGCTAGGACTGCAGGTGTAAGCCACTACACCTGCTTTGTGTAGAGCTTGGGCTGACTGAGGTCTTGCTGCATACTAGGCAAGCACTCTACCAACTAAGTGACATCCGCAGCCCTGGTACAGCTTTATAATTGTCACTTGTTTCATCTCCCTTCTGATAATCTGGTGTCACGAAGAAAGAACCATCCCAGTGTCAAGCAATCTCTTGATTGGTTTGGTCTGCTCAAAAGTAGATGGTGTCAAGACCCCCACAAGACTGGACTGGTCAATACCCTGTCACAAAAGAGGAAGGGACTCACAGGGCCTACTGCTATCTGTGGATTTATACAGTTAATGGTTGATGGGGGGGAGGAAGAGATGTTTTTCTTCAGTGGCGTAGCCACTGGTAAAGTGCCCATACATCTGCAAACAAACTTTCACCCAGGCTCCTATAAACAACACTCCTTAGCGCGTGCGTGCGCGCGCGTGTGTGCACACACACACACACACATACACACACACACACACACACACACACAAAAGCGGAAGGGGGACTAGTAGGCAAGAAGAAGGAGATCAGTGGGTGTAGAAAGGGAACAAGAGAGAATACCAGGGGAAATGAAAATGAAATACTATATGTACATGTATGAAAATGTCACAATGAAACCCATCATTATGTATAATTAACATGTGCTTAAAAATATGTTTAAATGGGTGCTGTATATTATGAACTTAACCACTCCAGGAACATATTTTTTAATTTTTTTAGTGGAAAATCAAAATGACCTTTCTCTTCAAGATTGCTTTTCCCTGGATAATCAGCTATTAGCATTAAGGTATGTGTCCTCCTAGACTTTTTTCTAGGAATGCATGTATTTGGTACTTTTCTTCTTCAGCCATGCATGGTAGAGTTTCATTAAAAGCTCCCATACTATGAGGGACTTTCCTGAAATCACATAAAACACCATCCCTATATGATTCCTCAGGGCCCCATTCACTCAAAATAATGGAAATTTAAATTCAACCATCCTGCTAGGGGAGTATGCTGAGGCCCATGACTCTAATTTTTGTTGCTGTTGTATTTCTGTTGTTCCATCCTCTGCTGGTTTAATTAGCACATAGTATCGTCTGAAGCAATGTCATTTTTATTCCAGTTATAGCCAGAAGCAGTTAGTATACAATGCACAATATTTTCAGTTCCAATAAAGCCATTCAGTCTCATATCCTGTTTCAGCAACTCCAGGGGATAGGAAACCCAGAGTCTGAAATTGCCTGTGAAAGAACTATTTTGGGCTAAGGATGTGGCTCAATAGATAGAGTGTTCATCTAACATGCATGAAAAGTTCTGGGTTCAACCCCCAGCACTGCATAAACAAGATGTGCATATACAGTACAGGCCTGTAATCTCAGCACTTGAGGGGTAAGCAGAAGACTGGGAGTTCAAGGTCATCCTTGGCTACTTAGCAAGTTGGGAGCAGACCTGGATTCACCTAAGACCTATCTAAAAAATAAAGAGAAAAAAAGAAAAGAAAGACAGAGAGGGAGGGTCAGAGGGCAGAAGGTAGGAATGTGCTTTCCATATTTATCTTTGAAAGAGCCCTTGTCTCCTTTCTGGGTGTGTAGGTGTGGTGATTTGAATGAGAAATGTCCCCCTAGGCTCACATATTTGAACTCTTGGTCCCCAGTTGGTGGTGCTGTTTGTGGAGCTTTAGGACATATGGCCTTGCAGGAGGAAGTGTGTCACTGGAGGATAGACATTGAGAGTTCATACCTTGCCCCACTTCCAGTCTCTCTCTCTCTCTCTCTCTCTCTCTCTCTCTCTCTCTCTCGATGTTTATTGTTGAAGATGTGAACTCTCAGTTTCCTGCTCCATCTACCATCCCTGCATGCTGCCATGCCTGTCCACCATGATAGACTCATCCCTTGGGAATTTTAAGCCAAAATAAACTCTTCTATAGGTGACCTTCAGTCATGGTATTTTATCACGGCAACGGAAAAGTAACTAATGCAGACTCCTGACAGTTCACAGTGCCTTAGTCTCCTGACTACATGTTAAGACTTGAGTATTCTTAAAGAATAAATTAAAATATTATATTTAATAATAAAAATAATCTCAGAAGGCTTGACTTAAATTATACTTGTTAATCAGCTTTCTGTCACTGTGACAAAATACCTGGGAAAATCAACATAAAGGAGAAATTAATTTTGCTCATGGCTTCAAAGGTTTCGATCCATAGTCATTTGTTTCCATGCTTCTGGGCTCCTGGTAAGGCAGAATACAGTGGCTGAGAGCAGGTGTGGAGGAATGCTGTTCACCTCATGGCAAACAGAAGGCAGAGAGAGGGGAGAGATGGGTGGGGACTAAAATAGTCTGAAGGGCTTGCGCATAAGCACCTACTTCTTCCAATTGGGCCCCCCCTTCTATTGTGTCTAGCACCTCCCAGAAGTCCATTCAATTATCAGTCTATCATGCGACTAACCCATGGTTGGGATCTGAGCTCTTACAACAGCCCCTCAAAAGCCCACAGCTGACATCAAGCCTTCAGCAATGGTCTTTGAGGTACATTTCAGATCCAAATTGTACCACTGCTATCACAGTGCTATTACAAACTGTGGCGGTAAACATGATACCCTAGTCCTCAATCTGTTGTGTTAAAGGCTGAGGCTTCTAAGCAGTTCTGTGATAGGTCCCAGAGATCTGTCACAGAGCTGCAAGGTCATTGTGAGCTGGCTTTCCAAAAATGGGTAGGTTACTAGGGCAACCTGGAGAAACCCTGTCCCATGTTGGCATCTGGCTTTTCCACTGCAAAGCTGTGCCAACTTGAGGCATTCACTTAAGCTCTCAGAACCCTAGATTGCTCCCCTGTACATGGGGGTCATAACCCCACCAAAGAGGCCTGGTGAGGCAATGCTAGCTGCCTGGTAGGTAGTGAGCCCTGCATATTTCATCATTAGTTGGTGACCACAGTTGCCAGAGATGGGCCTTTTCCTTCACAAAAACAGTTTCTGACCATTTCCCAGCAACCCAACTTCATCCCCCAAAATAAACCAAAACAAATCACAAGGAAGTGTGTGTGTCCAAGAAGAAAATTTACTAACCCTTGGAAGGACAACGACGCTCTGGCTGTGGAGGGGAGGTGACCAGGCAAGTCCTGTGTGGGCAGATGTTGCCAGGAAGCATTGCTGAGAGCAGGAAGCATCTCCTGCCCCTCCAGCTGGCCAGGGTCCCAATTCTCACTCCTTCCTCAACCTCTCCAGCCCTGGCTGGGCTCCTCTTTCCTGGGAAACACAAACAGGCAGCAGAGAAAATGCAGTCTTCCTTTGAGCTTGTTCAAGGCAAACCCTAAATCATCCTGCCTTGGAATGGTGGGATGTTTGCCTCTTTTGCCTGCCCTTGTTACCCTGTCTCTGTCTTTCTCACACAGGCAAACACACCAACACACATACACACCATTTCCTGCATACTTTCTGTGTGATTTCTGTGTAAAGCAACAGCTAGAGATAGAAAAATTAGGCAACAATTACTTTCCTTTACCCAAATCAAGGTCTCAAATGGTGACCTTCACAATGTGTCAGTCAGCACTGAGCAAGTATATGGAAATGCTGGATCAGCTAACTGCTAGACCCAAGAAGGCAAGATTTGTTGCTGTTGTGGGGCTGACAGAACGTCACCACTGTCACCATGTACTAAGATGGCATGTCACTCTGTCATGCAGTACATGGCACAGAAATGGTGAACCACGTGCTCGGCTTAGATTTTTATTGGCTCCCTATAAAAGATACACAAAATACTCTTTGTTGAGATCTTCAATCTGGCCCTACCCACTTTATTCACTGTCACAGTATTCATTATTTTTAAAAGAATGTAAAATTATTTTGAAAATCAAGTAAGAGAAAAGAGTTGGGAGAGATACACAGGGAATGATGGTCCCATAATACTCTGTCACTTGGAAAAAGCTGGAAACTTTTCCCAAAATGCACCAGTCAGATTGCTCCTTTCTGGGATGTACAAGCCTGAATGGAAGTGATGACAGCTGAGACATCTTACAGCCACACCCTTGACAGAAAGCTTCTTGTTGCCATGAGTGGTGGGTGGTATATCCGTAACCTCGGCACTCAGAAGGCTGAGGCAGAATGGTTGAGTTCCAGGCTAGCCTGGGCTACAAAGCGATCGCCTGTCCCCAAACCAAAACTGGCTGGAGAGACGACTCAGCTGTTACAAGCACTTAATGTTCTTCCAGAGGACCCAGGTTCAGTCCCCAGGGCCCGTGTTGGAAGCCTCACACCACCTGAAACTCCAGCTCCGGGGGATTTGATGGATCTGACACCTCTTCTGCTTCTACAGCCACCTGCACTCACATCCACACATCCACAGACATGTAAGTAAAATTAAATTCAATTAAAATCATAACAACAACAAGCTTCCTGCTTGCAGACTTGGGGACACTCAGTCTGGGTACCCATTAACTTGAGCTCTTAACTTGCTTGCCACTGAGTCCAGTCTGAGCAGTGACTACAAATTGTACAGTCACACACAAACAAATTTACAAATGTCACATTCTTTATAACACTGTATCTGATCATAACCTTAGCTTGTGCACTACACACATCCATTCATAAAAACACACACCCTTTCCACGATGCCTTATGAAGTATACAGTGAAAATGAACACAGTAAAAATGTAGAAGTTGCCTATGCAGCCAGGTGTGGGAGCTTTTCATATTGATTAAAACTATGGCATTTCAGAAGCAGTATTAAAACTTTTCACCTGCTGTACTTTTTCTAATCCCATAATCTCATTTAAGTGTCCCACAACTCCTGTGAGCAAGGATGAATGCCCCATTTTGCAAAGGAGAAAACCAAGATGGGGAAGGCTCTGTGTGCTCCAGGTGGACTCAGAGATTCTAAAAAGTCATGAGGCCCCATCATCACCCCCAACTCCACAGCCTTCTAAAAGGGAAAGACAAAGGTCAAGGCAAACAGCATGCTTTGATGTGCAGGCTTGATTTCACTGATAGGAGCGAGGATATCCCGCTGAGCAGTCAGGAAAATGAGGGAAGTGTTTTATTTCTTATCATCTCCTCTTTGACATCTCAGGGCCATTTTATGCTTTGTTTTTTTTTTTTTTTTTTTTTTTCTTTTTTATTACTTCACTGAGAAAATAAGTCAGCACGGAGTGCAAGTTCCTCTTTGTCTCTCTGACTCCCCTTGTTTAGTTTTTCTGGTAACCAATGGAAACAGGTAGGCAGACAGAATAATTTCAAAATAGTCTCACTCTCTTTTCCTCCGGCCTTTTCCCCCTCATTTTCCTTTGCGTTTTCCTTCGGACCACAGGTGCTGAGAAGCAAGATAGAAAGTACACTGGGGGGGGGCGGGGCTAGCAATTCTCAGGCTTCATTTTCCACCCTCATTACTGGAGTTTCTGCGGACACTGTCACACACATGAAACATATGCATGTAGTGGGCTTGTAAATGAGTGAGAAAATTTGGGAACATGGTAAACCTGAGAAAGTGACAGAACTTGCAGATGTGAATAGCACTGAACAAACTGAGAGGCTGGGGCGGGGGCGGGGCAGGGCAGAGGGCATTGAACCCTCTGAGGTAGGAATCAGGTAAAGTGCATTCAAGTTCCTGCCAGGACTTGTCATGCATCTCTCTGAAGGTTGTCTTTCTCCATCTAATGAAAACAGTCACTCATCCTGCCTTGCTACCTGCCCTAGCAGGCTGAAAATTCAGACAGGCTAGCAGAAGGGCCAAGAGCTATTATAAACAGACCAGCATCACCATTCCCCTGCCCCTCTCCCAATATTCCTCAGGCCCAAATGTCCCTAAAATGTTGCCAATCTTTAAACTCAGCAAGAAGTGGCCTCCGAGGTTACTTTCTTCTTTTTTCCTTTGAGTGAGATGAAAAGAAACTAGAGATACCCTAAAGCCAAGCGAGTCTCAGTGTCATAGGGCACAACAAACATGCCCAGTCCCACAGGGACAACTTTCCTCCCATAAACTCAGAGTTGGCTTGGGGGTGGGGCACAACCACAGGGGAAATGACAGCTAGTTTTCTAGTATTCCAACCTAGGCAAAAATCAATCTGGGCCGAAGACAGAGATGGATCTGTCCCAGGTGCTCAAAGTCCAGCCCCTTCTTTCCCAACCATTCTGATCCCAGTCATAAACTGCTAATCCCATGAGCCCTTCATGCTGCAACTCATCTCCCTGAGAGTGGACCTGGGCTCTAGCCCTCAGCAGAGGGGAGGAGCGATGACAGGTGACAAGTACCAACTTCAGGCAGGCTTAGAGGAGACAATGCACCAGGGCCAAGGAGAGAGACAAGTCCTTGTGCGGGTAGGTCCTCTATGCTGAATACCCAGGAGGGTCTCAGTCCCAGGAACCTCTGAAGTACAGGTTGGGTGTCCCTCATCCAAAATGTGTAGACCAGAAATGTTTCAAATGTTGAACACTGTGGATTCTGGAACACATGCATATATGTCATGAGACGTCTTGGGAATGAACTCCCAGTCTAAACACAGATTCACTTACCTTTTACATGTGCTTTTTATGCTTAACCTGAAAGTACCTTCCTGCAATCTTATTGCACCTGTGTTTTGACTGCAACCCATCACGAGGGCAGGTGGGGGATGTCATATCTGCACTCAAAATGTCTTGGACTTTGTAGTATTTTGAATTTTGGATTTTTAAATGAGGGATGCTCAATCTGTTGTGATTAACATAACTTTGGTCTTTGGGAGGATTGTGGTTGGTGTTCCTCCTTTGTTCCATAGCAGAAGTCTCTGAGACCAAGCCGAGCTCTTGAAATGCTCCGGCTTCCCCATCAACTAAATGGGAGTGAGAAGTGGGGTGTTAAAGATTAAGTACACAGAAAAGTGCTCAGCACACTTCCGGCAGATTGCAAACATGCTGGAACTATTCAATTGCGTCCACCAGAGCTTCTCCCATGGGCTCTCCAATTCGACACTTAGAGAAATCTTGACAATCTGTTGAGCTGGATTAGAAGCTGAGATTCTGGAAGGGGAATGTGAATGTGTTTTACAAGATGTAAGAGCAAAATTTCTCCTGTTTCTCTCCAATGGGGGAAGGGAAGGGAAAGGAAGGAGAGGATGTTAAATGGGCAAAACAGAGTGAGGTGACAAACCCATTGGAGCTCCAGAAAAGTCATTAAACTCCTGATACTTTTACTTCCCATGAGGAAAGGGGGCCTGGCTACAAAGCTTCACACCTGGACTGGCAAGATGGCTCAGCAGGTAAAAGCATCTGCTGCCAAGCCCTAATGACCTGAGTTCAATACCTTAGATCCGCATGGAAGGACCTCCACCTGTTTCTGTCTCTCTGTCTCTCTTACACACACACACACACACACACACACACACACACACACACACACACAAAGAAACCTTATACCCATGTAATGTGTGTTGGAAGCAGGAAGAAGCCAGAAAGAGACACACTTGAGGGACAATGCTGCAGGGATTCTGGAAACGGGGAGAAAATTTTTGGACCTGTCCAAGCCCATCAAATAAGACTTTGGACCCAGAGAAGCTGCAGCTGGAAAATGGGTCACAACACTGTCATGATGCTCATCGTCACGTTGCTGATTGTCCACAGGAAGCACAATACTGGTTTTCAGCCACAAACCCTGGAGCTGAGGAAGCTGGTGGATTCTGAACCAGGGCTACATCATGGACGAACGTGTGCCCACCTTTGTGGAAACAGGAAGCGCCTCTGCGTTCACTACACCTGCCAGCAAGCATCATCCATTTCCTCTGTGCTCTTCCATTTTCTGCCAGCTGCTTGCTTTGCAGACCAATGGCGCTGTCTTTTTCTGGGTCTGGAGTCCCTCAGTCTCCCATTTGAGCTGCTCAGGATTCTAAGGACAGCATCCCGCACTGTGGTGAGCCCCCAGTTATGAATTACTTACCTGCTGGCCATCATTTTAACATAAATGGATTTTAAAAAGCAGCAAAGGAATATATTTTCATTTGGAGTTAAAGCGTCCATTTTTTATTTGAGCTGAGCCTGATGTAGGAGAGATGGCAGAAGAATGGCTCCAAGGCTAATAGAGTTAATGATTATGATGGAGATCCCAGGGGTGGCGATATTTCACTTGCAGTCTCCTCCATCCTGGCTCTGCTGCCTGCAGTGCTTTTTTTTTTTATTTTTCTTTTTTCTTTTTTTTTCACATCCACTTCCATTAACACCCAGTGCAGATGATGAAACCATTATGATAATATCTCTGCTCTCGGCAGCCTCGATTGGTCTTGACACATTATCGCCCTAAGAGCTCAGCCATGTCGTACTAAGTCCTATTTATAATAACCCTTGGCAGGAGCCACCAAAATAAAACCTGGTGCTTATGGGCCACCTTTCATTGGAGGAAATCAGAAAGCTTTACAGGCTTAATTAAGCTTCAGCATCTATGTGACTGATGAGACTCGGGCCTGGAGAAGCTGGAGAGACACAGAATTGCTAATTGTGCCCTGGATAAAGCTCTGGGCAGCCGTGAAGATCAAAATCAACAAAGCTAAGGAGAGTCACTGTTTCTAGTGGAAAATGTTGGTTGAGTGAATTTCTTCAAGGTGGGCTGAGATGAACAATCTGAGGTGACGGAACAGGAGGCAAAGCTCTACATCTAGGGAGGGAGTCTGACATTTACTTGATTTATCAAAAGAAGATCAAACTGATCGACACACAGATGCTTTCAAGGATGAAGAAACAGAGTGTCTGAAAGGTGTGGTGATGTACCTGCTGGTACTTGGCCACTAAACTCACATGCTGATCTCCCATTGGCTCCTCCTCCTAAGACTAGGACTTGTAAGTCCCAACTTGCCCTCTAAGACCCAGCTTACCATTTGCCTCCTCAAGGAAGCCTTCCTGAACTTCCTTGGCAGAATCAGTTGCTCCCTGTTCTGTGCTCTTGTGTGCTTTCTAAGAAAATTCCATGATTGCTATAGCAGGCCATACAACTTACCAAACAATTACCAAATGAGTACAGTACATCTCATCTATACAGTAATAAAACACGAATTATCTTCTCTTCACTGACGAGTTAACAGGCCCAGAGAGGTGAAGAGATTTTCCTGAGTTGTCATAGCCAAATACAAGACAGTTTGGCTGTAGCTCACACATTCCCAAAGACACTGCCACACCCAGCAGTAAACCTGTGATGAAAGAGATGTCCGCCTCCCTCTCTAGTTTGTAAGCATTCATGTAAGTGGGAATTTCATCCAGGAACTGACTGCAAATGAGAAAAATGCCAATTCAAACACAAGGGAAGTCGGAGGAGGAACAGTCCTGGGTTGAGTAACTTAGGCTCATAGAAACCTCACCAAGGACTCTAGTTCCTTCCACTTTTCTGTTCTGTCATCCTGAAAGTGATGGACTTCGGTCATCTTTCACCTACAGGATACCTGCTCTGATTCCAGGCCCCCCCAACCCATATCTGAACCATGCCATCTAAATTCGTTTCTTTTGCATAGCTGTGACAAAAATATTTGAGGGAACAATTTAAGGGAAGGAGGGTTTATTTTGGCTCACAGCTTCAGAGGGTTCAGCCAATCATCTTTGGTTCTGTGGATTCCATGCCCATGATTAGGAACAATGTCATGGTGGCATGTGGCAGAAACCATTCAGTCATGGAGGATAGGAAGCAGAGAGAGGGACAAAAAGGAGCCAGGAACAAGATATAACCCTCAAGGACATGTTTTCAGTGACAACCTTCCTCCAGCTAGGCCTCTTCTAAAGTTTCCAGAACATCCCAAAAGAGTACCACTGGCTAGGAACCAACCCTTCAGTACTGGAGCAGTCTGGGAAGCCCCTTCCTATCCAAAACATAATAGCGGCTTTTTTCTGGGGTTTCTCCAACAGTTGGACATCTTTTCCAGGAACCACCCACTGACCTTTCCTCAAATCTATTGGCCAGATGATGTCATATGCTTAAACCTTAACCAATCCCCTATAGCAAGGAACCCAAAACACCCTGACTGAAGCAAGAGGAAGAAGGTAGAGAACATCTAGAAATAGGAAAGGAGGGTAGAAGTAGAGGAAGCAACTGGCCTTCCTTTCTTCAGGCCATAAAGACAAAAGGAAATCTGATGTCCCATCACTTCCTTCCTGCCTGTTGGTCTTTAGCATGTGGACAGGAAATGTCCACTAAACTAAATTAAGATAGAGGCCCCAAATGCCCAGTCCAGAATTCTCACCATCGGCCTGTGTAATGAGGACTACAGTATGTGTTTTCAGTTGCTAAACTGATTTGCCAAAGCTCCGTTCTTTAGAATAGATCCCAAGCTCCAGCCAGTAAACACACAAACCTTCAAACACAGGTCCAAAAAGTCAGCTACCTGGAATAAAGAGAATAAAAAAATTGTTAGTTTCACTATAATTGAAAGGGTTTGTGTCAACTTTGACTTTGTTTTTGGAAACACAGTGTGTTCTTAAAAGTGGGGCCCATTCAGGCAGACAGGTCAATTGCATCAAGGACTGATTTCTTCCCTGGCCTTCCCCTAGCTAGCTATATGGTAAGAACCAGGCATCCAAATGGCCTCTTATCCATACTTTCACTTTCCATGTTTTTCCAGTTATACTCAATCAATGCCAGGCTAAAAATATGAGGTGGAAAATTCTAGAAATAAACAATTCATAAGTTTTAAATTGTGCATCACTGAGTAGTATAATGAAATCCCCCACTTGTAACGTGAATCACCCTTTAGTCCAAGGTATCCATGCTATATATGTTGCCCACCTGACACTAGCCTTCTGTAACCAGATTGACTATCACAGTATTTCAGTGTTTTTATCTTATTTAATAATGACCCCAAAGCTGAATAGATGCAAAGGAGTCATCAGATTAACTGTGGTACTATGTGGCAATACTGCAGATCATACATGAAAAAAACAGGATATGTAGGGTTCAGGACTATGCATGACCTCAGGCATTCATTGGAGATCTTGGAACATATGCCCATTAGTTAAGAAGGACTGCCTTTGACAGCCACATATGTGAGGATGAGATCAGCTAAGCAATTCTGTGTGTGTGTGTGTGTGTGTGTGTGTGTGTGTGTGTGATGCATGTGTGCATGGGGGGGATGCTCGTGTGGAGGCTAGAGGTTGAAGTCTTCCTCTATCACTCTCCACTTTATTTTCTGAGACAGGATCTCTCACTTATCTTGGAATTTATTAGTTTGGCTAGCCAGGCTGGTCACTGAGCCCCCAGGATCCACTTGTCTCTGCACCCCCACTCCCAGACTGGACTTATTGTCACTGCCATGCCTGGCTTTTATGTGAGGGCTGGGGAGTCCAAATTCACGTCCTCATGCTTGTAAAGTAAGCACTTTATGGATTCAGCTATCTCCCCAGCCCTAGTTAAGCCATTCTTGAAAGATGCAGATCATGGTCAAATAATATGATTAAGAAAATGAAAATGATCCCTGCATTGGCTACCTTTCTATTGTGATAAAACACCATGACCAAGGCTAGTTATAGAAGGAAGAGTTTATTTGGGCTTATGGTTTTAAAGGGATTAGAGTTATCATGGGGGTGGGGGCAGCATGGCAGGAGGCAGATGGAACAGAAAGCTGAGAGCTCACATTTTCTAGTACATGCAGGAAGCAGAGAACAAACAGGAAGTAGGATGAGGCTATGAACACTCAAAGCCCACCCCTCAGTGACATACTTCCTTCAGCAAAGCCTCACTTCCAGTGGTGGCATGAATGAAAATGTCTCCTACAGGCCCAAGGATTTGTTTGTTTTGTTGTTTTGTTCTTTTGAGACAGGGTCTCTCTGTAGCTCCAGCTGGCCTGGAACTCATTATGTAGACCAGGCTGGCCTTGAACTCACAGAGATCTACCTGCCTCTGCCTCCTGAGTGCTGGGTTTAAAGGCATGTACCACCATACCCAGCAGGCTCAAGTGTTTGAATACTTGGTCAATTGTGGCACTGTTTGGGGAAGGTTATGGACCATATGGACCATTTAAGAGGTGTGGCCTAGCTGCTGGAAGCATGTCACTAGAGGTGGGCTTTGAGAGTTTTGAGCCTCATCCCACTTCAAGTTTCTTGGTTTGCTGTTGGAGATACAAGTTCTCAGCCTTTGGCTTCTTCCATCATGCCTGCTCTTGCTGCTATGCCTCTCCTCCATGATGGACTCTTATCTCTGTGGAACCATAAGCCAAAATAAGCTCTTTCTTCCATAAGTTCCTTGGTCATGTTACTTAATCATAACAACAGAAAAGTAACAAGTATACCTCCTAAGCCTTCACTAACAGTGGCATCAACTGGGGACCAGGTGTTCAAATGTGTTAGTTTATGGGGAACATTTCTCATTCAAATCAGTACAATCTCCAGGCAGAAAATATCCCTTACTGGGAAAGACAATGGAGAATAAAGATTGTCTTAATTTAGGTTGCTACAACAGAGTATCATAGCCTGGGTAGTTTAACAGCAAATAATATTTCTCACAGCACTAGAGACTCAAGAGTTCAAGATCAAGGTGGATGCAGATTCAGTGTCTTTTGAAGGCACTCCTACACGTTGGTACCCAGCAATTTTCTTGATGGGTCTCATATAGTCAAAAGAGGGCACTTATTCTTTTTTTAACAGGGCATAATCCCATTTATGAGGGGATCATGACTTTCATGATCCAATCACTTCCCAAAGCCTCCCAGACCCACTGCTAATACCATCAAGTTGGGGAATGGGAATTCAATATATAAATCTGGAGTGAACACAACCATCCAGTCCATAACAGACACAGACAATAGAATTGTAGCCTAGAGAGTTAGAAGGCTGCCCAAGTTCAACAATAGTGGCCAACACCGCACAGTCATGGAGTTATATTAGAGTCAGCTTTAATGTCAACATTTTGCTGTTTGGGGAAGGGTCTGTCTTATTTGCTTGAAAGAAGGTCTTACCATGTAGCCCAGGCTGGCTTTGATGTGCAATCCTTCTTCTACCTCCCCAAAGGTGAGATTATTGGTGTGCACGACCATATCCAAGCTTCCTCTCCTACTTTTGCAGAAGCATCAAAATGAGTGTGTGTGTGGGGGGGTACCTCTATCTTTGGGAGGGGCTTATAACTCAACAGAAAATTCAGCAAAGATCAGAATGAAGGAGACCAAGTGGAAAGAAAGCAAAGAGTGGGTTTCCTGAAGCTGCCTGGAGGCTCTGGGCTTTTAAGAGCTCACTAGAGCTAGGCACAGTAACACATGCCTACCATCCTAGCCACCAAACAGGCTTTTGTCACTGAAGGAGCGCCCAGGTTACCCAGTGAGTTTGAGGTCATTGGAACACAAAGAGAGATACTTAACCACTTTTGCTCAGTATTAACCCCAAAGAACATTTCAAATCAAACTTTAATCTGAGTTGCATCCTTGATTTAGGACAATCATTTTTATTCTTGACATTGCCTCAGTCATTTCTGATCTACCAAGGGTTCTGAAACCTTAGCTCTGTCACTTCTCTACCCTGTGACTTCAGGCTAGTAGATGACTATGCTTCTGGTTTGCAATCTGTACCATAGGGAAAATGGCAGTATCTGTTGGGAGGGCTACATGGGATAAATAACATACATGCTGGGCCTAGCCCCACACCACACCCATAGCAAGGTAAGCACCTGCTGATGCTGTTGTTATGGTTACCGTTAATATTTCACTTGAGCTGCATAACAACCTGTGAGTTAGGTACGATTTATTATCCTTATTTCTCAAGTTGAGAAATTGAAATTCATAGAAGATAAAAACTAGCCCAAGGAACAAGTCAGAAAATGGAAAAGCCAGACTCAAATCTTCCAACGTCAAGCCTCCTTCTCTGCTCCCAGCTCTTACCCCACCGTCTCTATGCTCCCCCAGGAGGCACCATTCTGTGAGCCTGATCATTGCTCACACAAGACTGCAGGCGAGTTGCAACATATTGGAGTTAAAGGAGTATTAAGGAACTCTTAAAAGAGCAAATAGGTTCCTGTTTAGGGACAGATAAGCAGCAACTGCCAGAGGTTAGAGGAGATGGAGTTTCCCTGCTAGAGCCTTGGTGTCAGGGCAAGCAGGGCCTGCCAAGGCAAGGAGAATAGGAGTGTTACCATACAACAAGAGAACAGGCAGATCTGTAAACACTGTCTAAAATAAACATCATATTAAAACTGGACACCAGTTTGCAGGGTGCATTTGTGTGTGCATGCATGCATGTGCAAGCACTAGCTTATTCCTCAGTTTTCTGCACTTCTGTATTTCAAATGTTAAGGTTCTTATTTATACATTCTGTTCTGGTAACAGTGTGTTCAGTCTTCAGAGTAAGACAAGGACTGCTGAATGGTAAAGTGAGCCCATCTTTGGAGGTATAAGATCTTAGCTAGGCTCTTTAAACTTCATTTTCATCTGTACCAGTAATAGGACTGGGAGATTCTGGGATTTGGGGTGTCTAGGTTTGAAGTCAACTTTCCCAGACTGAAAATCACATACTCTCCCCCTGACACATTCATTATGCAGAGGCCTCACCAATATTTTCCTCCTTTTAAGAACTTAAAGGAAAATCTTGGTGTCCTGTAGTAACAGTAGGCTGTTAAAAAAAAAAAAAAAAAGCAAAGCAAAACTCGATCATGCTCCTTGCAGAGCTTCAACTCATTAGAGTTCCAAAAGATTAATCAGCAAATTGTTACTGAACACCCTCTAAGTGCCAGGCATTGTGCCCTGACCACCAAAAAACAAGGAGCAAGAGAAACTCCCCATGCTGTTTACAGTGATGGATCTCTGGGAGTTAGGCATTTACAGCTTTCACGAACAGCCAAAACCACAGAGCCATCAAGTACTTTGGATTGCCCCATCACCCCTCGCACACGGTTTGGCCCACAATGGCATTTCCTATCCTGAGTTTAACTTAATTAACTGTCCAGTACAAAATGTATACTTTTCTCTAAGTAGATGATGTTCTGATTATGCCCACAAGGTGGCGATCTTGCTTATACTTTGCCCACAGTAAGAGCGACGTATTCTTTAAAAAAAGTTAAACCAAAAGGCAAAAATCAAATTCAATATATTCAGCACTTATTTCATGTAATATACAATATTAGATAGTAGAAGAAATAAAAAATTGATAAGACACAGTCCCTGCCCTCCGGGGAAAGATAGGAGGAGGGAGCTTGCACACAGCAGGAATAGAATACCTTTTAATAAATTAATATATTTTGATGTATCCATAAGGGACCCATTGTAATCCCTTTATCAGATAAGAGCTATAAAAAGCCTGTGGTTGGGAATACAGGAACACACTCGACAAAGAAGCTACACTTCAGCCAGTATGTACTTACCACACCAGTGGAAGCAAAACACATGAAGGTCTGTGTACTGGGTCGGTGTTGGAAGGCCCTACATGTTTTGAAGGGTTGTTTCCTTGACGTTTATCCTCAGTCACAAACATTATAGTGTCTGCCCTATAACTCCAGAACAAATATACAGGGTGTCAGCAGATGTAGCACAGCCGAAAGCCCTCATGTACACCTAGTCTAGGAATAAAAGGAAAGAAAAGAAACACAATCTGTTAAGGAACTGATTTCAAACCCTGACTGAAGGGCTCGGGGTGTGGCTCAGTGGCAGAGCACTTGCCTAGCATGCACAGGTGTTGGGATGGATCCCTAGCACCACAAACTGGCTCTCAGGAGGATTCCACCCTCATACCCCAAATCACCCTAATCCTGTGGCTGTGAAACTCAGGTTGGGATCTGGGATGCAAGAAGGGAAGGGTAAGAGCCAGTTTGCTTCTAAAAGATTTTATGGTGGATTGAACCCAAGAAGAGCTGGAAGAAGATGCACTAATTTTTGTGGTGTTTTGTTTTTACTCCAACAACCCCTTCCCATATTACTTTTTCCTTTAAACTAAACTAGTAAGCCAAGGGTAATAAGGGGTTGCTATTTGTTTTTCTTTGTTTAGCTGAAAATTATAACTGAGACTAAAATTACTAAATAACGACTTAACAAACTAGGAGTGCTGACAATAAATTTTTATATCTATCTATCTATATATCTCTATCTCTATATCTAAGAAAATCAAACCATCTGTGGCCAGGGGACTTAGGTTTGCATCCTGTCTTCACTTACTGAGGGATGCTGAGCCCCATCCTTTCTCCGTGCCTGTTTCTTCATGGACAAAACTATCACACACACATACATACACACATACACACACACACACACACACACACACACCCCTCAGGAACAAAACTATCACACACACATACACACACACACCCGTCATGGACAAAACTATCACACACACACATACACACACACCCGTCATGGACAAAACTATCTCTCTCTCTCACACACACACACACACATACACACACACACACACCCCTCATGGACAAAACTATCACACACACACACACACACACACACACACACACACACACACACCTCCCTGAGCACTGGGACATGGATCTGTGCAGTTAACCACTCCAGAGCAAACCAGGCCAGTCGCTTTGCTGAACGCAAGAACAACAAAATGGAAGCTGACTGGGTGTTCAACTTGCACCCCAAGGTTAATCCCCAACAACCCCAGGGACAGGAATAGGGGCCAACCATGGAGCATGCTCAGGAGAGGGGGTGTGGGTTCAAAGTTGATGGCTACTGATGATTCCTCTCCAAGCTGGAGTCACCTCCTGTACGGATTAGAGACATTCCCTGGAATTAAGTTTAGGCAGCATGAACTCACCAACCCAAACACTAAAATAACCCGCCCAGATCCTCTCCCCCGGTAGCCTGGAAAGTGGTGGGGGCCTGTCTGAAGTTTGGAGATCAGACAGGGTCCCTCCCAGTTGGAGGACTAGGCAGTCATCCCACCCCAGACCAGGAGCCTGGACGCATGGCTCCAGGGAGGCCTCAGGTTTGCAGCTCTGCCCCGACGCCCCCGCGCGGACACCTCCCGCCCAGCTTCCTCCTCGCCGCAAGTCTCGGACCGAGAGTGGGGCCACCTCTTGCTCCTGGAAGGATTCGTTGCCGCTTTAAGAAGAAGAGGAGGGGAAGGGGCGGGGG
>NW_008355275.1:1675116-1741033 GCF_000622305.1 Nannospalax galili
GCCTCGCCGCCCGCACCCGGGCGCCCGGGCTTGGCTTGAAGCGGCGGCGGCACCGGCACGCCGGCAGGAGCATGGGGCGGAGGATGCGGGGCGCCGCCGCCACCGCGGGGCTCTGGCTGGTGGCGGTGGGCTCGCTGCTGGCGCTGTGGGGCGGGCTCCTGCCACCGCGGACCGAGCTGTCAGCCTCCGGGCCGCCCGAAGGTCGGCTCCCCAGGCTCCCGACCCGGAGTGGCGGCCCAGCGCCCGAGCCTCGCTTCCCTCTGCCCCCGCCCCTGGCGTGGGACGCCCGCGGCGGCTCCCTGAAAACTTTCCGGGCGCTGCTCACCCTGGCGGCCGGCGCGGATAAGCCGCCCGGAAGGCACCCGGACGAGCGCGGGCAGCACGTGCAAGCCTGGCTGCCTGGACCCGACGAGCGCGCGGCGGTGCATGGGGGCGTCTTCTGGAGCCGCAGCCTAGAGGAGCAGGTGCCCCGGGGCTTTTCCGAGGCCCAGGCGGCGGCGTGGCTGGAGGTGGCGCGGGGTGCTCGGGTGGTGGCCCTGGATCGCGGGGGCTGCGGGCGAAGCTCCAACCGCCTAGCCCGTTTTGCCGACGGCACCCGTGCCTGCGTGCGCTACGGCATCAACCCGGAGCAGATCCAGGGCGAGGCCCTGTCCTACTACCTTGCAAGGCTGCTGGGCCTCCAGCGCCACGTGCCGCCGCTGGCACTGGCCCGGGTGGAAGCTCGGGGCGCGCAGTGGGCACAGGTGCAGGAGGAGCTGCGCACCGCGCACTGGACCGAGGGCAGTGTGGTGAGCCTGACTCGCTGGCTGCCTAACCTCACCGACGTGGTGGTGCCAGAGCCCTGGCGATCAGAGCACGGTCGTCTGCGGCCCCTGCGCGATGCCGGGGGCGAGCTTGCCAACCTCAGCCTGGCAGAGCTGGTGGACCTGGTGCAGTGGACCGATCTGATCCTTTTCGACTACCTGACGGCCAACTTCGACCGACTCGTAAGCAACCTCTTTAGCTTGCAATGGGACCCGCGCATTATGCAGCGCGCCACGAGCAACCTGCACCGAGGACCGGGAGGGGCGTTGGTCTTTCTGGACAATGAGGCGGGCCTGGTGCACGGCTACCGGGTGGCAGGCATGTGGGACAAATATAACGAGCCGCTGTTGCAGTCAGTGTGCGTGTTCCGGGAACGCACTGCCAGGCGCGTACTGGAGCTGCACCGGGGTCAGGACGCGGCGGCCCGGCTGCTGCGCCTCTACCGGCGCTACGAGCCTCGCTTCCCCGAGCTGGCCGCGCTCGCAGACCCCCACGCTCAGCTGCTACAGCGCCGCCTGGACTTCTTAGCCAAGCACATTTTGCACTGCAAAGCCAAGTACGGCCACCGGCCGGGGACTTAAGACACCCAGAAGAGCGCGAACGGGGACTGGGGTATGAATGATGGGGGAAGGGCTGTAGCCTCTGCCAAGGCTTAGGACCAGCTGGCCGACGCCCAGCCAGTGGCCTGATCCTGAAGGTGTCTAAAAACTTGTGATTTGCCCACCTGCTCCTTTCTTTTCATCCCAGGTTGTTTCCTTTCCAAGTTCTGGAAGGGCAAACTCAGCGAGGCGAGAAGTGTAACATTCCCTCCTCCCAGCCTATAAAAGGATTCTTTTCAGTACCCGCGTGGAGATTTGGATCCGAAGAAACTGGCTGCTGGGGTTTGGGTCCCTGAATGGTGGTGGTGGTCTCTGTGGGATGTGCAGCTCATTCTTGCCCCCCCCCCCCCCGCCATTCCTTTTCCGAAACAGGAAAACTTCCGTTTGTGCCCTTGAGCTAATTCTGCAGTTTCCTACCAAACACATCGCTGGTGGCCCGGGAGCAGGGCTATGTCATGGGCTGGTGGAGCCCCCTTCCTGTGTTCTCCCTTTGTTCCAGCGCCGCGAGGGTGAGATCACTGTTTCAAGCAGAGGGACAGCTCTGGATAGGACAAAGAGAGCAGACTTCCACGCCCTGGGGAGCCCGGCAGACCCTGGCAATTTGTCTGACTCATTCCTGAACTCCTGTCATTTTGGCCTGAAGGCTGAATTCAGGACGCAGTTGTAAGCACTGAGTCAAATGATGAATTTCTTCTTACCCCTCCCAACTGACCAAAATCTTGACAATGATGATGTTCACTAGAAGGAAAAAAAAATCAGTTCCGTGCACTTTACTTTTTTTTTATTTTTTATTAAAAACTTTTTATTTGACAGAATTTGCCTTCTATGTATATATGTGCATAAAGTGTGGTGTAAATAGACTAAACAAACTTATATTTCAATAAAAGGGAGTTTAAAATTTAGAATTTAATTCCTGTGGTTTAATCTGTTTGAGGTTCCTGGTGTTTATCTGCTTTCAGAATAATGTTTGTTGTTTTCTCTCCTGTAGATGCGCTCTTTAAAACAAAGGATGCGCATCCATCCCGTGTGGTGTAGTGGTGGAACTCAGACAATTGAACAAAGACTACAGCTGATTCCCTGTCCTCACTCAGATGAACCCTAAGGCTGGAAACTTGAGTTCAGCCTAGAATGTTGGAGGGGGAGAGATGGGAGAAAAGTGCTCTGTTTCCTGGCAAATAAAACCAATATGAAAGGATTTCACTGTAATACATTCTTAAATTAATCGTTTGGCCAATATGATAGAACCAGATGTGCAGACTAAAACATGACAAATCTGCCTTTTAAACTTAATTACAGTGGTCATGTGCTGTCCGTTATTTTCAGCTTTCTAATTACCGTGCATCACAATGTGTGCAGATAATAAGATGAGCGCATACTGCCAACAGGTAGAGAGTGTCATAAATTAATTCTGCACTTTAATCTGCTGACATACATTGCATTCAAGAGATCATAATCTCCAACATCTGGACCCCCGTGCTCTGAGGAGGTTGGACAGCTCTATGGGGTAGTGACTGCATGTTCTCCCAGGGCAGCCACTGAGACAAAAAAAGTACAGTAAGTACTTTAGTACATGACACTTGTATCTTTGCCTTTGGGGAGCATAAAACAAAATATTTTTGGATTTTTTTTTCTTTTTTTAACTCAGGAGGAACAGGTTCTGTTTTATCTGTTTCTCAGCCTATGGCTTGGTATCTGTGCCCAAGTGATCTTGACTATTAGCTTTTTGTCTAGTGGCCTTTGATTTCTAGCAACTTTCAGTGATGACTTTAATTGATCTGCATTTGTAGACCTAGAGTTTTATAGACTCCGGAAGATATTAAGGCTCTGTGTGTTCTCATTTAGCACTGCAACTTGGTGTGTAAATTAACTATTTAGTGGCATTCTTATATTTTCAGTGCCTATGCTAGGCAAGAAGAAAATTACAATCCATAGACTTTGTGGTGTAAGCCAATTTTTTTCACAGACTAAACACACAATGTGCTGATAATGGCAAATAGGTCTTTTTTCGAGACATGGTGAGACCTCTGATAATTACACTTTTGAAAAAAGACATTTTTTCATTTCTGATGATTAATAACTGTGAGATTTGCTGACAGAGTTAAAAGAGGCTCCTTCAAGAAAAGGGTAAATATTAGGCAAACAGCATTTTTCCTCAACACGTTCATTGAGGAAAACAACGTACAGGAATAAAGTTAGGCACTTTGTGTGTTGCAAAGGAAAGGCACTGTGCTGGGATACAGTTTTGGCACTGGCAAGTTATGGGCCAGCAGCATTCTCTACATTCTTCCTGTTCTTCCACTCCAAGCCCAGACTTGACCAAGGTTAACCATGAACAAGAAACAACATAATGTAAAGGGCTCTTCTCAGATTCTTTAGTGAACCATATCTGCCTGCTGGAAAAATCCGTTTAATTACATGGTGCTGTTGTTAAGGGAACCAAGGCTTAATTATAGACAAAGGGCTTTAACTGTTGCTGTTCCTTGTGACTAGTCAATAGGCTGGGATATAGAAAGATTCATTAAAGTTGTGCTATGATCAGTGAATGCTGCTAGAGACAATTCATTTTTCAAAAGGAGGAAAAAAAACTTTGCAGTATGAGTTGGAAAAGAGTAATGGGTTCTGCAGGCAGACTATAATCTAAATAAATTCCCTCACCTATTTACCTTCAACAAGTCATTTAACTTAGTTCCCTCATCTGTGAAATGGAGATTGGACCAGAGTATTGTGGGATTTAGATGTTAACATATAAAGTATGCAAACACATAATAAGCATGAAAAAAAATCATTTCATATTCCTCCTTGAGAAAAAAAAAATCTTTCCCCCTTATGCTTCAGTAAATGTCCAGTCCAGTTCATCAAAGCTGAATCTAACTGTTCCAAGGTCAAGATTGGTTTTTAACATGTGGTCCTAAGTTAATAAAGCAAATTATTTGTTGAGGACCCTCCTCCAGCACTATGCAAGCATCAATTCAGTAAGCCAAGGGGAAAAGTTTGAGCTCCATGTGGGTTTAAATGGGTGGTTTCAGGACCCAGCAGACCCCGTGTAGCCATACTACAAATACATGGGCGATATTTAAAAGAAAAAGAAAAGGTAGATGGCTCATTGCAAATCCATCACTGCTTCTGGAAAGCATCAAAAAGTGATGAATCTTTGCAAGAACAATTCTCTTCCCAATTTCTTCTGCCAAGAAAAAGTAGGCAGTTGACCTTTCTCCTTGGATATGTCTGTTGATTAATTCACCCCATCAATGACATAGCTCTAAACTCCATTAAGCATGCTCACCCTCCTGTCTTCAAATTAGAAAGAAAAAAAACAAATTATTTTAGCACATCTTGACACTTCTCAGCCTTCTAACTATAGCCATAGCTGGGAAAGTGCCTAAAGCCTTGTGGATGATTGTGCGGATTAAATAAGTAAATATTTATGATATTCAATAGGAATTTATTGAAGTGGTAGATCATTTCTCCTCTAAGTCAAAACCAGACACTTTGGGTTCCAGGCAAGGCCCTCACTCATAATCTAGCTTTATCATTGCAGTTATAAGGACACTTTCTACATGCTTCTATTTTGGTTCAGGAGCCAGCTAGAATGGGTGAGTCTGGTAGGAAGTATCTAGAGCCCACTAGGTTGTCAGCTAGTCCTCTTAATTTCTGAAGACATTCTCTATGAGAATCATCATATATACTTCCCTCTTTCTCACAAGGAGACTATAATTCTGTTTCTCATGTGGCCTGTCAGCTTCAGGGAGCAGTGAGCTGTGGAGTTTTGCAACCTCCTGAACTACCATGAGGTATTTATGAGTCACAGATCATTCGACTTTTGGTGCTTATTTGCCCCTCTGTGCACCTGCCTCATCCCACACAACCACTGATCCCCAAAGAGTAGAAGGGCAGTAGGAATGTTAGAGAAAGAGAAAAGGAAACCCAATTGATCTAAATGCATAAAAACTCCGGAAGGAGCAGAAAATCAACTGCTGAGGTTTGGTACGGTTTTAGTTACTTTTCTTGTTCGCGTGACTAAGTACCCGACAAAAGCAACTTCAAGAAGGAAGGGTTTATTTTGAGTCACTGGGTACAGTCCACTATAGTAGGGAAGTCATGGCAGCAGAAGTGTAAGGCCACATCGCATCAGTAGTCAGGAAGCAGAAAAATGGATGCTGGTGCTCAGCTTACTTTCTCTTTTTTTTTTTAATTTATTACTTTTATTTTATGTGTTTGAGTGTATTGTCTGCATATATTTAAGTGCACCTATATCATGCAATACCTGAGAAAGTCAGAAGAGGCTGTCAGATCCCCTAGAACTGGAGTTATAGATGATTGTTAGCCACCATGTGGGGTGCTGGGAGCTGAACCTGGCTCTTGCAAGAGCAGCCAGTGCTCTTAACCACTGAGCCATCTCTCCAGCCCCTTACTTTCTCCTTTATGTTCAGTCTAGGACCCCATCCCATGGAGGGAGGCTCCCTGCACTTGGGGTAGGCCTTCTCTTTTCAACCCAATCTACAGCATCCTCACAGATGTATCCAGAGGTTTGTCTCCTAGGTGATTCTAGATCCTGTCAAGTTGATAATCAATATTAACCATCACAGAAATCAGTGGGGGCAGTAGTTGGCAATGATCTCCAGACATATTTTGATAAGTAAAGTCTAATGGAAAGGGTTCTCAGAGTCAGGAGAGCCAGTTTCCTTCTGACTTCTCTTGTGAATTCAGAAAGTCATTCTTCTTCCCTCTCTGGCTCTAGTTCTATATAGAAGGTTTGATTAGGCTGGTAGTTTCCAGAATTACAGTATGACACAACTTTCCATTGTGACCCAGGACACACACACACACACACACACACACATACACACACAGAGAGAGTACATGTTCATACATGACACATGAGAAAAACAGTCTCATCAAACAGTATATATGACATACAATTTTTCTTTTATTCAATTGTGCTCTTTTCTCCTGTACTTCCTAATGCTAATTATGCCCCCCAAATTGATTTCATAATTCATCAGAGGGGCATAACTCACATGAGCCAAAACTCTGGCTTAGCTCATCAGTAAGCTCTTTCCAGCTCCCAGATTCTAGGGAAATTCCAGTTTACCACCCACTGAATTTTCCCCCCAAAGGGAATACAAACAGTCTTTAATTTTGTAGACTCTGAAAACAAGACTGAAATGCTTCATTCAAAATGTAATTGAGTGAACCACTCAAAATCTTCCGTAGGGTTTTTTAAATAAATACTTCTAAAATCCCCGGAATGTGGGAAGTAACTTTCAGTGTGCTCTAAGCATGTATGAGCAAATAATGCTTTAGAGGCAAAAAAGAACCCCTAATAATTCTTTACATCTCTGCTTCCACATAGCCCAAGAATGGCTCAGGAGGACAGTTTCTTTTTTGTGTATTCATAAAGATCAGATGTAAGAGTCATAATTTTTTAATGTGACTGTTTTACCAGTTTCTCTTTCTGTGTCCTGCTGTGGGGAAAACTGCATTAATAAACTATGTCTCAATGCTGCCTAGCTGGAATTTTTTTCTCTGCAGGACTCCACCAAATATAGCAAAGGAATGCTTATTTTATTTATCTTTTCAACTTTATTTCCATTTCAGATACGTCTTCTTGGCACTTTTGAAATTTTTCTCTTAATGGTACTTTAATTTTTTGTAGGAGAATAGAGAACTAATTGTTTGTCAAAGAAGCAACCACACACAAAAAATCTTTTTGTCCCCTTTCTTGGGTGCCATATTTGGTAAGTTTTTATGATTTTAACAGCTATTTTATACCCTATCCAGTAAAGTTAAGTAGCTTATAGAACTGTTATTTTTCTAGTACCAGCTCACAGATTTTTACTTTGCTGAGAAGCTATAGGTTATAATAGAGACATGTCACTTTTAATGCAATGGCTCTGCATTCTGCAGTTGTCTCTGCCTGCTGTTTATACCTTCCTTGAAATGGTTTTTTTTTTTAATGTTCATTAGAGACTTTGTCCCCATTCTACAAAAGACCTGGAAAGGTGAAGTTGAGACACTGACCACAGCTATAATCTTTATTTTTAGTTGCAAATATGTGTGCAACATAAAATTGCAATTTTAACCACATTAAGTGTAAACTTCATGGTATTATGTATACTCATAAAATTGAGCAATCATACCACTATTCCTAGAACTTTTCCATCAGTCTCCAAAAAATAAAAATAAAACCATGAAGCAATAACTCCAATTCCTCCCTTCCCCTTGCCTCTATTAACCTCTAATCTACTTTCTGTTGATATAAATAGGCTGTCCTGGATATTTCCCTTTAGTATAATCACTAAGATATTTGATATTTATTCTATTTTTTCTTTCATGTCCATGGTCACTGTCTTGTTAATGCAGACAGCATGACAGAGATGAGGTAGTGTTTTGGGGGAACTGTTAGAATTGTGTTTGAGTCTGATTTCCAGCCATTAACAGCCCTGGAACTTGAGGCAAATTGAGGAACTTCTTAGATCCTCATCTGGAAAAGTCATGGAAAGACTACTGAGTCTTTAGAGTCCCTTTCAGGTCTAGAAAAACACTGTTATTATATGCAGCAACTATACCGATGAGATGCACAGGACCCCCAACTTCCAGTCTCCTTTCCCTACTTGTGGCATAAATAAGCATTTAGACTTTCTAGTCCCAGGCCATAATCTAAGCACTGTGGATTCAGCGTTAAACCTGATAAGTAAAGAACCTGCCTTTGTGGCACTTAGAGTCTAGAGGGGAGTGTAGAAAATTATTCAGCACAAATCATACGTGATAAGCAGTTCATGGCAGGAAAAAGTACACTGGGACCTTGTATTTGGACTTCCTAAACTGACCTAGAGGAAAGTCAAAGAAAGCTCACAAGGTGGCCCTGTTTTGGTTTTTAAAATTTAGAGCAATATTGAGGTAACAAAAGAAAAGTGATTTTCATAATAGTTCCCCACAAATAATCTGTGACTGTTCTGGGAATCAGACTATTGGGAGGTGTGCTCTCTACCTCTCATCGTGGAAAGCTGAAGGAGCCCTGTGGTGGTGGTTTAAGTTCTTCCAGCAGATGTTATTTACAGTCTACAATATGACATTCATTTAAAAATTAATCACCCCAAAGTTGGGTGTATGGGGAGGGCATGATAGGAATTAATATTGGGGGAAATTAGGTCTGTCAATAATATTAATAGCTACTTTTGCTGAATGCATATTAACAAACAAGGCTTTGTGTTACACATTTTGTAGAGTTACAAGGATTAGCAATGACTGGATATTTCTTTTACAGATGGAAAATGAAGGTTCAGAGGAGCTAAGTCAACTGTTCCTCTGTCTAGTAGAGTGCGGCTGTGTCTTAAAGATGAATTTCTCTAGTACCAAAGAGTAGGTTTTTCTCCTTGGTCTTCTTTTCTCTCCTCCTGCCTTTTATATTAATTAGTCTTTTAAGTTTGTTTTTATATTCATATCTTTTCTTTGCCTTTGTTGTCCTTTAATTTCATTCTGATGTGTTTCTATATATGGGCTGTGGTTTTTTTCCTGTCTGATAGGAAAATACTGTGTTTCTCAAATCTAAGAATTTCTGGTTTTTTTAGTCTAAACAAATTCTGAGCCATTATCTCTTCTATTTTCTTCTTTCATATTCCTTCTATTGCATTCTTCTAGAAATATCATTGGGCATTTATTAGGTTGCCTTTCTGTCCTCCATAGAGCAACATGTTTCACATCTTTTTCATCTTTATCTTTCTGTGCAGCTCTCTAGGAATACAGATCTGTCTTTTAACCAATGAATTCTCTCTCCAAATATCTAAGCCACTGTGTAATCCATCCCTGAAGTTTAGCTTTGTCTGTTTAAATGCAAAGGCTTTGGCACTGGAGAGATGGTTGGGCGATTAAGAACACTGGCTGTTCTTGCAGAGGACAGGGGTTCAGTTCCCAGCACTCCCGTGGCAGATAGCAATGATGCCTAACTCCAGTTCCAGAGGACTTGACACCCTCTTCTGGCCTCTGTAGGCATTGCATGACATGGTGCACCTACGTATATGCAGACAAAAATCAGAAACAAAATAAAAATCAAAGTTTTAGAAATAAATAAATTCAAAGACTTTGTTTTATTAGTTCCAGAAGCTTTGTTTGGTTATTTTTCCAAGAATTCCTGCTCATTTTTTATGTTGTTTTCTTTAATTTTGAAGACTTTGCTTAATGTATTCAATCATTTACAAATGTGTATCTGATTATTTTAGTTTCTGAGGTTCTGGGGTGATATAGTCCTGTTGACTTCTAGAGTTGCCACATAAAATATTCAACTTTAAGTTAATTATTCAGTCAGCCAGTTTTTAATATACATATGTTACATGCAATATTTGGGGTATACTTATATTTAAAGTTATGTGTTGTTTATCTGAAATTTAAAGTTAACTGGAAACTCTTTTTTATTTCCCTAAATAAATTAACCTGATGTTTAAAGGCTTTGTATTTTGTAATTTGGAATGGTAGATTCATGCTCAGGCAGTGTTTTATCCATGAGTCTCTCATTTTGTTTGGATTGACTATAAGTGCTTCCCAAGATGTTTTCATTTCTTGAGTCAGGGTTGAAACCAGAACTGGGATGCTTTTAATCATTTCCCCTGGTGGGTGAGGAGGCCCTAGCAAGTAATATCAATCTAAGTAATGCAGAAGTAATTTCAGAAGAATAATAGATAGGAATTTTGCCAGAGACTTTATTCTTCCCAAACCACAGTTTAGGTTAAGACAAGCAGTCTCCTCTAACATCTCCTTTTGTAGGAAGCTAGGTTTTTCCTTTGAAGGTACAGGCTTTAGAGGATCTTAGAAAAGTACAACTTTCCTTCCAGCTTGTAAACATTGAATCCAATCTGCTTACCAAAATCAGGCACACTTCTGCGCACACGCACACATACACACACACACACGCATACGCGCGCACACACAATCAGGACAACCCATTTTCACTTCGTACCTATCACTCTGCTTTTGGTTTTCTCTTTGTTTGTGGCCCTGGGGATTTTCCGACATTTTTATGAGCTGAGCTCTGCATTTAAAAAGATGTTTGTTATATTTTATAAAACATTTATAGGTGTTTTACAGAGGGAAGGTTTTTAGGTCATGTCTTACTGCTAGAAACAAAGTCCACCTGAGCATCTTATATCAAATCCTGCCTGCAATAGGCTGGTCCTTACTTGAGGATTAGATGCCCTATTTGGCTGAGAGATTTCCCCACAGCAGAGACATTTACTTTAATAGGATTTGACCTGAAGTAATCCATGAAACAAGTGACCCAGGAGTCAATAGCAAATTCTATTCTGTTTACCACTAGCAAGACTGAAATGGAAGCAAAGAAAATGATTAAAAGGAAAGGAGAAAGAGAAAGAATGGGAACAAGAGGAAACGGGTGGGATTGTTGAAAAGAAGCACATGTGACAGAGGGGCAAGGTGCAGCCTTTGCCTCTGGTGAATAGAGCCCTCAGCTTGACCTTCAGCCAGCATCAGAGCCCACAAAATGATGCCACATTGCAGACAAGAAAGCTATTTCCTCTGTGGGTTATGTCTAGGCTTAGAGGAAGGTCAAGTAACTCCAGGGAAAATGACTTTTCATTTACAGTCAGCTTTCTGCCTCTGCCACAGGTCCCAACGATACAAAATCCAGCCACTAACATTTAAGTTTTGGCTCAGGACACCAAAGACCATATTCCTCCAACTTCTCAATGAAAACAAAGTCTTTGCCATCACATATTGAATCTCAACCTTGATTTCCAGAGGCAGAACATCCAGTTTCATCATTTATTGAGCCTCTCTCTAGTGACCTATTAGCAAAAGCAAAAAGAATGCTAATGAAAGAAGAGGTTAAGCATCTTTGACTTCTCAAGGCATAGAGCTAATAAAAGTAAAAGAAAAAATGTAGGTGTGTGGCCCTCTCCTTTTCCACCTGTGTGTAATTGAAATTCATCCAGTCTCCCTTTAATGTCAAATTCATGGCCCTCTTCCACATAAAGTATGTGTCATTGTTAATACTACAGTCCTGTATGCATGACTTGTGCCATACAAAATTATTGTAATGATTCTGACATAGCAACTCAGAGCCTTTGGTCTCTGTGAAATCCATGTTGGATTCTTTTCAAGTGATACTCATGACCCAGGTATGTTCTGCATGAGCCAGTACAGTTACGTTGGCTGAAATGCTTCTAGTTCACTTGACAAATGTCTGCCACACCAAATCACCAAAGTGCCTCTTCTGCTTTACCAACTACTGCAAGCCCCTTTCCTGAACAATCCACTCACACTGGCCAGAGATGTAACAACTAATAGGCTAACACTAGGCATAGTAGGAATTTTCCTGAATCAGTACTCTGGCACTAAAATCGACAATAAGTTCTAGTTTCTCCTTTTATGATTTGAATACCATCCCTTGTATATAAAGTATAATTGTACAGATCTGTGAAACAGTGGAGCTGTCATCCTACACCCTGCCTTTGCTTCTTCTTCATTCAAAATCTTTATTTATCAGGCCGGGCATGGTGGCGCATGCCTGTAGTCCCAGCACTTGAGAGGCAGAGGCAGGGGGATTTCTGTGAGTCCAAGGCCAGCCTGGTCTACATAGTGAGTTCCAGGCCAGCTGGAGTTACAGGGAGATGCTGTCTCAAAAAGACAAAAAAAAATTCATTTATTGGGCAAATAGACAATAAGTCTATTTGTTCACTGCCAAAATATCTCTTGGATGCTTGCTTTGAGTCAGCCACTATGTTAGGTAGTGGAAACAAGTGAATTAACTTAAAAGTCATGGTTTCTGATCTGGAGTGTACAATCTGGTAGAGGTGACAGACACTAAGCAAATCATTATAGTAATAAATGGGGTGACAGAAAAATGCATGGCCATATGAGCGCTAATAGGGGACAACTTTGTGTAGGAGGTTGAAGAATGTGGCACTTAAACAAAGACCAGAGAAATGAGCAAAAGTCAGCCAACATGGAGGATAAAAGGGAGTGGAAAGCATTTCAGTCAGAAGAGCTACATGACTGACTGCCTGGGAGACTGAGCCTGCTAATCAGAAAGAAAAGCCCAGTGTGGAGCCCAGAAGGGAAACTGCAGGACTTGAGGTTGCAGAGGTAAGTACCATTGAAGAGACACTAGAGCATAGTTATATAGGACTGAGGTCTAGAGAAAGCTGCTTTGGGATCAAACCCTGGCCCTTCCATTTTCTGTTACCTTGGGCAAGGTCCTGATCCTCAGTGTCTCATCTGAAAATTGGGATAACAATAAAGCTACTTTAGCTACTAAAGCTAATTAATTGTGCTGATTAATCTTGTCAACTTGGCAGAACCTAGAATCACCATGGAAATAAACTTCTGGGTATGTCTATGAGGATGTTTCCAGAAAGGTTTAACAGAGCAGAGAAGACCCACCCTGATGTAGGTGACACCACTCCATAGGCTACAGTCCTGGACTGAATAAAGAAGGAGGAAGTGAGCTGAACAGCAGCATTCTCTCTCTCTGATTCCTGACTGCTGATACAATGTGGTCAGTCAGCTGCCCCACACTCCTGCTGTTGTGAATTCACTGCCATGATGGACTCTACCCAAAACCATGAGCCAAAATAAACCCCTCCTTCCTTAAGTTGCTTTTATCAGGTCACAGCAACAAGAAAACTAACTAGGGGCTGGAGAGGTGGTTCAGCAGTTAAGAGCACTGGCTGTTCTTGCAGAGGCCCCAGGCTCTGTTCCCAATACTCACATGACAGCTAACAACCTTCCCTAACTCCAGTTTCAGGAGATCCGATGCCCTTTTCTGGTCTCTGCAGCATGACATACACATGGTGCACTTACAGGCAAAACACTCATAGACATTAAATAAAAATAAATAAATAAAAATTTTAGAAAGAAAAGTAGTATACCAGTCAACACACGTAAAACACAACAATCCCTAGTGTGTAGGAAGGAATTAATAAACATTAGAAATTGACCACCAGGATACAAAGTGGAAGTGGAACAGAGAGAGATTAAATGGATTCTTTTCTACCCAAGTCCACCCAATTCGAAGGTGATTGTATAATAAAATACTCTGTTTAATAAATAGTCTCATTTATTCATCAGCATGTGCATGCCACTCATGAGACTCTTGCCCATTGGCCCTTCCCTCCTGTGACCCATTCTATCAAAAGCAGATTCCACATGTCTTTGGGAGATTATTATTGATTCTTCCCTGTACCAGTTTCTTAGCAGAATTTCTCAAAAAGAAAAGCCACAGAAAGCTCCTGTAACAATCAGATCATGTCAACGAAATGAGGCCATCATCTGTAAAGCTGCTAAAAACCAAAACAAAGCAAAACAAGAAAGAAAGAGTGAAAGAGGATGAAACCACCAGAATGGATCGCAATGAGGAGAGGAAGGGAAAAGAAATTCAGACTAGAAAAGGCCTTGGGAAGCCCAGCAGTGATTCTGACAGATTTACAAAAGACTATCCCCAGTGCTTAGTTGGTGGCTGCAGAAATGTACAGGGACCTGCGAGGAAACAAATTGTCCTATGATGCCATCCCAAGATTATAGATCCCTGGAGATTCTGGGGAGCTATCATCAAAACCATCAGCACATTAATCACCCTGGGCAGGAAGGAGAGAAATTGGAGGTGAAAAGGAGCGATTAAGTTCTTAAGGCTCTCCCCAGAGAACACCTCATGGAGATGGCTCTGAGAAGTGCACATTCATGAACTCAGTAAGCTGGGATCTTTCGCATTAAAGGCTTGACTTCTTTCCTGGAGGTCATTCTTTCTTGTCTGTGGGCCATGGAGTTTTTCATACAGCTGCTGCCTTTGCCTTCTGTGAACAGTTTACTGAAGAAAGGAATCACCAAACATTCCTACCATGGGGACGTAGAAGGCAAAAGTGAACATTGCTATAGTTGTGGCCTCCCAACATCCATTTCTTCTGGATATCTTGTTTTTCCTGGGAATTTACCCATTTGAGATTAATTCTGTTGAGTCCTGAATCTAATTGCCCTCTGTTAACCAAGGAACATGTAGGCTAAGCTCAGTTACTAGGATGCCCCTTCTTAAGACTTTTTTTCTTAACTATTCTGAAACAGTTGTGGGGTCAGGAGGCTCCCCACTGTTAGAAGTTTGTGTGGCTGCCTGGAACTTGTTTGTTTCAAGCCACTTACTTCAAACTTCCTTCTAAACCTGCGAATGTTCCTATTTCACGCCATTAAATTCTCAGATTCCTTGTTTGCCAGAGTTTGTTTTTGTTACTACAGTTAGAGATTCTTGACTAAAGAATGCATTCAAAAAATAGGAGGGGGCCAGTGAGAAGGTTCAGCTTACCACCAGGCATGATGACCTGAGTTCAATCCCTGGGACCCACATAAAGGGAGAAGAGAAATGACTTCTACAAAGTGTCCTCTGACCTCCACATAGTACATCCATACATATAATTAATAATTAATAATAATAATAATTAATAATAATAATTGAATGCATGTGACTCACATCTTTGATCTCAATACTCTAGAGGGTGAAACAAAAAGGTTGCCACCATTTTGAGGCCAACCTGGGCTACACAGAAAGACCCTGTCTCAAAAAAAGAAAGAAGGAAGGAAGGGAAGAAGGAAGGAAGGGAAGGAAAAAAGGAAGGAAGGAAGGAAGGAAGGGGAGAGAGAGAGAGAGAGAGAGAGAGAAAGAAAGAAAGAAAGAAAGAAAGAAAGAAAGAAAGAAAGAAAGAAAGAAAGAAAGAAAGAAAAGAAAGGGGGGAAGAGAGAAAGAGTCGGGTGTGGTGGTGCATGCCTTCATTCCCAGCACTCTAGAAGCAGAGGCAGGTGGATCTCTGTGAGACTGAAGCCAGCCTAGTCTATGTATCAAGTTCCAGGCCAGCTAGGGCTACAGGGAGGCTCTGTCTCAAAAAACAAACAAAAAAGAAAGCTCAATAGACTTTAATATATATGACTGAATGCATGAAATCCATTGTGGGGGCTATGGGTGGTGCAGATAAGGAAGGGAGTCTAAATATGATTATGATGTATTGTATGAAATGCACAAAACTTCAATAAAATATGTATTGAAAATTAAAATAAGAAAGAAAGAAAAAAGAGAGAAAGAAAGAAAGAAAGAAAGAAAGAAAGAAAGAAAGAAAGAAAGAAAGAAAAGAAAAAAGTAGCATGGGCATAAGTGATGAAGTGATGTCTGCAAAGACTTTCCCAGAGCTGGCTATGGTGGCACACACCTGTAATCCCAGCACTCAGAAGACTGAGATGAAGATCATGAGTTCAAGGCCAGTCTGGGCTGTGTATGGAGACCCTATCTGAATGAATGAATGAATGAATCAATCAATCAATCAATCAATCAATCAATTGAAAGAAGGAATAGAAGGGAGGGAAGAAAATATGAAAGAAAACTTTTCCACCAAGGGGGGCTATTTTACTTAATGTGTTCTTTGTCACAGTTGTTATAGGGTTAGGAAGGGAAGATCTGCCTCTCTCCATAGGCTTGATGGGTCCATGGGCTTTGACCTGCCGAAAGCCCCATTCTCACCTCTCAATGGAGCTGTGGAAAGACAGCTTTTGTAACTCAGTTGGCTTTCTTACACTCAGCAGTGTTGGGCAATGTTTAACAACTAGCTTTGGGGAGGGAGAGATGAGAAAACCTGATTAGCACTGTTCACTAATGACCATGGTACAAGCACTCCCATGTAGGAGGTCCCCTGAATGCAGACCTGGGGACATGGGGCACATTCAGCTCTCTGAGCTAAGCCAGTTAGATCTGGTTCCAACACAGCACTGCCTCTATTCCTCTGCCTGCACTGGTGCACAGGCCAGACTTGAGTAATAAAATGACAAACTTTCTTGATACTTTGCCTTATGCCAAGTACCATGCTAGGCAGACCTATGTAGCAGAATTCTTGCCCCTATTTTATAGATCAATAAGCAGAAGTATGAAGAAAATAAGAAATTGCTCAAAAGTTTAAAGCTTGGAAGTTGAGGTGCTATAATTTGACTCCTGGTAATTGACTCCAGGGGTGACTCACTTAATCATGACACTATGCTGAAAGAATCAGATTAGGAAAAGCTTCTGTCTTCTAGAATGTGGGAGGTGACATCAGGCTCAAATATCTTGATGGAAATGACAGTGTCAGTTGTCCCTAGGAAAATTCAATACAGATGTGTTCTGAGTACAAATTTTCTGAGTACAAATTTTATATGCTATGTGTACATACTGATTATGTATATATCCCATCTAGCATTAAAAAGATGGAAGGTAGCTTGAAATAGTAATAGCTAATAATTTAGAGTGCATACTGTGCATCAATCGTGTGTGTATGTCTGTGTGTCTGTGTGTGTGTGTGTGTGTGTGTGTGTGTGTGTGTGTGTATAATTTTTTAAGCATGGAGTCTCACTATATAGCCCCAACTGACCTCATGGCCTCAAATTCTTGATCCTCTTGCCTCAGCCTCCAAGTGTTAAGATTTTTAAAAACCTTCTTCATTCAATTAGTGGAAAACCAGGTGCAGCAAGGTTAAGTAACTTGCCCCCATGTAACATAGTTAATTAGTGCTGAGGCAAACCCCAGTCCATCTGTTGCCAAAACCAATAATCTCTACACCATACTCAGTGACTTCTACCTCTAAACAGGCCTCCTGATTCTGCAGCCCCAACTGATTTTCCTAGAAAACCCTGCCTGATCAGCTCAAGAAGACTCTGTCAGGGTCCAGCTGCAATTGCACAATTTAGAGGAATTTCTCCTAACCATCTACCACCAGGTTGTCATCCACAAAGTTAACACCTTTCTCCAACCAGTTCAACTCGTCTAAGATCAGCAGCATGTTCAAAGTAACATCAGAAGAATGAGATTGGTTTCTGAAGAGTGGTTCTTTCTGATCTGTGTATTCCCTCTAGGGACTGGGCTGGATGGGAAAAGTGCATCATCCAGTGTACAAGATTCTCTTCATCTGTAATGCCAGAGCCAGCTTTTGCCACAAACATACGTACTCGACCCAACATGACTGCCTTGACAGGTGTGATATGGATGAGGTGCTCCCATTATTGGTGATAATGAGACTTTTCAGGATCTGTCAGTTACTGAACAATTGATGTCATCAAGTGACTGGCAGCTTCCTGGCTAACTTAGTGCTCAGAGGAAGGGCTGTTGAAGCATCAAAGACTTTGAAGGAGTCATTGAAGCTTGTTCTGGAAGGGTTAACACACCCCAGAGTGCCTGCCTTAGTTCTTTCAGTTGAGAAAGGAGGAGGTGGGTTGGGGGTGGGATAAGTGTCACAGTCAGACACATATCTATAGCAAAACAGTGGAGAAACTGTTTTAAACCATATTGCTGCCTATTCTGGAATTATCTTCCCCTGCTCTGGAACTCTGTTACCTGTAACTGGGGAGGAGAAGTAGGCATCAGAGAGCCTAAATGAGTGAGAGCTCACTCTTGGTTTTATGTGCTGCCTTGACCTAATTAGGGGATTGGTGGTGGAGCAGTCTTGCAAGAATGTGTCAGAATCTCCCTGGGAGTGCTTCTAGTCCAAATAAGATATACACATAGACCCCAAAAATTAAACAAAACATAGAATTAAACATAGAATTTAAACATAGAATTACTGTACAATTAGCAATCCCACATCTGGATATGTACTCAAAAGAATTAACAGCCAGGGCTTGAACAGATATTTGCAGAGCAATCCCATAGCAGTATTGCTCACAATAGCCAAAACATGGGAACAACTCAAATGCCCACAGTGGATGAAAAGATGAATGAAATATGGCATACATACGAAGCACAGAATGTCATTCAGCCAAAAGAACAGAGTTTCTAATCTGTGCTACAATGTGCAGAAATGATGGCGAAATTATGTTAAGTGAAATACACACACACACACACACACACACACACACACAAGATATACACCAAGTGTGGTAGCACACTCCTTGTAATCTCAGCACTTGGGAGGCTGAGGCAGAAAGATGGAGAGTCCAGGACTAGCCTAAGCTACAACATCTCAAAACAAGAAGAAAGAAAAGGACAAATCTAGGTTGAGTATCTCTTACCTTAAATTCTGTGAGCAGAAGTGGATTAATTTGGGGTGAATATTTGCATATGTAATGAGATATCTTAGAGAATAGGACTGACAAATAAAAATGAAATTTATATCTATTTCACGTATAGTTAAACACAGCCTGGAGGTGATTATATTCAGTAGTTTTCGTAATTTTTATCATGTTTCATGGTAAAGAATTTTTTGCTTGTGTCATCATGTTGGTTATGCAGAAAGTTTCAGGCTTTAGAACATTTCAGATATTGGATTTTTTGATTAGGGATGTTCAACCTATATTCTACGATCCCACTTATATGCAGTAAGTAGACTAATCAGGTTCATGGAGACACAAAGTATAATGGTGATAAGCAGAGGATTCAGGGAATGGAAAGTTATTGATTGATGAGCACAGAGTTTCAGTTTAGGATGGTGAAAAAGTTTTAGAGACAGATGCTGATGGCTACACAGCGATGTGTATGTATATAAGGTCACTGCACTCAACAATGGTTAAACATTTTATGTTCTGTATATTTTACTATACTTTAAAAACACCTAGACCAGTGTATGTAGCTGAGTCCTTACAAAGCATAAGCCAGATAAAAGATAGCCATGATCTACTAATCATCCTAAAAATATTAGCTAAATGTGTACCTTTGCCTCTCCTTATGACTCTTCAGGGAAGTGTCATCAGTTTCTTTTGACAGAAGAGGAAATCCAAGTTCAGACAGGTAAAGTGAGCTGGCCAGGTTCCAATGCAGCAGTAAGAGAAGGAAGATTGAAACCCTGATCTCTCATCAAATGCAGTGCAGTTTGCATAATCCCCAAACCTGAGCACATATCGCCTTCTCAGTGTATGTGCATGCCAGTCAGATAAAGCAACATTGACCTCCTCCCTGAAACATGGAAGACTCAAGCTCAGAAATACGATCCAATTTATCAGCAGAAGGCAACTTGTAATTCATAGAACTAAAATATACAGTCTGCCCTGATAATAGCTAAATGAAGAGAGACCTGGAGAATTGCCCTAATAAAGATGCAATGATATGTCATGTGTGGAGCAGGTTGCCTTACTGAACCAGAATCCCAGAATTCAAAGCACTCTATTGTAATCAAGAGAACCATGCACCCACTGCATTGCTAATAGCTACAAGCCATGGGTTATTTTCCTAAAGCCAATTGGAATAACCAATTTATCCCTGGCCAGGTTTCTTTCCTGGTTGGCAGAGGATAATGATGGGTTATTCTCATTATGTCTTGCTCATAGAGCCTAATCTTGAGGAGGCATTCCCAGGTAGCAATGCCAACCTTAATGTTTATATTAGGATGTATATTACATTGTAAGCGGGACAACTCAACACAGTGTCTGAAATCATGGGTTCTGGGGGTCTTACTTACTGGGCACAAATACTGGCTCTATGGACACTTACTGGCTACATGACCTTGGGCAAGTTACTTCATTTTTGTGTGCCTTACCTTTTTATCAGTTATTGCGAGACAATAATAGGAACATAATTCACCGGATTACTGTGAAATCTGACTGCAGAAATGAACAAAACAACTCAGCATGACACCTGTCTTAAAAGACGCATACTATGTACATTAGTCATAGTAATTTTTCTAAGTACATTGATGCATCTCATTCCCCTAATTCCAGTGACATGGAAAAGGTCTGAGACCCCTTCTCTTTAGCAGTATACCCACTACTATTTCCAGCAAGCAAGAGGCAGGGGCTGGGAGGTAAGGAAAGGTGGCTTTGAACCAAGTATAGGCATCGCATATTCTCCTCTGGTACCAATTACTGTGATAAATTGAAGGTGACAAGTTATTTTATGACATAAATGCAAATCAGCATTCACTTCACTGTTATTTTCCAATGCCCTGGCACTTTAATGGTCCCCATAAGTTTGCTTCACTTGCAGCAAGTATCGGTATGTTCTCAGTCAGCCAGAGAATTTATTTTTAGGTGGTGAGTGCAATGAACTGCGCCCACCGATGACTGACTTAGAAAAATGATTGCATTCCCATCCACAAATTATTCACAAAGCTAGTTAGCATTTGAGCCTTTGTTGGGGAAATAACACAATAAATAGAGATGTGTCAAAGGGACTTGTTTCCACCTGCCAGACTCAACTCTCTAAATATTAGGCATTCACACATTCGTGGGTGTGGTGTGTTTATGTGTGTTTATTAGACAAGCAGAAAGCTCTCCCTAAATGTAGCAGACCCTGCAAGTGACAAGGAGTTGAGACCTTCTCCTCTTCAACCAGACGCTGCCGAGAACAAATCTGTTGCACACATAAAGTTGATGCTGTATGTCGGTGACCTCAACGTGAAAGGAGACAAAAAGGAAGAGAGACTGTACTATTTGTTTGCTTCCCACCATTGAAGTTGATTTGTCATCCCATCAGTTTCACCGACCTGTCATCCCTTCTCTTTTTTTCATGCCGATGGATAAAGAAAACCAAAAGTACAATGCACGAGCGCAAGCACCAACACACACAGACACCCACATACACACACACACACAGCAAGCAACACCACAGGTAGACATCAATTGTCATTGTAAACAGGACTCTACCCGCCCACCTGCCACTCTTCTACACATTGTCATCAACAGACAGTGGAAGCTGTTAACTACATTGCCTAATTAATTTAAAATACAACTTCAGAGAGACAATCCCTAATTGTTAAATGCACTTTTATTAGGGCATAAAGATAATCACAGAATTAAGTTATTAAGAATCATAATAAGGAAACTGTAGCAAAATGAAAGTGATCTCCAATGTCACCCTGTTCTGCCGCTGAGGAGCTGGGCTGCATTTCTTCATTTATTTATTAAGCAAGTATTTAGGGAATGCCAGCTCCTGTAAGTGAGCCACTAAAAGGAAGGTCTAAAGACAGGTGGTTTGTTTTAAGATATTTTTGCTTCATTCCTAGAATTGCTGCTTGCACGTGTGTGTGTGTGTGTGTGTGTGTGTGTGTGTGTCTGTGTGTGTCTGTGTGTGTGTATACAGCTTTGTATTGTGAGATGAAATCAGCATGCAAGGGCAGAGAAGAAGCCTGAGGGAAGTGACGGGGAGAAATATTTTTATGCACAACACAGAACAAGGAGACTTTCTATCAACACCTTTCCTTAAGTGCATTGCATTAGGCATTCCATCTGACAAAGTGCCACTTGGAGACACAGTCTGACCCCTCCCCCACTCTCCAACCTGAAACTTGACATTGCTTCACATCGAATGTTTAATTTCCCATTGTCTGAAATAAAATGGTATGTAAAACATGTGTTGCCATAGATGCAAAACCCAATGGTGCTCATAGAGGCTGTTAAAGTCTGAAACTTTAGATCGGCCTTTGTAGCCAGGTATAGGTAAGGCAAAGGTCTTTCAAAAGACACTTCTATGAGAAAGTTCTTCCATTCCACTGAGCAGTAGTGTTTTTGCCAGCTCCAAACTCTTCCTACTGGAGACAATGATCCTGCTCTATCCTCCCCTCGTCTGCTATAAAGCAGTCATTTTTTTCTAGCTCATATCTCTTCTTGGAAAAAGTTCCTGAGCAGTGCTGTTGTGATCCCTGAGGGATGAAAGTAAGGACGCTTCCTTTGCACACATTTCAGGCTGGAAAATGCCTGCTATAACCCAGTACACATTTAGCCACTCATAGGTTGATGCCCCACCAAAATGCTTTGCAATAGACATATACTAGATCACTTCTAACAGCTCTCTCTGTTCATAATAGCACCAACCCCAAATGCCCCAAACACCCAACACTACAATAGAACTATATTGGCAATGAGGAAAAACAAATAGTAACAACACACAACATGAACCAATCTCACACACAGTGTTGAGGGAGGGAACGTTGACACAAAAAGACACATTCTGCTCATCATTTGTTGTTTGGGCTTTTACATTATTTGAGAGTTAGCTCCAGGGCCTCATGTGTGATAATACACAAGTGTTCTACCACTAAGCTGTAGTCTCAGGCCCTGTATTCAGTTTGTAAAAGAGATACTAATCAGTGTTGAGGGGAGCCAGGACAGTGGTTGCTTACAGGGAAACAATTCTGTCCAACAGTGGACACAAAGAGGAGCTATGAAGGCTGTTCACAATATTCCCTTTTTCTTTCTTTCTTTTTGGTACATAGAAATTTTGGTTTGTCTGCTTTTCCATTTCTATGATATAGTTTAAGATTAAAAAAAAAAAGTTTAGAACTAGGGAGATAGCTTAGTAAAGTGTTTGCCTTGTAAACATGAGAACCCAAGTTTGAGCTCCAGAATTCACTTTAAAAAACTCTGGGCATGGTAGCACACAGTTGTAATCCCAGTGCTGAGGAAGCAGACACAGGCAGCTTTCTAAGGCTTGCTGACTTGCCAGCCTAACCTACTAGGCAAGTTACAGACCAGGGAAAGATCCTTTCTTAACATAAAACAACAACAAAAAAGTGGGCAGGGCCTGAGAAATGACATCCGAAGTTGTCCTGTTTTCCACACACATGTGCACAAAACATGCATGTGCACATACATTTAGCTGTTAGTATGTTAGTTAGTATGATGGGAAATCTTGTCACTTGGGAGGTAGATGTAGGAAGATGAAGAATTCAAAGCTACATAGTGAGTCAGTTTAAACCAGCCTATGCTATATGAGACTCTGCCTTACCCCTGCCCCCAAAAGTTTAAAAAAAAAAAATCCTTAAGGTGGCTGTAGGCCCTCTAGAGTAACTTTTTCTTCTGTTTTTTTTTTTTTAATGGTTTATGTGTGTGTGTGTGTGTGTGTGTGTATTTCATATAGAACATCTCAAAAACAATCTAATCTTAATCATATTTATACCCCCATTCCCACTGGCACCCTCCCATAGTCCCCCCTGACTGGAGCCCATATACTCTGTCATCCCTGTTACTGCTCACTGTGTTGTCAGTGCCCCCAGCCGTTCCCCAGTGCAAGTCCATCTGCTGAGTCTAGTCTGCCTATCTAGAGTCCCTTGTTTAAGGAAGATCAGCTCTTCATCTAGCAGCAACCAGTTGCCAACATTCCTTTAGATAAGATTGGGGTCCGCTGTTCATTTTCCCAGTTCTATGCTGGGTTACTGTCTGCCTGAGTTTGCATGGGACTTGTGTATGCTAACACCATTGCCATAGAATCATATGAGCAGGTTCCCAGGAGCTTGTAGGACTCTTTCCATATGGTTGTACACCTCCTCCCTGGCTCTTACAATCTCTCCACCCCCTCTTCTACAATGGTCCCCGAGCCTTGGGTGGATGAAGTTTAATAAAGGGGTCCTTTCCAAGGACCATTATTTAGCAGGCTCTTGATCTCTACACTTTGGCCATTTGTTACCTTTTGTGTTCCTGGCCCTCTGCTGCATGAGGGTGCTTCATTATTGAGAACTGGTTCCTTACTGTCGTCTTCTTTATCCCTGTTTTATGTTCCATGAGTCTTAGGTGCAGAGGTTGCATTGCAGATGTGTCCCTTAGGCCTGGGCAATTTATAGACAATGTCTGTGTGTGACCAGTTGTGGTACTTGGTATTAGTCTCCGCTGCAAAATGAGCCTCTTTGATGAGTGGTGACTGGGATATTTGCCTGTAAATATAAGGATACATATTTTGCACATAAGGCTGTGGCAATAGCCTGAGTAATTTTGGGAGTCACTTGGACCATCCCTCTAGGGTAACTTTTGTGGTTCTGTTAGAAGCTTCAGTTTCTTCACAGACCTGGGGGGGAACACTGTGGAGCGAATCAGGATGATCATCACAAGACAAGGACAAGACAAACCTTTAGCTCCCACCCAAAGGAGTTTCTCAGCCCTGACCAGAAGTCAAGCTCCAGCACTTTCCCCAAGTGAGCAGTCTTTTGGAAGATGAGAATCTAGAAAGGCCATTGTAATTAATGTCTTCAATAATTTCTTTCTGCCAATTAAAGAGATGCCTTCCCCAACCACATGTGTGCATATTTTTACACCTGTGGAATAGGGCATGCCTAAATTGATAAGAAAGCCATGCAAGACTTAATTAGCATTTTTCCTTCCCTGGAAGGAAAAGGTACACCCTAGACTTGATGAAAGCACAGTGGAGTGTTTCACTTATTCTGTGCCTCATACAGAGAAGCCAAGCACTAGATTTCCCAGAATCCCCTTTCCTGCCTAGTTTCATGGTCAAGAATGACTGAGGAAGCCCTGATTCCATGTTTGCAATGCTAGATAGGAGGAGCCTTTTTCCTCTGAGGTAGTTACAAGTAGATGTGTGGGCTAGAGTGAGATTGCAGAGGTTTCCTCGCAGGCCCTTGAGAATCCGTTCTCTTGAGTTGCTGGAACGATGGTCAGGGGCTGCCTCTCTCTGATTCTCCATCCCCCAACTACCTTCATAACTCCAGTTTCTAACTCCCTGCAATATGAACAGCCAGTCTCTGATACACCCATTGGCCTTTGTTTATCATATAGAATCCTGACATAGTAGAGAAATATAAGGGGAGAAAATTCTATCATCTATCTGGGGCCTAATGTCTAGACTTCTAATGGAGCTGAGGGTGCTGCTGCATTCTTGGTCTTACCTGAGGAGCTAGCTTCTTCAACAACATTGACAAGGCTCCACAATCCAACCTCTAATTCAACCCAACATCAATCACTCCTGGCTCTCCAAGCTCCAGCCCAGCTGCAATGTCTTCGCCTTTAGTTCCCCCCCCATCGCTCTCTTTAATAATGCAGAGGTGCTTGCATTGGCCCTTCCCTTTACCTGCTGGGACCCTCTTGCCCCTCACACACCTACTATTCATCTTGAGGGCTTTAGTTAACCAGCCACTTCCTCAGGGAGGCTTTTTGGGATCCCTCAGAATGCATTAGATCTGCTGCTATACATATTCTTATCATATCCTTACTGCTCTTCTTATCACATCCTTACTGTTCTTATCTTCAGCACCCCAATCTCAACAGACTATAAACCACTCAAGACCCAAAGAGCATCCCCCTATATCTCTAGCACACAACTTCCTCCCTGGGGCACATAAGATGCTCAATAACTATTTGTTGAATGGTTGGTATTCAAAGTCTCTATTCATGGGTAAGTACTGTATTTTTCTCAAGACAACTAGGACCTGGGACTAATTTATAGCAGATGAAATTGACAGCAGACCAAAATTAAATTCTGCTGGGCATTTTCTATGCATAGCGCACTATACCAAACACTTTGCTTACATTATTATCATTTAATCCTTGCAAGAACACTATGAGGCAGATACTATTGCTATTTCTACTTTACAAATGAAGGAAATAAGGCTCAGAGAGATTAATTGGCCAAAATCTCAGTTGCCCCAAATCTTAATCCCTCATCCTCTGTTGCAGTTCATGATGTTATATGTCTTTCACATAGCTAGCAAAAATATCTTAGAAATGGCAACACTTAATTTCCATAATGATTATGTGAGGTTGTTATGAATGTGTCCTGATATTCTATTTTGTCACTTTAGCAATGACAGGCTTGCATTTCTACATCGCTTAGCTATGGTGGCTTAGTCTTGACCTCCAACCCTCCCCGACTCTTTGAAATTGCTTCATTTCTCTCTGTTCGAAAGAGTCATCACTGCTCTGGTTAAGAGGCCCCCACAACAATTTCCTTCCAAATCCCTCATTTCTTGGGCTACATTGAGATTACTGATTCTCTAAGAGGGTTCATGCTACCCCTACCCTTAAGTGCCTAGACATGTGACCTGCTGGGGAAAAGAGTCTTGTATTTAATTACATAATTATGGCCAAGTGTATGGATTAAAATATAAGTTTAAATTATGGTTCCATCACTTGAGTAAACTTTGGTAAGTTACACCCTCTGCCTCAGTTTCCTCACTTGTAAAATGTAAGTGATAATTCTTGGGATTGTCCTGGGAAACAAATGATATAAAAAATGAACTACATGGGGACTGGAGAGATGGCTTTGCAGTTAAGAGCACTGGCTGCTCTTACAGAAGACCTAAGTTCGTATCCCAGCACCCACATGGTGGCTAACAACCATCCATAACTCCAGTTCCAGGGGATTTGAAGTCTACTTCTGTCCTCCTAGGCATTGTACAATACTAGTGCACTTACATAAACATAGGCATAACACTCATACACATGAAAATAAACAAAAAAAATACATAAATAATTTTTTTTAAAAAAATGGACTACAGATTGTGGTACATATCTGTAATCCCAGTTTGGGGGGTTGGGGAGGTCAGAAAAATGAGGAGTTCATGGCTTGCCTTGACTACATCGGGAGAGGCTAGCTAGCACTATGTCAGACCCTGTCTCAAAAACAAATAAAAAACCCAGAGGAATGGATGAAGAACATGTGGTATATATACACAATGGATTTTTTTTTCTATTTTAAAGAAGCATGAAGTTGTACCATTTGCAGAAAAATGGATGCAATTGGAGATAACCATATTAAGCCAGTCTTGGGAAAATAAATATTGTATTTTCTCTCAGTTTTTGTTTCTAGATTTTATAGACACACAAAAGCATGCGTGTGTATATACATTACATGAAAGAAACTGTCCAGAGGAGCAAAGACAATTAACAGAAGTGGGGAAGGACATGAAAAGGGAAGTTGGTGAGGGAGATGGGAGGGAGTCTATTCATTATATAATATATACCCATATGGAAATATTGAAAATATATATGAAAAACAAAATGAAAGAAATTAATGACCCCTTCACTTGACCATCTGTAAATAACTGACAAATGTGAACATGAATTATTACCAATGTCACATAAAAACTTTGGGCACAACATAAGCAGGCTTTATTCTGTGCCTAGATGACAACCCCAGACCTTCTTTCTGCTTCATTTTGTTTTCACTTTCCAAATGGACCAGAAACTAAATATCCCTGTTTAGCAGTGAATTCAAGAAAGCAGAGCCTAGGGAGAAGAATACACCCTAGCCCAGTGGGTGAGCCACTGCCCCCCATCCTGTATTTTTGGAAAGATTTTCTTCCCTCAGCAGCACGTGCTTCTCTCATCCCTCACCAGTCCTCCTGTGGCAGAAAAATTCATTCCCCTTTCCAACTGCATCACAGCTTTAATAAAGTTATTGTATTTGACCACAGGCTTAGGAAACAGTAATAACATAATAGGAGAAGATCATTAAAGTTCTATAAAGTGAGCATTCTTTCTGCTCCTTCATTTCCAGTGTCCCGGAGCCTTAGATAAGGGATAAACCTTTTTTAATCAAAATCTAAATAACAGTAAATTCTGCTTTTCATTTCATTTCAAGTATTTTTCCAGTTAAGTATGTGAGTATGTGGTGTTTTCTAATTTCCTGTGGAGATCAGATGGGCTATAAAAGACTTTTGGTTGTTGGTTCTTTTTCTTTCTTTCTTTTTTAGTATAAGCTCTTAGAGCACTTTTTTGACTGCAATTCCAGCACACATCTTCTCTCTGGTTAAGTTGTCAGAGAAGTGAGCCAAGAATGATTAAAATTCTGGAGACGGATTTGTAAAAGGAAAAGAACAAATAAGTACTGGGAGGTAAAAACACTGATGGGGGTGGGGTGGGGGATAACTGGGTAAATAGCTCAGAAAGGCTGAGAACAAAACAGACATTAGTTATATGATCCAAGGGCTATGGCCTAGGGGAAAAAATGCTTAAAGGAAAACTAGCCTTTCTTCTCCATGTATTTTCCACTTTTACTGATCAAGAACATAAACACTCAAGCCCAGTACCATGCCTGCTGTTTGCTGACTATAAACAGTAACTAAATTTTTAAAAAGTGTGTGTGTATGTATACATATGCATGCATGCACCTGTGTATAGAGGCTAGAGAATAACATCAGGTGTCCTTCTCAACTACTCTCCATACATTTAAAAAACACTATTAATTTTATTTTATGTGTATGAGTATATTGCCTGCATGTATGTAAGTACACCTATGTTGTGCAATGCCCTTGGAGGTCAGAAAAGGGCATCAGATCCCCTGGAACTGGAATTATGGACAGTTGTGTGGGTATTGAGAAATGAACCCAGGTTCTCTACAAGAACAGAGAGTTCTTAACCAGTAAGCCATCTCTCCAGCCCCTCTACATACATTTTTATAAATTATAATTTATTATTATTATTATTGTGAGTTTGTACATGTTGTGTGGGAGGGGTGCATACATGGAGAGGTCAGAGAACAACTTTCAGGAGTCAGTTCTCCAACTTTCAGGAATCGGTTCTCCCATTTTACTATGGGTTCTGAGGATTGAACTTCAGTCTTCAGGCTTGAGCAACAAATGCTTTTACCCAATAAGCCATCTTGCCTGTCCTCTCTACCTTTGTTTTTTTTATATAGGATCTCAGTAAACCTGGAGTTTACTGATTTGGCTACATTGGCTGGCCAGCAAGACACAAGGATCCTCCTGTCTGTCTCTGCCCCCTTGCACTGTGATTATAGGCAAAGGTTGCCATACTTGGCTTAGTAAGTGGATGATGGGGATCTAAACTCAGGTCCTCAAGCTTATATAGCAAGCATTTACCAACTGAGGCATCTTCCTAGTCCCAAATAACTAAATTCTTCAACTGTATTGTCTATAAATGGTTATGACAGAAACATAATTCATTACTGACAGGAGAAATCAAGAGGGACATTGAATACTGAGGACAGTGCCCAATGCATAATAAATGGACTATCACATTATGAGTGGTTGTGGAGATGCTTCCTAATAACACCATATTTTGAACAATATAAAGCTTCCAAAGGAATTATTCAATGAGAACTTAGTTGAGACATTTTTAAACTGCCTAGGCTAACATATAAGAAACCTAAATCAAAATTGTGATGGTTTGAATGAAGATGTCCTCCAAAGGCTCTAAGTATTTGGACATTTTGTCCCCAGATGGTGGCGCTGTTTTGGGAGGTTTTAAAAGGTGTGGCTCTCCTGGAGGGAGCACGTCACTGGGGGTGGGCTTAGAGAGTTCTTAAGCCTTGCTGCATCTCCAGTTGCTCTCTTGTTTCCTGTGCCTGCTGGAAGATGCAAAGCTTAGTTTCCACTGCTCCTCCTCCAGCCACTTCTGCCACCATGCCTCCCCACCAAGATGGACTGTAATTCCCCTGGAACCTGGAACTGTAAGCTCAAATAAACTCTTCCTTTTATAAATTGCTTAGACAGGTAACCAAATGTCTCACAGTTCTTGAGGCTGAAGCATCCAAAACAAGGCACCTGCAGATTCAGTGTCTGGTGAGGATCTGCTTTCTGGTGGACAGGTGGCTGTCTTCCTGCAGTGTTTTCACATGGCAAGCCCAGGTGAGTCTTTTCTCATAAGGTCATAATCCTATTCTTTAGGGTTCCATCCTCACGACCTAGTTACTTCAAAGGTTTCCATCTCCTAATGCTTTCACATTGACGGTTAAGATTTGATACACACTTTCTTTTTGGGGAATATACACATGCAGCACACAGTAGAGTGATTGTATATGTTATACAGCTTTTCCTCTTCATGGTTCTCTGTCCCACACCTCTGTTGTGTTGCCAACCTGACTTATATCTTCCAAATCTCCTTGGTAAAGTCCAAGGGCTGCATGTGTATGCATGAACACTCACAGTTCTGAGGAGTGGTATGGAAACATCTTTGCAGGGCCATTGTTCTGCCTATCATGTAGATTACATTCTTATTAATGATAGCAAACATTTGCAATAGCCTAGTATACATCAGGGGCTTTGCTGGCCAGGAAATTGCAAGCAGTCACTTTTTTTTTAATAAATAATTTATTGAGAATTTCATACATGCATATAAGGTGCTTTGATCAAATCCATGCCCACTCCCTCCCCTTCAACAGCCTCCCATATCTCCCCATCACTTTTTTCTGATAACTTCATGTACTCTTTCTTTTTCTTTGATTTATTTTTTATGGGGCTTTTGGCTACTCTAACATTCCCCCCTTTGAAAAGGGAAGCCTAAAATCTTTTAAGGATTAGATAAAAGCTCCCAAATATTTTTTACATTTTTGGCCTTTGGAACGGAGTATGTTGCTAAGAGGCCCAAGGATATTTTGACTTTTAGCCAAGAAACTGGCTACTTTTTTGGTGTGTGGGGGGGTCTTTTTACCCTAACTGCCTAGCCTATTCCTACCTCCTACTCTTATCACACCATCCTCTGAAGAGGTTACCCAAATTCCCGATAGGGGATCGGGACGCAGATTGCTCTGGCTTCTTCCATGCTGAACAAGGATGCAGGGTGAGGCAATTGGAGTACCTCTCCAGTGGGTCTATATAAAAGACTCCCAAATTGCATAACTCTTATCTCTAGGGGGAAAAGAAAGTCACTGAATCGTGAATAGGAGGTGTGAAGGCAGTAATTAGCATTACAAGTTCTAGGCAGAGAACTAGAAAAAAGTCAGAACAGGGAAATTTTTAAATGTTCCTATGAGTCCATTGGAATTTCTTGACAAGGGCTTCCAAAAGCACCCCTCTATTGGGTTCCTCCTCATTTTTCTTTTGTCTTCCAAGGCTGGACCCTAGAATGATGGATTCAGGATTTGCTTTCAGGTATTTTGATAGCTGTTGGAGTGGTTAGAATCACTGTTAGTTGCCTCTCAAAAGCTTCTAGATAGGGGGAGAAAACAAATTTATCCATCATTTTAGAACAATAGCCAGTTGTCTCCCTTAGCTACAGGTGAGCACTACAGTATTGGAGACCAAGATTTGAAGTCTTACCTCTGAGCAGCACTTTCTGGTTAGGAACAAAATCACCAGTGAGAAATAATTGTCTAAATAACTTTATATAGACTTAAGCCTAATGTCTTGGAAGTATAATCCTTGAACTCATCTTAAAGAAAAATACTGATGACTTTGCTCTTTGGTTATACTTTCCTTATGGGTGTTTAATACCATAGAGTTGGCCCAAATAAATAAATTTATTTTTATGTTTAAGGTCATTTGAGGATCTGTTCAGGGGGGTCTCATGGCCTTGGGAGGATCTCCTGGCTCCTTTCTTTTACCAGTTCCATCTGTGTGAAGATAAGTCAAAGATCCTGCTCAACCATGTCTGGCTTCACTTGAAAACATGAATGAGATGTTTCCTCTGAGTTGACTCTCCCCTTTGTAGACTGGACACTGGTTCAAGTCCATCTCATGGGGTCTCCACTGCATCCCTAAACAAAGAGGACAGGTGACTCACCACAGCTAACCTTAATTCCTGAGCCACTTCTGTCCAATTTAGAAAATCCTTTCCTACACCTATATCCTGTAAGTTACTGCCAATATTTTCTTCTAATAGTTTCAGGGTTTCCAGTTCCACATTGAGGTCTTTGATCCATTTGGAGTTGACTTTTGTGCAAGGTGAAAGATAAGGATCTAGTTTCATTCTTCTACAGGTGGAGATCCTGTTTTGCCAGCACCATTTGTTGAAGATGCTGTCTTTCCTCCATTGTGTGTTCTTGGCAACTTTGTCAAATATCAGGTGGCTGAAATTGCATGTACTTAGGTTTGGATCTTCAATGATGTTCCATTGATCTATGTGTCTATTTTTGTGCTACCACCATGCTGCTTTAATGACTATAGCTCTGTAGTATACTTTGAGATCTGGTATAGTAATCTCCCCAGCGTTGCTCTTTGTGCTCAGGATTGTTTTGGCTATCCAAGGTCTTTTGTGCTTCCATACAAATTTAAGGATGGTTTTTTCTAATTCTGTGAAGTATGTCATGTGGATTTTGAATGGGAATGCATTCAATCTATATATTGCTTTTGGGTAGGATGGTCATTTTCACAATATTAATTCTTCCAATCCATGAGCATGGGAGGTCCTTCCATCTCCTGGTGTCTTCCTCAAACACTTTCTTTAATGATTTAAAATTTTCATTGCAGAGATCTTTGGTGTCTTTAGTCAGATTTATTCCAAGATATTTTAATATTTTTGCAGCAATTGTGAATGGGAGCATTTCCTTGCATTCTTTCTCCAGTTGCTTGTTATAGGTATATAGAAAGATTTTTGTAGATTGACTTTGTAACCTGCCACTATACTGAAAGTGTTGATCAGTTCTAGGAGTTTTCTGGTGGAACTTTTGGGATCTCTTAGGTATAGCATCAAAACATCCGCAAAAAATGATAGTTTGACCTCTTCTTTTCCAATTAGTACTCCTTTAATTTCCTTCTCCTGTCTTATTGCTCTAGCCTGAGTTTCAAGCACTATGTTGAAAAGGAGTGGAGACAGTAGACATCATTGTCTGGTTTCTGGTTTTAATAGGAATGCTTCCAGTTTTTCTCATTTAAAATGATGTTGGCTGTGGGTTTGTTGTATATAGCTTTAATTATGTTGAGGTATGTTCCCTCCAGTCTTTGAGTCCATTTATATGATTAATGACTGTGCTGGATAGCTTTAGTGTCAACTTGACACACCTGAGTTGAGGGAGCCTCAATCGGGGAATTGCCTCTATTGGACTGGCCTGTGGCCATGTCCATGGGGCACCTTCTTGATTGTTGGGGGGGCCTGGCCCACTGTAGGTGGTACCACCCCTGGGCAGGTGGGCCTGTGTTGCATAAGAAAGCAGGCTGAGCAGGGGCCAGGAGAGCAAGCCAGTAAGCAGCGTTCCTCCATGGCCTGTGCTCCAGCTCCTGCCTCCAGGTTCCTGCCCTGAGTTCCTACCTTGGGCTCCCTGATGAACTGCATGCGACCTGGGAGATGTAAGACAAATAAACCCTTTCCTCCCCAAGTTGGTACTGGTCAGAGTGTTTTGTCACAGCAATGAAGAACAAACTAAGACAAGGTATGTTCCCTCCAGTCTTTGAGTCCATTTATATGATTAATGACATTTATTGAATTGCCTATATTGAACCATATCTGAATCTCTGGGATAAAGCCTACTTGATCAAGGTGAATGGTCTTTTTGATGTGGTTTGCAAGTACTTTGTTGAGAATTTTTGCATCTATGTTCATTAAGGATATGGGTCTATAGTTTTCTTTTTTGGTTGTATTTTTACCTGGTTTGGGTATTAGAGTGATGCTGGCTTCATAGGAGGAATTTGAGAGTTCTTCCTCTGTTTCTATCATTTTGAATAATTTAAGTAGTATCGATTGGAGGTCTTCTCTGTCTGATAGAATTCTGCTGTAAGTCCATCTGGGCCTGGGAGTTTTTTATTTGGGAGTCTTTGTATTACTGTTTCAATTTCCTTATATGTTATGGGTCTGTTTAAACTGTCGATCTCTTCTTGGTTTAACTTCGGTGGTTCCCATGATTTTAGGTATCCATCCATTTCTTTTAGATTTTCAAATTTAGTAGAGTATAGGTTTTTAAAATATTCCCTTATAATGGTCTGGATCTTTTGGAGGTCTGTTGTGGTGTTTCCCCTTTCATCTCTGATTTTGTTGATTTGGGTTTGCTTTTTCTTTCTTTTGGTTAACTGGGCTAAGGGTCTGTCTATCCTGTTTAGCTTTTCAAAGAACCAGTTCTTAGAGTCATTGATTCTTTGAATTGTTTTCTTTGTTTCTATTTCATTAATTTCTGCTCTGATTTTTCTTCTTTCTTCTCTTCTGCTGGGTTTGGGTTTCATTTGTTCTTGCTTTTCCAGTGTCTTGAGTTGCAGTGTTAGGTCATTTATTTGGGCTCTTTCTAATTTTTTAATGTAGGTACTTAGAGCTATAAACTTCCCTCTTAGGACTTTTAATGTGTCCCAGAGGTTGTGTTGTGTTGTATTGTCTTTTTCGTTTAATTCCAGGAATTCTTTTATTTCTTTCTTAATTTCTCCTTTGGCCCACTCATGGTTTAGCAGTGTGTTGTTCAATTGCCATGAGTTTGTGTAGTGACTAGGGCTTTGTCCAGTGTTGATTTTGAGCTTTTTTTGCATTGTGGTCCAACAGAATACAAGGAATTATTTCAATTTTTTTGTACTTGTTGAGGTTTGTTTTATTGGCCAGTATGTGGTCAATTTTTGAAAAAGTTCCATGGAGTGCTAAGTAGAAAATGTAATCTTTGGTGCTTGGGTGGAATATTTGAAAGATGTCTGTTAGGTCCATTTGATATATGGTATCATTTAATTCAGACGTCTGTTTATTCTTTGTTCAATTGACCTTTCTAATGGAAACATTGGGGTATTTAAGTCCCCTACTATTGCTAAGTTGGGGTTAAACTGTGTCTTAAAGTCCTGTAGTGTTGTTTTTATGAATTTGGGTGCACCAGAGTTTGGTGCATATATGTTAAGGATTGTAATATCTTCTTGGTTAACTGTTCCTTTGATCAGAATGAAGTGACCCTCCTTATCTCTTCTGATCAGTTTTACTTTGAAGTCTATTTTGTCAGATATTAAAATTACAACCCCTGCTTGTTTCTTAATGCCATCTGCTTGGAATATTCTTTTCCATCCTTTTACCTTAAGGTAGTGCCTGTCCTTGAAGGTGAGATGGGTTTCTTGCAGACCACAAAGAGATGGATTTTTTTTCTTAATCCATTCACTTAAGCCTGTGTCTTTTGACTGGGAGATTCAATCCATTAATATTTAAGGTTATTATTGAAAGATGTATATTGGTTGCAATCATTTTGATTGCTGTTTGTGTTCTCTGTCTAATTTTGTGTTTCCTTGATTATACCTTTATTTATTTTCTTTCGTTGCCCCTGGAGTATAGTTGTTTCTCTCTCTGCTCTCTGTATTGCTTCAAGTATTCTTTGAAGGGCTGGTTTTGTGGACATGTATTCTTTCAGGCTATTCATGTCATGGAAGATTTTTCTTTCCCCCTCAGGTATAATAGACATTTTTGCTTGGTAAAGTATTCTGTGCTAGCATCTGTTGTCATGTAGAACTGGAAATACCTTGGTCCAGGTTCTTCTGACTTTCATAGTTTACATTGATAAGTCAGCTGTAATTCTGATGGGCTTTCCTTTGTATGTGACTTGTTTTTCTTTTGCGGCTTTCAGTATTCTCTCTTTGTTCTGAACATTTGTGTTTTTACTATGGTATGTCATGAGGAGTTTCTTTTCTGATCCTGTCTATTTGGTGTTCTATGTGCTTCCTGTATTTGTACGGAGACATATTTCCTTGATTTTGGGAAATTCTCTTCTACAATCCTGTTTAAAATCTCATCAATACCATTAACCTGAAATCCTCCTTCCTCTATTCCTATGATCTGTAGATTTGGTCTTTTTGTGGGGTCCCACATCTCTTGCATATTCCATTCCTGTGTTGTTTCTTTTCTTTTTTTTTTTTCAGTTTTCCCTAATCTTTGCTTGACTGGTCCAATTCTTCAACTTTACCCTCCAGTGTTGCTATTCTGCTTTCCATTTCATTCATTCTAGAGGTGAAGCTTTCCCATGTTGTTTCAAGTTGGCTTATTGAGTTTTGTACTTCCTTATTCATTTCTGCCTGAGTTTTCTTCAATGTTTCTTTTGTGAATTCATTCAGAAGTTTATCCCTATTTTCTTTTAGTTCTGTGATGTTTGTTTATGTGTTCTTTAAATTCATTGAATTTCTTGATTATATTTATGATTGTTCTTTTAAATCTGTGTCCTCGGTTATCTTTAGGAGGGTTCTCCTTGTAGAACTCTTCTACAGGATTGGAGGAGTTTGGTGGGGAAATAATATTTTGGCTTTCCATTTTATTATTCTTTCATTGTGATTTTGGCATGTGAATTTCTTTTGTTGTTTATGATTCTGATATGAGAATTAAGTTGAAGTATGCTTCTGTTTGTATTATCTGGGTATCTAGATCCTTTCTTTATTGGTTATGTAAAGCTGGTTGGTACAGATTTCAGATTCTCTCAGGTTTAATTTGGAGGGAACTGATGGCTTCAGATCAGCTATTCAGGAGTACCCACAGAAGCCCAATTCAGGTACACTCAGGCTTCCTTTACCAAGTGGAGGCAGGATTCAGGCACCCTCAGGCAGTCCCCTGCATACTCATCCCTTATGCCAGAGGGAGGCCAGAGGAAGGCCAGAGGGAGGCCAGAACTTGGCATCTCTGGTGTTCTGCTGAGATCGGAGCAGCTACACCAATGGAGGTTGAAACCCACCCTCTCAGGCTGTCTGCTAGGATCTCAGCCATAGCCTGTCAGAGCCAGATATTCCCTGGAATCTTGAGAGGGGCCTCATGAAATCCCAGGTAGCAGGATGAGTATGGTACAACTAGGGGAAGCTCACCACCACGTGGAAGCAGGATCCTCTCAAGCAGTCCCCTGCATTCTCAGGCCCCCTGTCAGAGGGAGGCCAGAACTCAGCACTCTCGGGTGGTCTGCTGAGATCAGAGCCACTACACCTATGGAGGTTGGAACCCACCCTCCACATTCACTATTTTTATCCTCATAACAACTCAATGAAACAGGAAACATTATAGCCCCAATTTTAAACATGTCAAAGCTAAAGATCCAAGAGGTTAAAATTTAAGGTCATAGCTGGCAGAGCTGGAATTTGAACCTAGGATCATTTCCAAGGTCTCTCGACACTACACTGTATAAATATAAATATCAAGCATAACTATTGATGCTGGATGGACTTGAATGAGTAACAGAGGTTCTGAATAGAAGTTTCAGAGAGTACCTTAAAATCAATGTGGCAGATCAGTGGACAGTTTTATAATGAATATCTACATTTCCTCAGTCTTGAGTCTTCCCTTGAAAGTGACAGAAACTACTATCAGAACAACTTACTCTAATGCCAGTGCTTCAGGGCAGAGCTGGACTCAGGAGTCAAGTAATCTTATCCAGCATTTTGTTGTTGTTGTTGTTGTTGTTGTTGTTGTTGAGACAAGATTTCATGTAGCCCAAGTAGGCCTTGAATTTTCTACACAGCTCAGAACAATCCTCAACTTCTGATTCTCTTGCTTCCACCTCCCAAGTGTTAGGAGAGTGGTATATCTCCATGCCTAACAATAATCAGCTTTTCTTTTCCTCTCTCTCTCTCTCTCTTTCTCTCTCTCTCTCTCTCTCTCTCTCTCAATATACACTTTTTTTTTTCCTCTCTCTCTCTCTCTCTCTCTCTCTCTCTCTCTCTCTCTCTCTCTCTCTCTCTCTCTCTCTCTCTCTTTCTCTCCCCCCTCACCCCTCTCTTTCTCTCAGGTCTGCTTTCCTCAGAATTAATTCTTCACATCAGCAAGATAGCAAAACATCCACATTAACTCCAGCTGGTACCTCCCCTCAGCATTTAGATTTAGCACAGTAGAAAGTACAAAAAGTCCCAAGGAGAGTCACAGAACCCTTCATTGGCTCTGCTGGAGACCTGGCCCATCTTCAAAGTAACTACTGAGCTCAGACAAATACATGTGCTAACTGCTTAGCTCTGAGTTATGTACCCCATTCTGAGGTCAGCAGTGAGCCAACTCTCTAGAACCATAGAGACCCAGATGAATGCAGAAGGGATGCCATGGACTATAGGAAACAGACTTGCTTATTTAGAAGGACTTATTTTCTCCCATAGCAAGAAGCCCAAAGGCTGGTAGTTCTGAACTGGGTAAAGTTCAGAACTTTACGTGAAGCTTAGTCATGTAAAGAGTCTGCATGCTCCTCTGTGTTCTTTTAGGTTCACCTCCATGATTCCAAGATGGCTTCCACAGCTTGTTCTGTTCAGCAAGATCCTAGAGCAGAAGGAAGGGATAGAGATTCTTCTTACATGCCCCTTTCTTCTTTTTTAGGAAAAAAAAATTTCCTGAGGCTTCCCAGGAGTCTTACCTTGTTTTGTTTGGGGAAGATTGGAGGGTGGCAAATGAGGCAACCAGTTGTGTCTGGAGGGAAAGTGGGTAGTTTGGTTACCAGAAGGGCTGAGGGGCTCTGAATGTCTATTGGACAGATGACATTTATGGTCAAGGCCTAGACCACACTAGGCATTCTACTGGGAATTCACAGTGAAATTCACAATGGGATTGCCTCTGAAATTTAAGAACAAATATAGACCATCAGAGCCAGCATGAACCATGTTGCATTCATTACTCTTATGTCACTATGACAAAACACCTGACATATACAACTTACTATAGTCTATCTCATGGTTTCAGATGGTACAGTCATGGAAGGAACGGCCTGGCAGCACAGAGTAGCTCACAGCATCAGGAAGTAGAGGGAAGGGAATGCTGGTGCTTAGCTTCTACTGTTCCTACTTTCATTCCATCTGTGGCCCTGGCCCATAGGGTAGTCCCAACCACATTCAGTGGCTCTTTCTTCCTCTGGAAATATCCTTACAGAAACACTGAGAGGTCTGCATTACCATCCCTTAAGTGACTCTAAATCCAGTTAACAGTGAAAATTAACCTTCCCACATGTGACTGTAGTAATTGCTCCCAAAACTACTGACTACCACCCTCCCACCATGCGTGCTCTTGTATAACACAACCTTGAACTCCCCTCACGAAGTGGGCCTTTATCTTTTCTTGAATCTTGACTGCCCTCTCACACTTACTTTGACATATTTCTACAGAGAAAGTCATGCTATGTGACATCTGGTCTAGGCCTTAAGGAACTTTGAAGCTTCCATTTTTGTTGTCTGGGAAGCCAGATGTCGTATAAAGAAGTCTAGATCATCCTGCTGGAGGGGATTGCAGAGAGAGGACAGCCTCAGCACATGAGAGTGAACACAAGAGAACTGAGGCTGCCAGACAGCTGCCAAGCATGTGAGTGACGGGATACTCCAGCCCTGCTGATCACTCAGCTGTACATAGCTGCAGGAGTGGCTCCAGCCAATATCATATACAGAAGAACAGCCTAGCAAGCCCAGATGATTCCCAAGGACCCAAGAAAAACACTATCATCATTGTTTTAAGCCGTGAAGTTCTGGAGGCCTGAGTAGCACAGAACTAGATGTGTGAAAAGGAAATCACCTGCTCCATCTCACTCATTTCAGACCAAAAAGCCAGTGAAATTAAAGATTTGCTCAGAGCAACAAATTTTAGTAGAGGCAGAAACATGGCAAGCACTCTGCTTTGCTTTTGTTTGTTGCTGTTGGTTTGTTTTTGCTTTTGAGACAAGACCTCATATGTAGTCCAGGTTGGCCTGGAACTCAGTAAGTAGACCAGGCTGGCTTCAAACTCACAGAGATCTACCTGCCTCTGCCTCCTGAATGCTGGGATTAAAGACATGTGCTACCATACCCAGCTGATTTGTTTGTTTTTAATTTGATTGTTTTGTTATTTTTTTTGGTTTGGGAGGGTTTTTTTTTTTTTTTTTTTTAAAGGTCTCATGTAACTTAGACTGTCCTGAACTCAGTATGTATCCCAGGCAATTTTTGAACTCTTGATCCTTCTACTTCCACCTCCCAAGTGCTAGGATTATAGGTGCCATCATGCCCGCTCAAGAACTCAGATTTTTTTTCTTTTTCTTTTTAGGTTTATTTTATATATGAGTTTTTGAGTGTGTATGTATGAATGTACATAACCAGTCAAGGCCAGAAGAGGGCGTTAGAGTCTTTGGAACTGGAGTAGATCATTGTTAGCTACCACATAGGTCCTGGGAATCGAACTCCAGGCCTCTGCAAGAGTCAGTCCTCTTAGCCACTCTCCAGTTCCAAACTCAGACCAAAGCAAAATAACAAATAAAAAAGAGGCCAAGTGTGGTGGCATAGTTCTATAATCCCAGTAGCAGGGTGGTAGATGCAGAAGGATCAGTTTAAGGTCATCTTTAGATAAATAATGAATTTGAGGCTAGCCTGGGCTACATGAGACTCTGACTCAAAAAAAAAAAAAAAAGAAAGAAAAGAAAAACAGCTGGGGAGATAGCTCAGTCAGTACAGTGTTTGCCTAGTATGTATGAAGCACAGGATTTGACCCAAAGTACCACATGAACCTAAACCAAGCAGTCAGGAGGAGACAAGAGGATCCGAAGTTTAAGGTCAACATAACCATTCATGGCCATCCTGGGTTACATGAGTCCCTGCTCCAAAACCACCAATAGCAAAGACTCAGATTTCTGCATCCTTAGTCCTCTGCTTATCATTAACCTGGCGTAATGCTTCCATTACAGACAAAATGGGTGCATTTTTAACTTTTGTTGATACACATATAAAGTCATGACTCCCACTAAATGAGTGCTTATGATGTGCTTGGCACAATCCTAAATACATTGACTCTGGTCTGATATGCCCCTAAATTTTATAGATAACTAAAGTGAAAGAATTTAAATGATATAGCTGAACATGTGGTTTGGGGTAAGGGAAAGGCATGCCTATAATCCCAGCATTTGGGAGGATTCAGAGTTCAAGGCCAGCATTTAAACAATGAATTTTAGAGTCTGCTAGTAAGTACTGGTAGACTGGGTTCACAACCAGATAGACCAGGCTCTGAAAGCCTTGCACATTAGCCACCATGACAAACAGCCCCACTGATTCTCAGAGCCATCTTCCCAACAGACTGGGTTTTTTTTCTTATGTGATACACTGATTTCATTCAGCCCAACTCTTATCCTGTCTTAACTGTGCCTTAGGGTAGATATAGATCTCAGGATTAAGTCAGAGTAGATATGTTCGGATTCTTCAAAGAGATTTTTGTTTCTGAACATTTGCTGTGAGTCACTAGGACACTTGCTACAGAGTGAAATATAAAACGCCTTGAGTTTTCATTCCTCCTAAGAGTTATATTCCCCTCACTTCCCACCCCTCACCCACACTGTTTTCTTACTCTGTTTTAAGATTCCTGGGTTCTTCTTATCCTTAAACTGACTGTGAAGTCAAGGATGAGACTTGTAGGTTCTGTTTAGAAACTTACTTTAATCATGCTGAGTGGGGGTTGGGGGAGCAATGGGGACAGGGAGGAAGGGAAGGGAGAAGAATAGGAAAGAAGATATAAGCAGGAAGAACGTTAGATCGATGAAAGGCAAAATATAGTCTAGATGGAGTACCTGGGAACTAGCAATCCAAGCTACCTCTATCACTATATGACTGTGTGTGACAGTTTACCCAAGCTCATCTTGGTCTAGACCTAGCGTCCTGGCATCATTGTTAATAGTGCTCCCTCAGGGTATTCCAATTTGTAGGACAAATTCTCTGGTGACCCCATCAATTGTATTGCACTCTACACACACCATTTTGGGTTTTTACGAAGAGGGAAAAACTAGATGCTATCAAGGTGCTGAAGGCACTGGGATCAACAGCTCTAGTCTTTGTCCTCGGGTTCACTGCACAGAGTGGGAGACACATTAACAGGTACTGTAGAATACAGTGCTGGCAGCATCTGGGGGAGGGGACGAAGCAGATATTTCAGGAAAGGGAACAGCAAATACAAAGGAGTGAAGGCAGGCACCAAGCCTAGGGAGCCACAGCATTCCACTTGCTCCCAACAGTCAAGAGTGGTGCAAAATTCCTCCCTTAAGGAAAAGGAAAAGACACATCTTATATTGGAATTTTCCAAAGTACCTCATTTAAAATGGGGAAAAAATATTTTATTTATTTATTTATTTATTTATTTATTTATTTATTTATTTATTTTCTGAGACAGGGAGTCATTCTGCAGCCCAGGCTGGCTTGGAACTCACTATGTAGCCCAGGATGGCTTGTAGCAATCCTGCCTCATTCTCCCAAGCACTGAAATTACAGGCATGCACTACCGCACCCAGCTTCCACATGACCTCATTTTTTGAGCTCCTAGCATCCTAGTTACTTTTCTGTTGCCATGATAATACACTATGAGCAAAAGCAACTTGGGTAGGAAAGGGTTTATTTCATCTTACACATCCAAGAGACAGTCCCATCACTGTGGGAAGCCAAGGCAGGAACTTCAGTGGGGTAGGAACCTAGAGGAAGGAACTGAAGCACAGAACATGGAGGAGCACTTCTTGCTGGATCCTGGCTTGTTCCTCTGACCCAAACTCAACCTGCTTTCTTTGTTTTGGGGGGGTTTTCTCTTGTTTTGGTTTTTGAGACATGGTAGTCTTGTAGCCCCAGCTGGCTTGGAACTTGCCCTGTAGACCAGGTTGGCCTCGATCTCATGGAGCTCTGCCTGCCTCTGACTCCCAAGTGCTGGGATTAAAGGCATATGCCACCACACACATCTTTAGCCTGTTTTCTTATACAACCCAGGACCACCAGCTCATGAGTGGCACTACCCACAATGGGTTTGCCCCCCCCACCTCTCTCAACAATCAAGAAAATGCCTCATAGACATGCCCACAGGCCAATCCCATAGATGCAATTCCCCAACTGAGGCTACCTCTTGCAAAGTGTGTCAAATTGACAACCAAGGACAACCATAACACCTAGTTACTTTATTTTAATGATAAATTATGGTGGCTCTCACCTGTAACCCCAGCATTAGGGAGACTGAGGCAGGAGGTTTGAGACTTCAAGGCCAGCTTAAGCTACAGAGCAAGAAAAAAAGAAGTGGCTTTAGTTATATATTGAAAAGTCAAGGTCACCTATGAAGACTTGGAATAAAATCATTTCATGAAATTTGAGAGACAAAAAAAAAATCAGTATTTAGGGGCTGGGGATATAGTTCAGTAGTAGAGCACACGATTCAACTGTGAGAATAAATAAATAAATAAATAAATAAATCCCAAGTAACAATGACAAAAAGTCATCATTTCCAAATATTTCATGGAATAGCTCATGGAATATTTAGTTTGAATTATATTTAACTAACTATATTAAATATTAAAGTAGATACTGCAAAATTTCAGCTATATATATCCTACCATTGTACATTCAAATTGATCATAAATTTGGGATCTGGGAACTATCATGAGAAATGGGGGGAATTGCCCTATCTGGGGCCACCTGATATTTAGCACATACCATGGGATCTTTAGGGTACCATGGAAGAGTTGAGAGAGTAGAGATGAAGTTGGACAAAAGGCAGGTGGTTATATCAGAGAGGACTTGTATGTCATATCAAGTCCACAACTGGCAATGAAAATCTATGTGTGTCCAGAGGATGAGGCCATGTGAACTAAATTTGCATTTTAGGAGAGTTATTCTGACAGTAATGTGGAGGGTAGTGCAGAGCAAAACCGTACCGATTTTCCTTCTCTCTTACAATCTAGACCACATCTGACACCAGATGCAGTGGGGATGTGGGTAAGGGGGAATGTGAAGGCCAGGGTTCGCCACATACCAAGCAAGCAATCAATTCTGCAGTGGGTGCCGGCCGTGGGTATCCTCCAATACAATTCTGAGATGACCTATCTGAAGATAGCATCCAATTCCACAGGCTAAGGACTCAGTTCCCAGGACTGTCATCTTCAGAAGCCTACCACAGGCTGCAGGTTGTCCTGCCTGTGCTTCTGACTGGCTGGCTGTAAATCCTGCTTCTTACAACCTTCTTGTCAGTTTGATTAATGTGCTAGAGTGGTTCACAGAACTCAGGCAGGCACATTTACAATTTTATGATAAAGGACACTAATTCAAAAATCCTAAGCATGGAGGAGCATGTCTATAATCCCAGCACTTGAGAGACCAACACAGGAGGATTGCAAAAACTTCAAGGCTAACCTGGGCTACAGCACAAATCCTGTCTGTAAAAAGATAAAACCACCAGGAGTGGTGGCCCACACCTTTATTCCTAGCACTTCGGAGGCAGAGGCAGGCAGATCTCTGTGAGTTCAAGGCCAGCCTGGTCTACATAGTGAGTTCCAGGCCAGCTGGGGCTACAAGGAAACCCTGTCTCAAACAAAACAAAACAAAACAAAACAAAACAAAACAAAACAAAATAACCCCAACAACAATAAAAACCAAAAAACAAAACAAAATCAGAGGATACAGATGAAATGATGAATGAGCCAAAGCACACGAGAGGGTAGAAGCTCCCATGTCCTCCCTGGCTGTTGCACACTCCTAGAAACATGCACATATCAGCTACCCAGAAGGTCTCTGAACCCTATCCTTTTCTTTATGGAAACTTTCCTGCATAAGTTTGATTGGAGCAAGTCCAACAGCATAGAAGTGTGATTAATAGGTTGAGTGAGGAAGCCTGGCAAGGTCTATCCATTCAGATTCTTCTTGGCCTCTCTGTGAAGCAGTCCTCCTTCCCAGGACCTCTTGAGAACTGAAGGTCTTACGAGCTACTAGAGAAGGAAGGTCATAGAATTCCATTCTTGTCAGTTCCAAGAAAACAAGGCAGAGTTAGCTTCTACAGCCCATCTTCATCTTGGAGGAGAGAAATTCTAGTTTCTGTTTTGTATCTAGAAAATAAAAACAAAGGAGACCAGGAAGTCACAAGGAGAGAGAGAGAGAGAGAGAGAGAGAGAGAGAGAGAGAGAGAGAGAGAGAGAGAGAGATTGATTTTGCTCTGAGCCCTGCTTCTGAGGCATGAAGAGCCCCAACATGATAGTAAAAGACTGTCTTTCACAGTCTTTTGCTCTGAAGCTATTTGGAAGCTGCTTTAGGAACTAAGGGAAGAAGGTCAAATATTTTGACCTCACTGTTCCGGTCATTTAGAAAAGGACTGTGAGAATTATGAGCCAGGAACTGTGGCTGAAAACCAAAATATATACGATGCCACAAAGGGCCAACCAAAAACACAAGAATGGCAACTCGTGCTAGAAATATGAATGTGTTGGCAGTACTTGCAGCATTGTTTTCTGGGAATCCTTGGTGATTAGAATATCTGACCCATGGAAAATAATCAAATCTTATTGAGTGAATGGATGAATCAATGGACTAGCCTGCTCTGAAACTCCTTATTCTCAAGGTTATTGTACCTCACTAGGAGAGGGAGACTTGAGGACATTTTGGTGCTCTCCCCTCTTTAACTATATTCATGACCGCTAGTTTATCTGTCTTTCCTAAATGAAAGCCTCAACTTCCCTTAGTCTCCCTCATCTAATGACTAGCTTAAACTCCAAATGAGTACTAGAATAATATATTATCTAAAATTTTTTAAATGAAATATAACAAATAAGTTAGCAGTTTCTCCCTTAGTTACATTATTGTAGTACCTTGTATCAAACAGATTTCTACATTCATGGTTAGCTTTCTAAATTGTATCAGGCTGGATAAGAAAATTGCCTCTCTACAAAGAAAATCAAAAATGGAGTCCTACTCTAAATAATATACAAAGGTGGCCTAAAGAGGGACTTTAATGTGAAAATGTTAAAGAGTATGTTGGAGTCATGAATGGAAGTTTCTAGAAAAGTCATACTTATGTTAAAGATTCTATGAGGTTGATTGTTTGATTAAAACTTTGTGATTGTGGAGAGTTGGAATGTTGCAGAATCAGAGCCAAAATTAACTTGGGCTATCCTTAAACTCCTTAATAGCCATTCATTGCCTTCATATATATCTAACATCCTTTTCGACTATCAAGTAAAACCTTTGGAATGTATTTAGCAGACCACTAACATCCACTAACCCCAAAGCTAAGAAGAATGCCCTCAGATAGCATTTGTGACCAACCTTAACAGGTATTTTCTTACTTTGCTGTAACCCACCTACCTTATAGTCCTACCAATATATTTGGAAAATGTCTTGATTTATGACCTTTCAAATTCTATGACTATGAAAGCTCATGAAACCACTTGCATGTTGGAACATGTTCTTTAAGGCAACCTGAATCTGTGTCCCTGGGCTATGGCCATATATTTGGCTCAGAATTAACTCTCTCTCAATTCCTCTGAGGCAAAAGCTGTGCTTTATGTCAACACAGTATATATTTATGATCTTGGGGTGGAGAAAGATTTTAAATTTTAAAAAAATTAAAATTTTTATTTTATGTGTATGAGTATTTTGCCTGCATGTATGTAAATGCACTCATGTCATGCACTGTCTGTGGAGCAGAAAAAGGCATCTGATTGCCTGTAACTAGAGTTACAGATGGTTGTTAGTAGCCATGTGGGTGCTGGGAACCAAACCTGGGTCCTCTGCAAGAGCAGACAGTGCTCTTGCTCTTAACCCCTGAGTCATCTCTCCAGCCCTGAGAAAGAATTCTGAAGTACAAGGGTTTAGTTCTATCAGTACATAAGATTTCTTTTTCAAAGAGGGCACCACTGTAACTGGTGTTAACGAATAGGGGACAGATGGTGAAATGATATTTTCAGTGTCTATAACTGATCAGAGCTCATACCTTGAAAGTACAAGAAAATCATGCAAAACAATAGAAAAATAGCGGAAAAACCAATAAAAATGGGTGAAGCTTATAAACAGAGTGTTTGCTTAAGAGCTATTAAGTCCTGGCACACAAAAATAAAATTACGAATTTATATTAATTATAGACAAAACTTAGAAAGTTAGATAGAAAACGAAGTGTCAAGAAGTAGATATTCAAGATTTTAACAACACAGCACTGTGTAAAATAATGAAACAAATATTCTTTGGTGTCATATTTATGTAAGGTTTAATACATGCATAAGTAAAGCAATATACTTTTCAATTAATCTACTATTTATTATTTTATGTATGAGTGTATTGGCTGCATGTATGTAAGTACACCTGTGTCATGCAATGCCTATGAAGGTCAGAAGAGGGCAGGATCCCTTGGAACTGGAGTTAACGATGGTTGTTAGCTGCCATGTAGGTGCCGGGAAACAAATCCAGGTCCTCTGCAAGAGCAGTCAGTGCTCTTAACCACTGAGCCATCTCTCCAGCCCCAACAATACACTTTTTAAAGATACATACATATACAAGAACATTTACCAAGCACACAGAAGAGACTTTCAGTGGGAAGAAGTTGAGGAGAATGCAAGTGGAGTTTAGAGGCAAAGGAGAAATAAAATAAAAATGCAGTAAAATAAGAGAGCAGTCTTGCACTGACTGCAGACAGATTATGATCAGAGTAATATAATTAACTAGTCTACCTGCTTTCAAGTTCCAAAATAAATAAATAAATAAATAAATAAATAAATAAATAAATAGAGACAAGCCTCAGGGAGATTTTCACATTGTAATCTGTGATTTACAATGGCAGCGCACCAAACACTGAAATATAGTCTTTAATTAGTTCCAGTCCAAAGGTGACTGCTTTTCCAACTGGAGAAATGGAAGGCAAATTTAGGGATTTTACTCACTCCCAGAGCGCTGATCTCACAGATGATTAAGTACCTCATTCTTTGTAGTCCACTCAGATAAAAGCCAAGACCACCCCCAAGAAAGCCTTTCTAAGGAGAGGAGTTTGAAAACATCATTTTGACAAAAAGAATTAGCATTGACCAGGGGTTAGGGAGCTGACTTGAAGAGCAGGGAGGAAGTCTGAGATTAACTCACAATTGACTGGATGTTCTTTCATACAATTCTCCAGGCTTGCAGTTTCCACACTGGTAAATGGAGGCATCCAGTAGGAAATAATTTATAGAACGTGTCTGAAAGAGAAAATGAAGCGAGCACCAGGGGAATCTTTTGGATTCTTGAGGTGAATGAAATGATGGCTACGAAAATGAGGTCTGTTTAGCAAATAACAAGCTAAATGAATGTCATGAAATACCTTGATCAGAGCTTATCTGGAATTATCTTTGCAGATGTTTGTTTTTAAGGGAGAAGTGTCCAGAGCATTATAATATTACCAAGCAGCGAATGAGCATGGAAGCACTGAGCGAGCTGAAAATGTTGAAAAGATTGTTGAGCCAGGAACTCATTATTTTGTATATTCATCTCCCACAGCTTTCTGAGGAACAGCGTCAGGCCCAGCTTCAAAGACTTCATTCTTTATACGTTGGCAGGGCTGGGCTAGGAGGTATCATATTTCACTGTACTGACATAATAGGATAAGATGTTAGCTAATATGATAACAGTGTGAGATGAGATTGAGGTACTCTCAGGGGCTTGCTGGAGAAAATGAAATCAGGCACTGAGGTGACAGTCTAATTACAAAAGAATAGGACCAGCCTAAGGGACTACACTTTTACTGAAGCAGTGGACTTTGAATTCCTTCCTGCTTCCTTTCCAAACTTCTAAAGGTTTTTCTGAAACTAATTGTACTACATTATGAATCACACTCACCTCTTTTATTTGTAACAAGCAAGAGGATAAACATTGCCACCACAGCTGGTAGGAAAAGATGGGTAAAGACAATGGGAAGCAGAATCATAGAGCTCTGAGTGTGAATCTCAACTCAGCTACCTTCTGGTTGGGTAATACTTTTTAAAACTTCCCTGAATTTAGGTTTCCTCATTTGTTTAGAGTCCAAAATGCTACGTAGCTATTTAGGTATTAGCAGATTCAGATGAATGGTCCTGTCTCTCTCATTATCAGCAACTTGTAAAACCAAGGACCCCAAACTGCAGGACTCTTATTATAGGTCAAAAGAATCATACCTCTGGCCCTAGGTAAAGACAAGTTTATTCTGAACTGCCTGGGAAATCACTAATAGATAACTAAGCCTTGTAAGATAGCAGTCTAGCTGCAGGCTTTCTGGTAAAGAATGAAGACATATGTTTGTCCCCTCCCATAAGAGTCACTCCAAAGGGACCTGTCAATCACCTGGACAAGAAAATGCCCCTCAGGACAAGCTGTCTGTTCTAGAGACTTAAGAAACTGTAAAAACAGCCTAAAATGTAGATCAATTTGTTCTCTTTGGCTACTTTCCAACTCTTACCCTCTGTACCTATGTACTGCTCTGTAATGGTCCCTTTGGCCTTTGTTCACTCTCTCCCCCTTGAGGGTGCTCCAGTTAACTCTATAATAAACTCTGTAATAATAATGTTATGTGTGCCTGAATTCTTTAATGGAAGTGCCAAGGTCTGGGGAGTCATGGGGAGTTCACGGGGGAGATTCCGGTCACAAAATGTTCAGACTTAAGACCCAATAGCCACATAATAGCAGACACTTGTTATTTAGAAATAAACCATTTCTTTCTGAGAGTCTCACTTGTACTCATAAGAGTCACAGCTGCAAACTGCCCTGTCCTCCCCATCTACCTGCTGAGCATCTTAGAGATAATGCCTTGCAGCTGTCATTAACCACAGTGAGATGACAATGCCAATGCCAAGTGAACTGCTCAGCTCTGAAAATGACTCAAAGCTTTGAAGTAATGCTTATGCAGCAATAGAGCACTAGCACATATCTGTTCACAAAATGAGGTTCTTCCATAACAAAATCCTCAAAGGTTGGAATGGCTTTAGAATTGGGCAATAGGAAGATGTCAGCAGTGAATGTCAGTGAAAAACTGGAATCTTGAAAAAACTGTTAGTAGAATCCCAATAGACTCTGAGACGGCTATACAGGCGAGGAAAGCAGTAAGGAAGATGTTACTGGATAGTAGAAGGGGTCTTTCTTATGCAGAAGCAGACATTTAGTGATGTTACCTATAGTTATATGAAAAGTTGAAAATGTGCCTCATCAATTAGCTGTTTCCCAGGAGAGTGCTGAAGATCCTGTCTGACATCTTCCCAATGGTTACAGCAAATGTGAAAGGAAGGAGATAATCTGAAAGAAGAACTTTAAAAAAAGATTCTACAACTTGACAGTTTTGAAAATTTCCAGCTAAAGGTGGCAAATAATGCTAAGAAAAGGAATGGCTGCCCAGCAAAGACAAAGTCCAGGATGTGGCCAGGAAACATCAAATGATGAAGTGTGAGTATGACTGTACAATCCTTTGTTTAAACCTTGAGAAGGTCTATGCGGTGATTCAGAGGCTCATTCAAACAGCAGGGCTTTGATCAGCCATGTCCTGCTGTAGTGCCTTGGCAGCTTCAGCAGAGGGACTCTCTTGGTAGAGAAGAGCTTGTCCTGAAGAGATTTGTAGGTATAAATTTTGTGTAGCAGAGTGAACTGAATTATAGACTTACAAGCTTTTAAAAAAATGTGAGCAGGGATAGAGTAAAAATTAAAAATGGCCTTTGGACCACTAGATTCTATTCTTGGGAAGCAAAGTGACCATACTATGTAGCTGCTTTAAATGAAAAGGGATCCAAAAGCCCAAGAGGTGAAGTCAAGAACTACAGAGAGTCTTTTGCACACAGGAGTAGGTATGAGTTTTCTAACCAAGGAAATTCTAACAGGCATGCAACTGGATGTAAGGATCCCAATGGACTAGTAACTATTCAGAGATTCCTATCTTCCTTTTGAATAAGAAGGTCTGTTCCAGTTATCCTAAGCTGTCCCACCATTGTATTTGGAGGTCTGAGGGACACTGGTATTGAAATGAAGTGGTGTTATACTTGAGGAGCTGAATTTAAAACACTATACCCAAGGGCCTCATCCATACCTGCACTCAATTTAGATGACATAGTTCTGGACTGATGACATAGTGGATTGAGCCTTCTTGTATTAGGGAAGAAGTCCCCTAAGGCTGGGACTAAACGTATATGCCACATCTCTCCCTTGTCTAATGAAAATTTTCCTTCTCTCAAATACAAAGCAAAAGGGTTTATTTTTTTTTCATGTGTGACCATAGATTTATATTTCTCTCCTGACATATATAAATCACAGGAGACCAAAGGGTAGACTGTGGCAATTAGCCTCCAAGATGGTCCCAAAGACCCTCATTTCTTGCTACTTATGCCCTGTGTAGTCTTTTTCCACACTGAGCAGAACAGTATTGATCTTTGTGACCAATAGCCTAGCGTGGAAATGATGATGTGTGACTTCTAAGCTTAGGACATAAAAGATATTGTGTCTTAAATCTTGTCCTCTCTTGCTTTGGGGGAATTTAGCTTGTCACTAGGACAATCAACTGTTCCTATAAATAGTGGTGAGCTCTCTTGGAAGCAAAGCCGACTTTTGTAGATTTGCCTTCAAAGGCCTATAGTGCAGTCAACATCTTCTCTTATACCTGTAAACCAGAGTTGCACAGTTAAGCCATTCCTACATTCCTCGAGCATAAAATATATGAGACAACAGATATCTATTATCTTAAGAGTTCTATATTTTAAGGTAGTTTTCCATGTAGTAATAGATTAATATAACAAGGCTATCTCTAGATATTCCCAAAGACTTAATCCCTTAGGGAGTCAGATGGTTCTAATTGCTCTAAAGAAGCAATTAAAAATCAACTTATTGAATCTGCTACACCATATCCCAGAATTTTATGGAGTCCTTTTTTAATATTTTCATTTGCTTCTGCCTTTAAAACCCCCTCTCCAAAGGAGGCTCAAAGAAGAACTGTAAAGCATCGGATACTGAACTGTGCAGTATTGTATTTTAATTCCATTAGATTGAAATGAAGAACCAAAACCAGCAAGAATAATCTTGATAGCAATAAGACCCTATTTCATTCTGCCAAAGATTCTGGGATGTCCTTTTTGGAGAGTACTATACTAAATATTGAACTCAGGGCCTCCTGTATGCTAGACAAATGCTCTACCACTAAGCTGCACTCCCCACACTTTTTCTTAATTTTGTTTTGAGACAGTGTCTTATTCAGTTGTTCAAGTTGGCTTCAAATACATAACCCTTCTGCCTCAGCCTTCTGAATGGCTAGGAATACAATATGTGCCACCATGCCCCATCAAAAAATGCTTTCAATAATGCATTAAAATTATTTTCATTAAAAATATTTTGTAAAGCCAGGCGTGGTGGTACATGCCTTTAATCCCAGCAGTCCGGAGGGAGAGGTAGGAGAATCTCTGTGAGTTAGAGGCCAGCCTGGTCTACATAGTGAAGTCCAGGCCAGCTGGGGCTACAGGGAGACCCTGTTTCAAAAAGACATATCTATCTATCATCTATCTATCTATCTATCTATCTATCTATCTATCTATCTTCTATCTATCATCTATCTATCATCTATCTATCATCTATCAATCTATCATCTATCTATCATCTATCTATCTATCTATCTATCTAACTATCTAGCTATCTCTAGATATCTCTAGATAGCTAGATTAAATGCAATGTCATTGTGCCCCAAAAGCCCAAATTGTTTTATTTTAAGCCTGGGGAAGGAAGTGGAAATAACAAAGCAAGTAACGCTACTCAATAGATATACTACTGTTGATGTTTGAGTTGGCATAAGTCAGTTTTTCCTGAGAATGGTACATCAATCTTTGTTTTGAACTCAGACATAGGAGTAATTTCCAGAGAAATGACCTTAAAGAAAACAGAAATGTGCATGGAATTGGAACAAACTAAACCAAGTTTTTTCAACATTGCATTGAATTGTTCTGAGGTTTTTAAAAACCTCTGAACTTTCTAAAAAATATATCTAACAAAAGCTGCATAAAGATTAAGCATACATTATCTATGGGGACATTAAAAATGATTTAAAATGTTTATTCCTCTGTGTCTCTTGATGCTTTTGTGGAGATCACCTGGAAATCCTAGCGCCAAAGAAATCAATGGAAATCAGATGCCACAGCATTTCCTTCTCCCTGTGTAGCTCTGGCTGACCTGGAAATTGCTATGTAGACCAGGCTGGCTTTGAATACAATACAGAGATCTGCCTGCGTGTTACACCTAAGGGCTGGGACTAAGGGTATATGTCACATGTCTCCTTTGTCTAATCAAAATGTCCCTTTTCTTCTCTCAAATACAAAGCAAAAGTTTTGGGGTTTTTTTTTTTTTTTTTTTTTTTTTTGCATGCATGACCATGAAGGGTAGATGGGGATTTCCCTACATTACCAGCAGTCAGCCAAAAATGCCTTATGTGTTCAAAATATGCAATGACCTTCAAAGGGTCATTGTCAGCACTAAATATAATTTGTGCTAAAAACAATTAAAGCTTAGTGATCACTACAGCATGAGTACCTTTACGTTTAACATGCAAATTCCTGTAAAATAGATATATATTACTGTCATTATTTCTATTTTACATAGATTTTTAAAACTGAAAAAATAGAAAGGAAAGGTGAATTTGTCCACCTTTCCTTGAAAGGTCACAAAATTAAAGAGATTTGGGGGCTATGGTCAATGAAAGTTCCAAAACAGGTTTTGAAAGCACCCCACAAAATCTAGCACGGTTTGTGGCATTTTGGCACTGCTTAATATACAATAGGCCCTTTCCTTTCTCTTGGAGCCCTGTCTGAATCAGGAACTCCTTAGTTCCTTGGAGGCTTTGAAGACTCACTCCATTAATACAGTCCCTCCCCGCCTCCCTTCACCTGACACCGCCGCTACCACCCCAGAGGTTCTGAGCCCTTGGCAGGCAGGAATGCAAACAGACTCCGCGTACACACAAAGCGTAGTATCTCTTCGGATCGAAAATGTTTCATGTTTGCTCAGCCTGACACTGAGACTCGCAGAGGCTAGAGAAAAAACACAGCCCTTCTCGGGGCCCAGTGGAAACTCCACGAGCGCAGGTTCCATCTGGTAAGGAGCCCAGGGTCCCGGCCCCCTGCAGAACTCCGGGGCCTGTGACTGGGCGGCGACGGATCGGCCCTAGAGTGACAGGTCTGCAGAGGCTCCAGGCTTTAAGTCAGGTGAACACCTCCAGGGAGGGCGTGGGGGAGGCGGGGCTCACTGCCATCTCCTCCTGAGGGAAAGACCGAGTTCCCGCTTCTCCTTCCGGGGGCGATGCTCAGCCCCGCGGGAACACCCGAAAAGGGCCCTTGCCGCTTTAAGTGACTCAGGAAGTGAAAGGAGAGCGGCTGACAGCTAAGGGAAAGTGGAACCGGGGCGGCGCGGGCCCGCGGCGGCCGCGATCTAGCCCGGCGGCGGAGACCGTGCTGCGCGGCGCGGGGGCCGACGGGGCGCGGACGGCCGCGCCGGAAGTGGCGCGTGAAGGGGACAAGGCGCAGAGTGACGCCAAGCGGACCAGGCCAAGCCGCGCCAGGTCCTACGCTACGGTCCCGCTGGGGCCCTCAGGCCTCAGCTCGGCAGACGCGGCACGGCCCAGCCCGGTAGGCGGAGGCTCCCGGGCCAGCGACGACGTGCGTGAGGAAACAGCGGGCGGGGAAGGCGGCGAGTGCACAGGCCGCTAGGCCTCGGCCGCGTCCAGCAGCCACATGGCCTCCGGAGTGGGCGCGGCCTGTGAGGAGCTGCCTCCCGACGGCACGTGTGACGAGTGTGAGCCCGACGAGGCGCCCGGGGCGGAGGAGGTGTGCCGTCAGTGCGGCTTCTACTACTGCCGCCGCCACGCCGACGCGCACCGCCAGAAGTTCCTCAGCCACCACCTGGACGAGTATGTCCATGGCGCCCAGGCCTGGGCCCCGCCAATAGGCGGGGACGACGCGGCCCCCGAAGATGCCGAGGCCAAGGAGGAGCCCGAGCGCGAGGTAGAGAGCGAGGCCGGGGAGGAAGAGAGCGAGTCGGAGGAAGAGAGTGAGTCGGAAGAAGAGACCGAGACGGAGGAAGACACTGAGGATGAGAGCGGCGAGGAGAGTGAGGAAGACAGCGAGGAAGAGATGGAGGATGAGCAAGAGAGCGAGGCGGAGGAAGATAACCAAGGAGAGTCTGAGGCCGAGGGAGAAACGGAGGCCGAAAGCGAGTTTGACCCGGAAATAGAAATGGAGGCCGAGAGAGTGGCCAAGAGGAAGTGTCCGGACCATGGGCTGGATTTGAGCACCTATTGCCAGGAAGATAGGCAGCTCATATGTGTCCTGTGTCCAGTCATTGGGGCTCACCGGGGCCACCAGCTCGCCACTCTAGATGAAGCCTTCGAAGAACTTAGAGTAAGTACTGGGTCTCCAGAGCGTAGGTCTAAGCTGAGGTCAACTGAGCCTAGCTGGGCCCACGTTCATTTCCACTGTGTCTGTGTGTAGCTGGTCTGTGTAACCTGGGAGCAGTTCTTAGTCACCCATTTTGGGCTAAGATCGTCAAGTTTTCAGTTCTCACCTGAAAAAAAAAAAAACAAAAAAAAACAGGTACACATAAAATGCAAGGTGAAATTTCTGAAAATTTCCAAGTCTCTGGATCCCAGGTGGTGCATCCCTGGAAGATTTTGACCCCATGTTGGGCCAGTTCCACGTCATCATTGTTAACACGTGCTTTGACTGACGGTTCTTGCTAGGGGAGATTGATTCTTCCTGCTTTAAAACTTGGGGAAACGATAATTTTGACTAGTAAAGCTAAGGAGGTGGTTTCTCCAGTGAGAAGAATAAAGTGGTGACACTTGTCATGACTTGACACTTCGAAGCTTGGGAAAGGCGCATAGGGTGCCTGCCAAGTGCGTGTGGGAATGCGGGTTCTCATGTTTGTTGAACGAATTTGTAAATGATTTGCTTGTGTATTCAGTGGATGCTTACAGTCAATAAGAAACTGCTGCTGTTAACCAGGTGGAGGAAAGTATGTGATCTGTTCATTAAATGCCCAGCATATTAGTAGATGTCATGACTTTGGCTTCCCTAAGCACCATTTCAGCTGCTGGCATTGAGATAATGATTTTGATAATGAAGATATGCTATCCATATTTGCCCTTTATTTCTTTTTTTAAATTAATTAATTAATTAATTTTTTTTTTTAGACAGGGTCTCCCTACAGCCCCAGGTGGCTTGGAATTCACCATGTAGACCAGACAGGCCTGGATCTCAGAGAGATCCACCTGCCTCTGCCTCCCAAGTGCTGGGATTAAAGACATCAGCTACCATGCCTGTCCTTCTTACTCCTTTATTGCAAACTGCGTTCAAAAGCGGGCAGAAATGCATAGTCTAATAAAGAATTATAAAGCAAACACTGATGTAACTACCTAGATTAAGAAATACAACATTTTTATTAATATTAACCCCCCATGCCCTTTTCCAGTTACAACGATATCAATAACCATTATCCTGATTGTGGGGTGATAATTTTTTTGATTATCTTATGTATTTACAATGTATTTATGGATTTCTGAACTTGAACTCAACAATATTGGTATTACATTTTTTGTCATGGAGTGTTTTGAGTTTTACTTTATTTTTTAAGACATTTGTGAAATTCAAACATTGGATGGCTGTGGTTCTTTTTCATTGCTGCCTTGAATTCCATTTTGTGGATATGCCACAGGTTACTCTGATATAGATGAACATTTACTTGTTCCCAGGTTCTGGAGTTTCTGGCTGTTAGAAATAATGCAGGTGTAGCCAGGTGACAATGCCTATAATCCCAGCACTCATGAGCATCACAGTTCAAGATCATTTTCGGCTACATAGTGAGTTTGAGGCCAGACTGTGTCATGTGAGACTCTTGTAAACATTCTTGGTCATGTCTCCTGGTGTACATGTACCTACATTTAAATGCAAAGGCATTTCTTCAATAGTACTAGATCTTGCCAGCTATTTTCCAAATGGTTCTACTCATTGCATCATTATGAAGAGACTTCCCGTTGCTCTATGTCTTCACCACCTTTTGGTATTACAGTACTTTTAATTTTTCTCAATGTGGTGATCATGTACTGAATGGTATTACATTGTGGTTTTAATTACATTCCTTTGATTTTTAAATATCATGTATTTCCTCTTCTGTGAGGTATCATCAGGACTTTTGTTCATTTTAATATTATGTTATCTTCTCAGTAATATATTTTTTGTTTATATCAGTTTCAAGTGTCTTTTATTTTGTGGTTTCTCTTTATTTTAAAAACTATACCTTGAATTTTATTTTAATGTGGTAAAATTCATCACTGCTTTATGGTTTGTGCTTTTGTTTGTTTTAGTTCCACTTATGATTGATTTTTCTGTAGTGGAAGCAGTGACTCAATTAACTTTTCCTCCCATATAGATGCCAGTTGCTTTGGCAGCATTTATTGAAGAGTGTGCCCTTCTCAGTTACCATGGTTTTTTAAACATTTTATTTATTACTGTTATTATTTTTAATATTTTCATTTTATGTGTATGAGTGTACTGCCTACATGTATGTAAGTGCACCTGTGTCATGCAGTGCCCACAGAGGTCAGAAGAGGGCATCAAATTCCTCTGGAACTGGAATTACACATGGTTGTTGTCTGCCATGTGGGTGCTGGGACAAAACCCAGGTCCTCTGCCAAAACAGTCTGCTTTTAACTGCTGAGCCATCTCTCCAGCCCCTTACCATGGTTTTTTAACATGTTTTACATCTGGTAGAGCAGGTTTGACTTTGTTCTGTAGGAGTGTCTCCACCAGCTTCTTCATTTACATTTCTTAATATCTTACTATTAAAAAAAAAAGCCTGTAGGACTTACAGGTATTATCTTTAGGGTATCATGTTGAGTTTATAAGCCAATATAGGGAGAAGTAATTAAGAATTCTTTGGCATGTATGAAATTCTCAAATTATTTATTAAAAAAAATCCTTTGGACCCATTTGTTTAGGTCTTTATTCTAATTATTATTTATTTTGAGGTAGTCTATTGTGGCTCAGGCTGGCCTTGGAATTCCATATGCAGCTGAGGGTTTACCCTGAACTCCACCTCCTGGGTGCTGGAATTACAGGTGTTTACTACCGTACCTGCTTTATGGGGTGCTGGTAATTGAGCTCAGATCAAATGCATGCTAGGCAGTCACTCCTAACTATATCCCTAACATAGTCTTACAGTTTTTTTTTTTTAAATGGATATGTGTCATCAGATTAAGAAGGTTCTCTTCTATTACTAGTTTATAAAGCTTTTCTTAATTTTGAGTGGATACTGAATATCAAATGCTTTTTCTGCATCTTTTGGATTTACTTTTCTATGTTGATGTGATGAATTAATCTTTTAAAAAATTAAATACACAGACATGCCTCAGAAGCCTGTTCCCTTTCACCTGGTTCTTCTACCAGCTGCGGGCAACCACTGTTATTGGTTCATTTTTCTAGTGCTTCTTTTAAAAACCACAACTGTACACACAGATATGACCTTATTTTCATCTCTTTGTGCTAGTATATTTTATAACTGAAACAACCTTGCATTTCTGGGATTTATTTGACTCAAGTTGATCATGATGAAGGATTGTGTTTTTGGATTAGTTTATTAGATTTTATATAGGATTTCTTTTATTTGTATTAGAGAAATTGATCTGGTTTCTTGTTCTGTCCTCAAGAGATTGTATTACCAAGATTATACTGTCTTCATGATGTCTGAAGCAGAATGTTCCCCCCCCCTTGCCCCTCTCCCTCTCTCCCTCTTTTGAGATAGGCTCTCATGTAACCCATGGTGGCCTCAAACTTGCTGTGTGACTAAGGATAACCTTGAACTCGTACCTTAATCTTCCTGCCTCTACTTCTCAGATGTTAAGATTACAGGCCTAGAGATGAATAAATAAGCAAACAAATATATAAGTATTATAAATAGAAATTAAGTATAACGTGGGATTAGAGAGATGGGGAGAATGCTAGATCTTCAAGTTTTCATTGGACAAGTTTGGTTACCATGTGACCATTTTCCCATAGTTCTTAAACAGATGTAATTCTGAAAATGTGAAGTATCCACCACAGCCTCATGTGTTTGAACGCTTGGTGCCCAACTGGTGGTGCTGGTTTGAGAGATTGCGCAACCTTTGGGAGGTGGGGCCTAGATGGAGGAAGTGGCTGGCGGTAAGGGCAGGACTTGAGGTTTGTAGCCTGGGCTCTTTGTGTCCTGTCTCTGCTTCCTGACTGCCTGGGCTATGTAACCAGAAGCCTTATGCTCCGGCTGCCATGCCTTCCCAGTCATGATGGACTCTTTCCTCAAATGCTGAGCCTAAAGAAAGCTTTCCTTTCAAGGTTCTTCAGCCAGGTATTTTTATCACAGGGAGGAGAAAAGTAACCAGTACACCTTTTCTGATATATTAGTAAGAGCATGAAGCACTGGCTACGCAGTAGTTCTATAAATATTTATTTGTTCAGAAGAAGATGAAAATTAAGACTAAGGTAAAGGGGATGACTTGGCATTAGGTTAAATCACCGTTAAATGCTTCTGTGGAAAGGTTATGTGAGGCCCCAGCCTTGGGAGTTCCACTTCAGTCTCAACCTCAGAATGTACTTTCTTCTTGTTGTTCAGTCTGGGATGACAGTGCATTGCATATACTCCTTCCCATTGGTTGCTTTAATATCCAGAACCAGGGACTAATGGGTAGCAGGAATGAGCACAGGTGATCATAGACCTCTCTAAATGGTAAGCAGAGTATAGTCAGAGAGTCTGTAGAACTAGAGCTTTAGTCCTGATGTGTGGGTAGAGATGAGAAATAGTGTGAGAAACACAAAGGCCTGGCCTAGGAGATTGTTGTGAGGAAGGGGGTCCTGTGATCCTCTGTGTGTGTGTGTGTGTGTGTGTGTGTGTGTGTGTGTATGTGTGTGTGTGTGCGTGCGCGCGCATCTGTCTGTCTCTCTATCTGTATTATTACAAAAGAGATCAAGATGGTGTAGAATTAAGGGGAAAATCAAAATTGAGATCTTTTGATAGTTTAGCTTATGTGTTTGAGCGTTTAGAGGAGAGTAGAAATAATTGCTTCTTGGCCTTTAGGCTGAAATCAAGTATAGAGGAGAGGTACAAACAGTAGTATATGCTATGTGAGTTTAGAGAAAAGAGTCATTTTAGGCAGAGGCATGAAACTAGGAATGGTTTCTTGGAGAAAGTGATATTTAAGGTGGGCCTTGAAAGATGGAAAGGATTTACCAGATTGATAGAGCTGTTAGGTAACCCTCCTCTATGCTGCCATAGCAGTAACCTGGGCACATTTATTGTAGCACAAAATATTGGATATTATATTAGTGTCACCTCTGTCTATATCTGTTCCCTAGCATTATATTTACATTATTCATGTTTGTGTTCCCAGCACCATAGCACAAGGCCTACTGGATAATAGAGACAGAAATATTGGTAAATGAGTGATATGAAGTATAATAATCTTATCTAGTCCCAGGGCATTACTACAGAACTAAAAGGAAGCTGGTACTTGTATTAGTTACTTTTCTGTTGCTGTGATAATACATCATGATTAAAGCAGCTTACAGAAGGAAGAGTTTGTTGAGCTTATGGTTCTGGAGGGCTAAGAGTCCTTCATGGTCGGGGAGGCATGACTGGAGGCAGCTGGAGCAGAAAGCTGAGAACTCTTATCTTCCAGCATGGCAGGAAGCAGAGACATACAAACTGAAAATGAGCAAGGCTATATACTCTCATAACCCACCCCCAGTGATGTGCTTCCTCCAGCATGGCCACCTCTTCTAAAGGTTCCATGACCCTCCCCAAACAGTGCCACCAACTGACCAAGTATTCAAATACTGGAGCCTTTGAGGGGACTGCTCATTCAAACCACCACAGTACTGTAGTATATCAATATTTATAGTGGAATTAAGTTCTACTACATATAAAATAATGAAATAATTTGGAAAAACCTCAAATGACAGCAATTCAAGCAGGATATTTATTTCTCTCTCATGTAAATGAAGTCTGGATGCCGGCAGTCTAAGGTTAGAGGAACTATGAAGTTGCAAGTAATAGGCTCTTGCCAGCTCCACTCTGACATCCTTGTTGTAAACTAAGGTGGCCACTGAAGGCCCAGCTAGCACTTCTGCCTTCCAAGGTAACAGACCTATTTTAAGGCAGTTAGTTATCTAGAAGCACACATTGCTGCTTAGGTTTCATGGGACAGAACTCAATCCCATGGCTTTTCTAGTTGCAAGGGAGGCTGGGAAATAATAATTTGTCCAAGCCACAGTATAACTGCCTAGAAGTTGACATTCTGTTGCTAAATAAAAATGGGAAAATGGATACTGAAGTCTTTGCCCCCATTAGAGTTACAGTCCTAGCTGTGTTATGTTGGATAGTTCAGTTTCTCTGAGTCTTTGTTTCTTCTTTTTTTTTTTTTCTTCAAAGATTTTACTTATTTTAGTTTTATGTCTGTGAGTGTTTTGCCTGTATGTATATATGTGTACCATATGTGTGCAGTGCTGCTGGAAGCCAGAAGATGGTTGGTGGCAGATCCCCTTGAACTGGGGTTACAGATGGTTGTTGCCATCATATGGGTGCTGGGAACCAAACCCAGGTCCTTTGCCAGAGCAGCTAGTGCTCTTAACTGCTGAGCCATCTCTCTAGCCCAGGCTTCTTCCTAATTGTTCCATAATTGTTCTTCCATAATTGTTTTTTCTTTGGAGGGTTATGATGAAGAGAAACAAGATCATAGCTACACTTAACACAGTACCTGTGATCTTAAAAGCGCTCAGAAATCGATGGCTTTTATTACTGGTAGAGAGCCATCTGAGGTTCTATTCTTGGAGTTCAACTCCAGGCAAGTTAGTCTGGCAGCAGTGGATGTTCTGGACACTAAGCTTTCTTTGGGTGAACACTGTTCAGCCCCCTCTCCTTCTGTTCTTTCTGTCTGCTCTAATCTCCTCAGCTGATAGGCTAGTGAAAAACTTGTCTTCAGAGAAGAGGCTCCTGTAGATTTCAGTGTCCTGCTGGTGCCTTATGCATTAGCGACCCAAAACACAGCTGTTAGCTCTAATTTTAGGTTCACAGGTTTGGCTGGTAGTCCTTTTTAGATTCTGTTTTACATTCTGTAACTGTGGGACATTTTTACAGAAGCTGAGGAGGGGTGATGGGAGCAATTTACCCTTTACTTTCTGGTTAGAAAATCCCCTCAGTTTCTCCAGTAGGTAGTCATGTAGAGAAGTGCACGGGCCACATTTATACAGCTAGCTCTACTCTCCTTTCATTACTTTGGGTCTTTGTGAATGCTGGCAGGGTATAAATTGTGTTGAATTGCAGGTTCGTATTTGTGAAGAATAAAAATGCTAACCTTTGTCTGATGTTATAAACTAAAGGAGACTAAGCTTGTTGAATTTTAAAATTTCTAGAAATAAGGAAAAAGGAAAATAATAGCTGCCATTTGTTGAGTCCCTCTTAGATGCTCTTCCATTTGATCATCAGTACAGCACCACAATATGCTGTACTCTGTGATTCCCATTTACAGATGAGGAAACTGATATTCAAAGAGGTTGAATTTTGCTAAGGGTCACCCAGTTAGTATTAATGCAAAAACACAGTTTTTGCCTCCAAGAGAATAAATTTATATTAGAGCCAAAAATGAGTGCTCTTGGCCCAGGAACACAGATTCAGGTGACCCTAAATACCTTATTCCAACATGGTCATAGTTCTGTTAAGTTTTTATGGTAACAAAATAGAGTCATAAAAATATTTTAAAAATATACATTGGTGTTACCAGATGTGGTGGTAGTACCTTTAATCTCAGCACAGGGTAGTCAAAGGCAGGCATATTTCTATGAGTTCCAGGCCAGCTAGAGCTACATAGTGAGACACTGTCTAAAAATAGCCCCCCCCCAAAGCCCCCAAAATGAAAGAAAACCCATTGGTGGGAACATAAGATAGGCCAGTGAGTTAGTTACTATTCTGTTGTGATATGACACCATGACCAAGGCAGCTTATAGAAGGAAGAGTTTATATGTCATATGATTCAGAGGATGAGAGTCTATAATGGCAGAGGAAGGCATGCCAGTGGAACAGAAAGCCAAGCGATCACATCTTCAAGCAAGCACGGGAAGCAGAGAGAGACAGGAATTCCTCCAAGGCTTAAGAACTTTTAAAGCCTGCCCCCAGTGATGTGCTTCCTCCAGCAAGGCCATAAGGCCACACCTCCTAAAACCTCTAAAAACAGCATCACCAACTGGGGACAAAGTGTCTAAATACGTGGAACCTATAGGGGACACTTAATTGAACCACCAAAGAGCCTGTGAGGGACATTCTCATTCAAATCACCATTGCAGTTACAGTAAAGCCAGGAAGCCTGTAGGCCTCAGGTATGATCTGATAACATCCTTAGCCTTTGGATTGGTCTCCTGATGATTGCTATCTATATAAAAGTATTTAATGCATAAAGATCTTCAAAACTTTTTCTCATCTATGAAGATTTCTTCCTATTCTGCAGACTAGTTTGATTATTAGCAAGTGGTTTTCTTAATTGCTTTCCATTTTGCAGTCCTGTAGCTTAGTATGTGATACAGTTGGCCCCATTGTGTAGAATAGGCTGGCCTCAAACTCACAGAGATCAACCTGCCTCTGCTTCTTGGGTCTGGGATTAAAGGTGTGTGCCACCAGGCCTGCCCTTATTTTTGGTTTTTTGAAATAGGGTCTTGCTGTATAGTTCTGACTCACCCGGAACTTGCTGTGTAGCCCAGGCTGGCCCCAAACTTGCAATTCTCATCTCTGCCTTCCGTGTACTGAGATTATAGGTCACCATACTTATTCATTTTAGCTGTCAATTAAAAAATGTAAGCAGAAGCATAGTTTTCCAAAATTCATTTATGGAATACCTGAGCAAGAGTTTGAAGACATCAGTCACAGAGAGCCCCTCATGTACCTGAATAAGTCAGATTTTCAATATGTATGGTTTACTGCCAACTAGTTGATTAGGGCTCAAATGCCCATTGACAGAAGATAGCACAAATATGGGATACTTACACAACTAAACACTATAAATGGCAATGAAAATGAATGAGCCAGCACTGGACAAATATCAAAAAGGTGTTTGAAAACCAGACAACTGGTAGAAGTATATGTACTGAATGGTAACACAGGCGAAGTATTTTTAGCAATAGGGAATCTAACAATAAATAATTCTAAGTCCAGGGATGGTGGTATATGCTTTTAATCCCAGTACTTGGGAGGTAGAGACAGGCAGATCTCTATGAGTTCGAAGCCAGCCTGGTCTACATAGTGAGACCCTGCTTCAATAAATAAATAGCCCTTGGTCTCATGGAACTTACAGTCTGTGAGCCAAATATAGTAAGCAAGTTAAATAATATTTCAAATGATGTTAAATACTATGAATAAGCACACTCACTAGTGAGGGACACAGAGAATGGGGAGGATGAGAGAAGAGGAAGACTGTTGAAGGGTGACCTTGAAACAGGCACTTAGAAGCTGTTTTTGTTAAATAAAATTGCCTCCAAACAAACATAGGATGAAAGCCTGACTTGTCACCTTCATTCTGTACTGTGGTTGAAGATAGATAATGCTGGCCCTAACCTTTCCTCTTGAGTTACCTTGAATTCTAGAAAGAGCAAAACCTCAAAGGACAGAGCACCTTCCACATGGGGGCAGTTATTCATGAGGACAAGGTTGCATCCTCAGCTATTAACAGATTAACAGTTCAACAACGTATATGACTGCTTTAAGGATCTAAGCTGAGGCAGTTAATGATGGGCAGGACAACACTCTGGCTAGGACTGCTTAATTAAATCTAAAATTTATGCCAGTACTCTGAAGGCAGACTTGGGGTCATTGGACCCTTACATTTATTCCTTTTCCCATTGTTACCTCATTGAATAAATATCTTCTCTCTGCTTTTCACTATTACTTGTCTTTTTAATTGGTGTTTTGGGGCTGGGTCAGCCCAGAGCTGTAACAACTTAGATATAGCTAGAGCCAACCTCCCAGCAACCTGGGAGGACCTAGGGGCATAGTGATTTAAGTGATAGTGTTAATAAATGTGAAGGCCCAAGCTTGCTAAGGCACTTGAAAGAATGGCTGGAGGTGTGCCCGATTCTTCCCTTTGAAATAAGACAGTACTTGTTTTGGATTTTACAGAAGCCCACCCACAGTTAAGAGACTTTTAAAAGAGACTTTGGACTTTTAAGTGTTTGGATTTTTTAAGGACTGTGGGGTTTTTAAGGTTATACTGTCTTATGTTGTGATATTAACGTCGTATCTTGGGGACAGAAATTGGAAAGTTATGGTTTCATAGTGATGTTTCTGTGTCAACTTGGCAAGGGGTCAGTTGTGCTGGATAGCTTCAGTGTCAACTTGACACACCAGGGTTGAGGGAGCCACGATTGGGGAATTTCCTCTATTGGACTGGCCTGTGGCCATGTCTGAGGGGCATCTTCTTGATGAGTGATGTGGGAGGAGGGCCCAGCCCATTGTGGGTGGTGCCATCCTTGGGCAGGTGGGACTGCCTTACATAGGAAAGCAGGCTGAGCAGGGGCCAGGGGAGCAAGCCAGTAAGCAGCATTCCTCCGTGGCCTGTGCTCTAGCTCCTGCCTCCAGGTTCCTGCCCTGATTTCCTACTTTGGGCTCCCTGATGAACTGTGACCTGGGAGATGTAAGCTGAACACACCCTTTCCTCCCCAAGTTGGTATTGGTCTGAGTATTTTGTCACAGCAATGAAGAATGAAGAAGGACATTACCCAAGTTTTATCTATGTGGTACATGGAAATTAAAGTACCAGATGGGTGGAACTAACCTTCTTATATATTTAAGTCATACTTTGAGGCCTATACTAATCTGGTCAGAGGGATTTGAAGGACAGTTTTTGCTCCTTGCCCTCCAAGTTAACTAAGTTCCAGGAGACTATGCAGCATCTCTGAAAATGTCTGGGAACTGTGTTGAGTCACCTGCCCTATTGATCAAGGAGGCCATGGAGACCCCACAAGATGGGCTTGAACCAGATTTCAAGCTACAAAGAAGAGGGTCAACACAGAGGAAACATTTCCTCCAATTTTCAAAATGAAGTCTGTCATGGTCAAGGAGGACCTTTTGACTTTTCTTCTCATAAATGGAACTGGAAAGAGAAAGGAGCCAGGGGGTCCTCCCATGCCCATGTGACCCCTGAGGTACACATCCTGAAACGACCTTAAGAGTAAAAATAAATTGGTTAATCTGGGCAAACTATATGGTCTTAAACACCCAATAGAAAAGAGTAACCAGAGATTAAAGTGATCAGTATAATTATTTAAGAGTCCATGTGTATAACCTAAGTCTATATAACAAGAAACAATGCCAACCAGGAGATACCTTCCTTTGAGTTCTTGGCCAGCATGGCCCAAGAGTCTCCCAGACAGTATTCTAGCATAGAACTGGGAAAATGAACAGGAGACCCCAATCTTATCTCAAGGAATGTTGGCAATGATTGCTGCTGGATGAGGAAGAGCTGATCTTCCTAAAACAAGAACTATAGATAGGCTGACTAGACTCAGTGGATGGACTAGCACTGATAACACA
>NW_008355275.1:1741210-1787704 GCF_000622305.1 Nannospalax galili
TGCGTTACTACTATGGAATAGGTTTTTGATTGATTGATCTTTATTTTATGTGTATGAGTGTTTTGTCTGCATGTATGTAAGTGCACCAGTGTGTGTGCAGTGCTCTCAGACATCAGAACAGGGTCTCAGATCCCCTGGAACTGGATTTATAGATGGTTGTTAGCTGCCGTGTGTATCCTGGGAACCGAACCCAGAACTCAGGTCCTCTGCATGAGCAGCCAGTGCTCTTAACTGCTAAACCATCTCTCCAGCCCTGATTTCCTTTTTCTTTATGGATGATTAAATTACATTGTGTATTACACCACATTTTCTTAATGTACAGGAACATGGGTGAGGGGTTATTATAGAAGCATGGGCAACTTCAGTAGCTACACCTCACATTTTGTCTGCCCTCCCTCAGCACCCATTAATTGCATATTGATCCTTAGGGAGAAGTGAGGCCTAGTAAAGCCTTAGTCCATGATGGAATGTTGATGAGTCCAGTCTTGTGCAGATAATTAAAACTGCTGAGAGTTCAAGAGTACAGTGGCTGTGTCATGCCTGAAAGACAGCATCCCACAATATCCCGCCCTTTCTCTAGTTCTTACATTGTTTCAGCCCCCTCATCCCCAATGTTTCTTGAGCTTTGGAGGGAATGATAGCGCCATTCCATCTAGGGCTGAGCATTCAGCAATCGCTTATTCTCAACAATTTGACCAGTTATGAGTCTATGCAGTAACTGCTGCCCACTGCAAAAAGAAGTGTCTCTGACCAAAACTGATGGCAGCACTAACCTGTGACTATAAGAATAAATATAAGGCAAATTGATGGGCACATCATGTCCATTTAGCAGAACGGTGGCAATACCTTTCCCACTAAGATCCATGGCTCTCCCAGCCATGGACTTTTGGCTGGGTTTACAATACCAGACATGAATTCGCTCCTATGGAAGGGGTTTCAAATCCAAGCAGAAAGTTGTTGGCTACCCCCATAACAGTATGTCATTTACTGTACCAGTGTGTTCCTACTGTCCAGTAGTTCAGTAAAGTAACATGCATGATCCATAACAGAGTGAGACTGTTGATGTCATTACCACTTCCTTCCCCTCTCTCCCCAGCAACCTGCATAGAACCTTTTGGCACTGTGAAAGCTAGCCAGCATGGAGGAAACTTCCAGCTCAGCTCCCATTTGATTTTTGTATCTCTGTAACCACAGTGTGTGGAGAGTTCAGTAATACGGTCTTACCATCTACTTGTGGTGTGAAACTAACATCAGTGTCAATAGCCTGTATTGTTTTGGAGGTCTGGGGCCTCCCTGGCCAACAACTCATAAAGTAGCCTATCCCTGCAACTGGGATTTTCATTTAGTAACTTTATAGTGTCTGAGAGTGGCTTTATCCACCCACCTTGAGTACCTCTATTCAAACTCTTTAACAGTTTCTTAAAAATTGTTTAAGCTTTTGTACATGTCTAATATTTTGAGCATATTTCCCTTCATAACCTCCCTTTCCTCAGTCCTCCCTCCTCTCATTGGTCCCCTTTGTCCCCTTTGTCCTTAGACAAAAGGGATTTCAGGTTTCAAGCAGTGTGTGTGTGTGTGTGTGTGTGTGTGTGTGTGTGTGTGTGTGTGTATGAGATATGGTAATGTATTGTCCTGCTACTGTCTTAGTTGGCTAAATGTTATTATTTCCAGTTGTGTGTGGGGGGGGTATTGTTCTGCCTTGTCTGAATTGGCTTAATATGATTATTTACAGTTACATCTACTTCTCTGCAAATGACATAACTTGATTCTTCTTTTTGGCTGAAAATATTTTCATTGTGTGTATATACTACATTTTCTGTATCCATTCCTCTGCTATTGGACACCCAGGTTGGTTCCATAAATTATGTTGTGAATAATGTTGCAGTAAACATTATTGTACTTGTATCTTGAAGTGTTTAACCTCTGCTTTCCTCTAGTGGTTTCCGGATTTCAGGTTTTATATTCAGGTCTTTGGATTTTTTTTTTTTTTTTATGGAATGAAAAATATGGATTGACATCTATGTCAGAAATTTGGTGACTGTAGCTCTGTGGGTTTATTTCTGGGTCCTCTGTTCTGTTCCATTGGTCTACATATCTGTTTTGTGACAGTACCATGATGTTTTTGTTACTATGCTTCTGTAATATAATTCAATATCATGCATTGTGATCTCTTCAACATAGTTCTTTCTGCTGAGGAGTGCTTTGGGTATTCAGGGTCTTTTCTGTTTTTTGTATGAATTTTAGGATTTTTTTTTCTAGTCCTGTAAAGAATGCCATTGGACCTTTAATGGTGATTATGTTGAATCTGTAGGCCACTTTTATAATATAGTTATTTCTTTTAAAAATATTTATTATTTGTATTTTTGTGTATGAATTGCCTACATGTGTGTAAGTGTACCTATGCTGTGCAATGCCTGCAGAGGTCAGAAGGGGGCATCGGATCCCCTGGAACTGGATTATGAACTGTTGTTAGCCACCATGTGGGTGCTGGAAATCAAACCTGGGTCCTCTGCAAGAGCATCCAGTGCTCTTAACTACTGAACCATCTCTCTAGCCCTGGTAATATAGTTATTCCAATGATTTTAATTCTACCAATCCATGAGGATGGGTGGTCTTTCTATTATCTATATTATCTAGAGTCTTCAGTTCCTTTATTCAGAGTCCTCAAGTATTCATTGTGCAGATTTTTTTTTTAAGTTGTTATGAACAGGATGTTTTTCCAAATTTGCTTGTTTTTGGCAAGTTTGTTGTTGATATATAGAAAAGTTTCTGATTTTTGTGTGTTAGTTTTGTATCCTGCTTCTTTGCTGAAAGTGCTTATGAGTTCTAAGAATTCCCTGGTAGAGTCTTTAGGGTATTTTGTTTTGTGTTGTTTTTGTTTGTTTGTTTGTTGGAGACAGTCTCACTAGTAGACCTGGCTGACCTGAATCTCCCTATGTAGACCAGGCTGGCCTTGGACTCATGGAGATTCACCAATCTCTACCTCCTGAATGCTGGCATTAAAGGTTTTTAAAAGTGTATTTGCAATGACCATGTCATCTGCAAACAGGGATAATCTGTCATCTTCCTTTCCTATTTGTAGTCCTTTCTTCTTTTATTACTCTTTAAATCTTCACACACTCTACTGAGCAAGAGTGGAGAGAATGGGGACCTTGTCTCATTCTAGATTTCTGTTTTCCCCATTTAATACGTTGACTTATATAACCTTTATTATGTTAAGATACCTTACTTCTATTCCTGATTTCTTCAGGACTTTTGTTACAAAGGTATGTTGAACTGTATGAAATATCTTTTCTGCATCTGTTGAGATGATACAGTGATTTCTGGTCCTTAAGTTCATTTATGTGCTTTATTATGTTTCTTGATTTGCATTTTTGAAACAGCTTTGCCTCTTTGGGATGAAACCAACTTCATTGTGATATATGATCTTCTTAATGTATTCTTAAATTTATTTTATATTTTGTTGAGAACTTTTGCATCTATGTTCATTAGGGAAATTGGTCTATAGTTTTCTTTTTTATTGTTGTTGTGTTCTTATCCTATTTTGGTATTATGATAATTCTGGCTTCATAGGATACCAGTACCAACAATACCAAACTCGTGTTGTTCCTTCTAGTAAAAACAAAACAAAGAAAAGCACAAGCATAGAAAAAACTAAAAACCTAAAAAGATGAGATGTTAAAGTAGCCTCTTTCTAGGTTTCAAAAATTGGAGACTGTCCATTACATGTCTGATGTGGAGAGAGTAAGCTATAAGCTGACTGTGTGGACATTTGTTTGTGGTAAGATTTATGTTGGTGTTGAGCCCGAACCAGACAAGTGTTCCATGTGTGTTCATGCTGTCTTCACTTTAGTATCTTCCCTTTGTGTATCAAAGGCCTCTGCTAGCCAAGGTGAGCTGAGCAGAGACTTCCCAGACTGTATCCCTAAGATGGCTAAATTCTAGCTGGGGTGAGTACAAGGGATGTATGCCTCCCAAGTATACCTTCCCAAGGGTGAAGGGAAGCAAAAACAGCATGGAGATTTGTATAGGCAGAAGACCTGTCTTCATACTTTGAAAACCCCGTATTAACCACCCTGTTGTGATGTCAAGCAGTCCTCTGGGTACCTCAGAGTTTTCGGACTCTGCAGTAGTGAATGACAGGCAGATGGCTCCACAAGTTGATCTGCTGACTTCAGACTCAGGATCAGACCCCAGAATTACTCTCAGTTGATGAGGTCTGCTCAAAAGCAGGGTTCCTTTTCTTGTGAACTTCATTTCCCTGAGCCTTCTGTTCCCTGCACTCCTTGGCCTCTTAATGTCCAGCCCTCTTACTTTCTACAACTAACCCCCATCACCCTGGACTTTGACAGTTTCCGTTCAAGCTTTCTGGCTTGTGAACGTTCCCCTTTCTCAGTCCCCCACAGTAGCTCAGTTTTAAACAGTAGCTTTCCTCCCAAGATAGTACCCAGCCACTGCCTTCTGAGTCATAGATGACAAATGGGATTCCTCTCCTCACCAAAGCTCATAACTGTGAAAACTGAGAACTGTGAGTTTGTCTTGTGGGTAGGACGCAGTCTTCTTTGACCAAGCCTGCTGCTTACCTTTGGATAAGGCTTCTGCTTCCCTTCCCCTGTGGGGAGCTTTGAGGCTGGAGTTGTGTTGGCTTTGCCGACTTTTCCTCCCATTCTCCAGCAAGTTTACCATTAAACCACTACCTTTATGAATTTCTGAGGTTTTTCTCTTTGGTATAGAGGGTGTTTTTGTTGTTGTTTTGTTTTTTCCTCCTTATTTTAACTCTTGTCCTTCGTAGAGTCACAGGGAGGCACTTTCTAGACCATCATCTACCTGGTAGTTCTCTACTGATATTTTTTTTTTTTTTTGAGACAGGGTCTTGTAGCCCCAGCTGGCTTGGAACTCAACATGTAGCCCAAGCTGTCCTTGATCTCACAGAGATCCGCCTGCCTTTGCCTCTGCCTCCTGAGTGCTGGGATTAAAGAACATGCCCAACTCTGATTTTTAAATATTTATCGCTAATTTTAAAATCCAGTGTAACATGTGGGAGAAGACCAAAAACAAAACAAAATAGCTCTGTAGACTACAAGCTGCAAATTTGTAGCTTTTGATCTGGTCCATCTTCTTTGTTTAAAAATGGAAAAATAGAAATCAGATACTGATACTGAATGACTTCCCTAAGTTCACATAGCAGTTAGTGGTAGAACTAAGAATAGGACTTGGTTTCTTTTCTCTTTGTACAATGTGTATTACACTAAGAAAGTTAAGCTTCTTTTGGAATCTGAGGGAAACTAATATTTCTTCCCATGGAAAAGTGTATGTACATCAAAAATTTTGCTATAATTTTGAGGATGTTAGGCAACCTGATGAAATCCATCAGGAACACTGGATAAAGAACCTTCCCTTACAGCCACTGGTTTCATATATTTACTGTGTAAAAGGAATAGGCCCTAGTATTTACGTTTAGACACACTGATGGGGAAAGACATTAGAAGTAGGAACCCTGGGCTCTCATTTCTTACCTCTATCCTTCCCTTTCCCTCTAATTGCTGGTGTTTTGTGTGTGTAAAGTATGCAAATAATAGTACACTGAACTGAATCTAAAACCTTCCTACTACTATGCCTAATAACCAGTCCCAGAAATAATTGCTTTTCTATTCTTTTATATCTGTCACCCATAGAAAATATGTATTGATTTTATGAATCATTTTTCAAATTAAAAAATTCCAGAGTATCCATTATAAATCAAGATACACAGATCTACTTTATTCTTGTTATTTATTATACCATATTCCATACTTCTTTAATTCCACAATTTGCTTATCCATTCACTATTGAATGCTTGAGTAGCTATAGTTTTTCTCTATTACAAATATTGCAAGTCAGGGGGTTTTGTGCACCTCTCTTGGCATATGTCGTGATATTTCTCTGGAGGAAAAGGGAAGTGGACTTGTTAGACATGTGATTTTTAGAGTAGCCTTTCCATTTTATTCTTCCAAAAGCAAGTAACACAAAATTTCTTCAAAGCCCCGTAGCCCTTACTATTGTCAGATTAAAATATTTTCAGTCTGATGGGTAAGGAATAATATCTTGCCTCAAAGTTTGAGCATCTTTTGTGTCTTTGTTTCACATTTTTCTTGTTCGTGTCCTTTGTTGGAATTTCTTTTGGGCTTAACTTTTTCATACTGATTTATAGATAGAAATTCTTAAACATTTTTTCATATATTGTTGGTATTAATCTCTTCTCTTGTACATGTTGTAAATCCTTTTCATTTTGATCTTTTTGTTTCTGGTTTTGCCACTGACTGATTCTGTGATTTGGGAGGCATGATTTAACCTCCACAAAACCATTTTTCTCCACTGTAAAGTGAGAATATTCTATCTCTTGCTTATTGTTTCATTGTTAAATATTAGTGAAAGGGTCTTTAAGCTCTGTGACTTTGGGTTCCTCATTTGATTTCTACCAGCTATTTTTCTTAGCTGCAAAGTGATAATACTTTACCTTCAGATTATTGTGGAATGCCAGTGAAAGACACACGAAAGTGCTTTGAGGGCCTGAGAGGTGGAAGTCATTTGTCCTTTGGTTTATTGTGACTCATCCCTAGGAATTAGCATTTATGAATTATTCCACCTTCTACAGAAGGATCAAATTCTGAGCTATGGTGTCACAGTATTTGTTTCTTTATTGAGCGCTCTTGTGAGGGAAGAAACGGGCATAAAACAAGGTGTGCTCAAGTTGAACTGTGTTCTTGGAATGCATTGGTGGCATGGAGGTAATATACACATGTAAGGAAAAGCCTACTTCCCCAGTCGTGCTGCTTGCTCCAAGGTTGATGTGCTATAGAATTAGGTCATTTATGAGACCAGATATCTATCTCTTTGAGTTGTGTCCTGGTCCAGTTCTCAGAACATAGGTGTGCTGGATAGCTTTAGTGTCAACTTGATACACCTGGGTTGAGGGGACCTCAATTGGGGAATTGCCTCCATTGGACTGGCCTGTGGGCATGTCTGTGGGGCATCATCTTGATTATTGAGTGATGTGGGAGGGCCCAGCCCACTGTAGGTGGTGCCACCCCTGGGCAGTTGGGCCTGTGTTGTATAAGTAAGCAGGCTGAGCATGGGTCAGGAGAGCAAGCCAGTAAGTAGCATTCCTCCATGGCCTGTGCTTCAGCTCCTGCCTCCAGGTTCCTGCCCTGAGTTCCTACCTTGGGCTCCCTGATGAATTGTGACCCGGGAGATGTAAGCCAAATAAATCCTTTCCTCCCCATGTTGGTAGTGATCAGAGTGTTTTGTCACAGCGGAGAAACAAACTAGGACAACAGGTACTAGATGAAATTGTTCTTCATAAATTAGGAGACATGCAGCTTTTGTGTGTGTGTGTGTAATCTGTTCTATTATCAAAAAGACTTTCCTCAAAAAGTATATAACTGAAACATGATACACCAACTATATGCTATACAAAGCAGAGATACTTATACTCTGATACCCCTTAGACCTGATCAGCTTGATAACCTCTTGCCCTATGCCTCATGCTTTTGAAATCCCCTCCTTTGACCATGATTACCCCCTTTTGTCATAATTTTTCACACTTTGACACAAACCGAGACATACTTGGGAAGAGAAACTCTCAGTTGAGGAATTTCCTCCAGATTGGCCTGTGGGCATGTCTGTGGGACATTTTCTTGATTGCTAAAATTGATATTTGTGGGCCCAGCCTACTGTGGGTGGTGCTGTCCCTGGGAAGGTAGACCTGGGCTGTATGGAAAGATAGGGAAGCAAGCCAGTAAGTAGCATTCCTCCATGGTCTCTGCCTCAGCTCTTGCTTTAAGTTCCTTCCTTCAGTTCCTGGCTTTACTTTCCTCAGCTATGGATTGTGATCTGGGAGTTGTAAAATGAAATAAACCTTTTCCTCCCCAAGTTGGTTTTGGTCTGTGTTCAGTCACAGCAAACTAGAACACCCTTAAAGACTGCTTTCAAGTACCTTGACAAAATGTTCTGAAGCTGCTAACAGGCCTATAAAACATGCTTCATGAGCTTGGCTGCCGGAAGATGGATCAAACCATCGAGTCTCCCCCTAAGTCCCTGGCATGGCCATAGAGATGGTTTGAGAAGGCTGTTCACAGAGCCTGCGTACTAGATTGAGTATTTTTGCACAAGATTTGCTAACGTGCAGGAAAAGACTGGTATATAGGGTGAACTTGAGTCAGAGTCTTCCCTTTGTATTCTTGTATTAGTTCTAAAACTGTCAGAGGCAGATCTACCCTAAGGAGACTTTTTGTTTTGACTCTTTCGGGGTCTGTATTAAGGAGAAATTTTTCTTCATCCTCATTTTGAGGCTAAATGTATCAGGCTCTACATAAAGTCCAATTGATGTTTGAAAATAATTCTCAGTGTTGGCTGGAGTAGTGGATTGGAGGTTCGCTGAAGGGAGGCTCTCTCAGGTGCTGCTTTGTGTCTCCTGAGTAGATGCTGCTGCTGATGCTTTGTGAAAGGGAGGAAGGTTTCTGCTGACACAGTATGTTTTTATGAAAGAAGGTGAAGGGTGCCCTTATCTCTCCATACAAGGCACAGCTGCCTGTTAACAGGCTGTCTGCTGCTTAGGGAGTCCTTCGTTCTCTCTTTTCTGAAGGTTTGAAGGAGCAGTTTGGTGCATTCCTTTTCTGTTTTCTAGAGCCAGGGGAAAGCCACAATACATCTGGGCTTTTGCTGAATAGCCTAAAATAGGTGCTCACAGCTGAGATGTGGAAGAGAGAGCTTTCCAGGAACAAGTGACCAGCTTGTTTAGCCATTGAGAAACAGGTTAGAGGAATGATACCACCATCAGGCTCGTCTCATCATCTTGCAAAACCATGATTATGCCTGGCAGCTTAACCGTTTTTCTGCTACTTAAGGTCTCCTTCTCCCTGGTATGTGAGCTCTAGATTTCTGTGCCCTACTGTCAGCTGTTAAAGACTTAAACAAGTAGAGAAATTAGGGGAATTATAAACCGTCATTTAAAAAGTAGAAATTAATAAATAAGCTTGCAATGCAAATGTGATCTGAATTGTAGTCAGAGAACACATTTAAAGCAGGTATTGGTCATGGTCATGTGATACTGGACCTTATACCTTGTAGTCTTAGGAGGGGAAGGAGGTTAAAGTGAGAAGACTTAGCCTTTACTGGATTTTAGAGGGATTTTCCTGTTTGTTTTTGAAACAGGGTCTCACTTTGTAGCAGTAGCTGGCCTGGAACTCGCTGTGTAGACCAAGCTGACCTTGAACCCACAGAGATCCACCTGCCTTTGTCTCCCAAGGCATGTGTCATCCGTACCCAGCCTTTTAGTATATTTTAATTCACATAATGGAATCTTAGAAATTATTACTTGGTTTGGAGGAATTGAAAATGATTTTACAAGTTTGGAGTTACTTGTTTGGAGTACATTTATTTACTTATTTATTTTGTATGAATGTTTTGCTTGCATGTATTTAAGTGTACCGTGTATATGTAGGCCCTTCTGAGACCATAAGAGAGCATCTGTAACTAAAGTTACAGATAGTTGTGAGCTGCCATGTGGGTGCTAGGAACTGAACCGAGGTTCTGTGCAAGAGCAGCCACTGCTCTTTAACTGCTGAGCCATCTTTCCAGCCCCTAGAGGCTGTCTTATAATTGATCATGAGACCAGTTTTGATAAGAGGTACTTGTAGTGTTTGTTTATTATTGCACTTTAAAAAGATTATTTATTTTGTGGATGAGTGTTCTGTCTGCATCTGAGTACACCCATGTGGTGTAATGCCTGTGGAGGCCAGAAGAGGGTGTCAGATCCCCTGGAACTGGAGTTGGGGATGATTATTAGCTGCCATGTGGGTGCTGGGAACTGAGCCTGGGTCCTCTGCAAGAGCAGTGCTCTTAACTGCTGAACCATCTTTCCAGCTCTTCTTGTACTTCTTAATTATCTCTTCTCCCATAAAAATGATAAGCATCCTTAGGCTTATTTCCTTACTGATAAAACAAGTGTTCCTAACTTATAGAATTACTGAAATTAAAAAAAATTGGTGTTATGCATTATTGAGCTTTTGCTATACATGCAAATTATTAGGGCATTTATTAATGTTTTATGTTTAGTTATTCATTTTTCAGTAGGTATTTTATACCTTTGTTTTTAACATCACCTTAAAAAGTTTTCTTTTAATATTATGAGAGCGAGAGAGAGAGTGATAGCGAACAAGTGGGGGGGGGATATGCAGGCATGTATGCCACGGTGCAGGAGTGCATGTGTGGAGATCAGAGGACAACTTTGTGGAATTCGTTCTCCTTCCACCTTTGAGAGGGTTCCAGGGATCCAATTCAAGTCATTAGACTTTCATCCATTGGAGTGGCAATGACTTTATCTGCTGAACCATCTCACCCTGTTTTTAACACCACTTTCTTTTTTTTTCTTTTTCTTTTTCTTTTTGAGACAGGGTCTCCCTCTGGCTCCAGTTGGCCTGGAACCCGCTATGTAACGCTGGCCTTGAACTCACAGAGATCTGTCTGCCTCTGCCTTCCACATGCTGGGATTAAAGGCAGTCACTACCACACCCTGCACACCACACCTGCATACCACCTTCTTGAAGCAGGGTATAAGAGAGATTAAAAAATAGTTCTTTTAAGGAAATAAAAACATCATGAGAGAAACAGACAGTAATAATAAAATTCATGCTTTATTCTTTTTATCCAGTGCTAGGTCCTGTTTTAAGTATCTTGGTGTACATCGAATCAACTAATTTTGCTATAAGTGTATGAAATGTTTACTACCTAGCTTCATTTTATAGAGATAAAGAATCAGACATAGGAGGTGAAGTATCTTGCCTAAGGTCACACAAATGATTAGAGTTGGCATTTGAAGCCAAGACAGTAAGCCACTCTAGTCTGTGTGCTTTTACAGTGGTTGCTAGCCATGTGTGGCTTTGGAGTGCTTGAAGGATGGCTAGTCCAGGTTGAATTGGGCTATGTGAATAAGCACTAGATTTCAAAGACCGAGTAGTGATGTTTCAGGGAGCAAAAGGTATGTGTGTGTGGAGGGGGGCTGGTAAAAGAGGTAGTGCATTAGGAAAGGACAGACTCCCAAGAGAAGAAATGGGCAAGAGCAGACTAAGGTGAGAAGCTCAGAAGGCCAGACCTTATATTGACATTACATGTTGCTGATAATATTTTAGACATCCTGATTTAAGTAAAATATATTGAAATTGATTTTTCTTTTTTATTATAGCTGCTATAGAATTCAAGATTACATAGAGGTTTGCCTTTGGGGTGCTTACATTGCATTTTCTTGAATCATACTCCCCTAAATAATAAGCAAGTGACATTTTAGAGCATTTGCTATGTGCCATATATTCTTCTAATATTTTTGCAAATATTAGGCCTCATAACAGCCTTGTATATTATCCCTATTTTATAGAGAAAATCTTGAAAAATTCAGTAATTTGCCCTAAGTTAGTCAACTGATTAGTGACAGACTGAAATGAAACCTGTGTCTAACTCAAAAACTTGTGCTTTTAGCTAGCATACACTAATTCCATTTGCATTTAAATCTCTTTATTTTCATAAACATATTTAGTATTGTGTGCTTCTGTGTCAAAAACATAAAACTTCAAGATAAAAATCAATAGGCCATAAGACAAAAATCTCATGGAGGGCCTTGGCTGTATGTGAACAATTGAGTCCGAGATGAAGCAGTGAAGTAAGCCTGTACAAATTATGTTTAATTTTCATTCTAATAGTTCTCTTAGGTCATTTGATAATTTGTGCCTTGATCTTCTTTGTTCATGAGTAGGGGAAGAGGGATAGCACAACCTTCAGTAGTCCTTCAGTTCTCATGGCTGATAAGAAGAAACATTTGCTTTCCCTCTTAACTGTCCTTACTGCCCTCTTAAATGTTATTTGTGTTGGAGAGAGCACCAACATGACTACCTAGTGACTCTTGGCTTTTTTTCTTCTTCTAGAGCAAAGACTCAGGCGGGCTGAAGGCAGCTATGATAGAGTTGGTGGAAAGGTTAAAGTTCAAGAGCTCGGACCCTAAGGTAAGTACTGTTTTGGAATTGATTGGGTATTGGTACCCCAAGCATTTTGTTCTCCTTAAGTTCAAAGAGTGTTAATGATCTTCTACCTGAACCTTATATTAAGATCTAATTAAGCCTTCCCATCAAAAATAGTGTTCTAATATGCCTGGAGAAAAGTCATCTATTTCCCCTTCTTGATTTTATGACTTACAACACATAATCATTAATTGTTTTTCCTGAATTGCAGAGAAGTGCATTTTTAATCTTTCTTTACTGGACCTTTGAGATTTCTGTCCTCTGTGTGCATTAAATCTAGCCAAAGGCATCCGAGATACTGATCAGCATAATGCTGGGCACCAGAACAAGAGCCAGACCCAGGTGGTGCTCAGAACTAATGTTTTGTCTCTCCCTGGCTTATGGGAGTCAACTGCCCTGAGCATGCCCTTGTCCTCGTGACCTGCAGTCTTGTCCAGGAATTGGTTTGAATATCATAGGTTTTTTGCAAGATGTTGAGGGTTGAAGGATTGATATTCTGGGAGATGTCATACCAGAGTGGGGGTGGACTGCGAGCTGAACATGCTGAAAGGATTGTGACTAACAGTTTCTTCTTCCTTCTGAGATACTTGATGTAGCACTACCTGGTAGCTGACTCTGCTTGAGACTCAAAGCCTCTCACAGTTCAGTATGGAAGGGGTGTGATTTTATTTTTGTGTGTCCTCCCCCCACTTTTTTTTTCTCACCAGTTCTTTATAGGAGCATCTGAGAGCCCAGCCTGTGCAAGTTGTGATAAATATACAGAGCAAAATTTTAACCATTTCAAATGTATATTTCAGTTGTGTTAGGTACATTTATAGTGTTATACAGTCATTACCACAGTACATCTCCAGTATGTGTTCATTGTCCCACACTGAAACTCTGTCCTTTTAAAAAAATATTTATTTTATTTTATGTGTGTGATTATATTTCCTGCATATAAGTGCACCGTGTCATCCAATGCCCTCAGAGGTCAGAAGAAGGTGTTGAACCCCCTGGAACTGGAGTTTCATATAGATGGTTGTTAGCCACCATGTGGGTGCTAGAAATCAAACCCAGGTCCTCTTCAAGAGCAGCCAGCGTGCTTAGCTGCTGAGCCGTGAAACTCTGTCCTTATTAAACATGTAATTTCTCATTCTCCCCTTCCGTGCTTTTGATTGTTAAAATACCCTGTAAAGTAGTTCCTTATTCCTATTTTATTTATTTTAAGGACACAGAGGCTTAGAGAAATAGTTATTTACTCCAAATCTAGTACGGTGGAGATACTCTTGATTTCATCTCATACTGTAAGCCAAGAGTCCCGGATCTTATCTTTCTGCTAAATAATCATGTTGTGCCTCTCAGTTTTGTAAGCTGAAACATTGTCATAAGGCAAATCCAAGGACATTGACAGACTCTTTGAATGGCAGGTACAAAATGAAACAAAAATCAAAAAAACAGTAGGTGCAGCTACTAGTCTATAAAATAATTTTTTTCGTATGACACTAAAAATATTGATATTAATACTGTCTCCTGTCTTCTTGAGTAGTTAAGATCCTAGAAGTAGTGAGCATCTTGATAGGAAAAAAAATGGTGTCATTTTAATCAGTTATTCTACCTCAGTAGGAAGACTTCTGACATAAGTAGATTTCCCATTGGCAAAGATGAATCAATTAATTATTAAAGAAAACTGAAAACACTTTCAACAGTTTCTTTGGTTTTGGGATAACAGCTGTGCTGCAGGAAACCAAGTCTATTTTCTATCTCTGCCACACCTGTGTGTTTAATATTAGCAAGGCAGTGAAAAGGAAGTGATGATACAGGAAAAGTGCTTTGACTCCCTTATGAATACATGTAGTGCTTCTACCAGAAACTTGCTAGAGGTGAAAGGATTGAGTGGTCCCAGGAGAGAAATCCAAGGACAACTCAGGGATTCCCCATGATGCATGCACTATAAACTAAACTAGTTGTAAGGACCTGACTTGATTTTTAGATATGTGTGTACACTTTTTTATCTTCAAGCCCTTCTTAGTCTGCCTCATGCATATATACGCTTGAATATAGGTGGACATAGCTTGAGGAAGGGTGAGGTAAATGACTGCCAGGTCAGGAAAGAGGGTGAAAAACAGCTTACTGAAGTATAAATTTTTCACTTGCCCAGAAATTGGAACTGGAGAGATAGTTCCGTGGTTAGAGCTCTTACTTGCTCCCGCAGAGGACCTGGTTTTGGCTTCTAGCAACTCACATGGCAGCTAACACCTCTTCTTAACTCCAGTTCCAGGGGATCGTGCCCTCTTCTGGCCTCCATGGGCACCAGACATGCAGACAAAACACTTATCCATATTTAAAAAGTAATAAAATCTTTAAAAAGAAATTTGCCCAGAAATTAATTGGTTTCTTCCAAGAGAGCTTTTAAGTTTTCTGTCTGCTTTGTTTTCCTGCAGCACCCTACCATTTCCTTGTTAGATTGGCCTGTTTAGGAAAGGTGGAATATCTCAGGCTTTGTGATCGGTCATTTCCTGTCACAGCTGCTTTACGTAGAAGCACTGATTGAGTCAATAGAGGATCAAGCATTGTCTCTTTCTTACTTCCTCTAGAATTCCCTAAAGTATCACAAAGCTTGATTAGTCCAGACACTGACGTCTACTGGGGACTGACTTAACTTTTAACTCTGTGTTTTGCCAAAGAGAAGTGAAAGATGCCTAGATTAACTGTTTTCTAAAACTATAAAATAATATATGCTTATAGTCAAAAAATACAGATATTTATAAAGGAAAATTAAAGTGAATGCATCCCAAATTAACTATGACTATTGATAGTTTGGTATATAACCTTCTAAATAATTTTTCATTTAAAAATTTTTTTGTAAAAATTATACTGTATCTATGGTTTTATATTGCTGTTTTCATTATGCAGAATATTATTCACAGCTTTTCTCTGTTGACAGATGTCAATTATTTCTATTGAAATGCTTCATATCCTAGTTAGCTTTAATTGTCAACTTGACACAGCCTAGAGTCATCTGAGACGAAAACTTTCATTAAGGAATTGCCTAGATCAGACCAGCCTGTGAGCATGTCTGTGGGGGATTGTCTTGCTTGTTAATTTATGCAGGAGGGACCCATTGTGGTTAGCAGTGTACCTAGGCTATATAAAAAAGCTAAGGGGCTGGAGAGATGGCTGAGCACTTCTTGTTCTTCCAGAGGACCCATGTTTGTTCCCAGCACCCACATGGCAGCTAGTAACTACCTATAACTCTAGTTTCAGAGGATCCAACTCCCATTTCTGGCCTTTGTGGGCACTGCACAGAAGTGGTGCACCTACGTACTTGCTTGTAAAACACTCATACACATAAAAAAAATAATCTTTTCTTTCTTCTTTTTCACTTTATTTTATTTTATTATTTTTATTTTATGTATATGCATGTATTGCTTGCGTGTAGGTAAGTGTGCTCGTGTAGTGCAGTGCCCACAGAAACCAGAAGAGGCTGTCAGATCCCTTGGGACTGGAGTTACTGATAGGTGTTAGCTGCCATGTGGGTGCTGGGATTCGAACCCAGGTCTTCTATAAGAACACCAGTGTTTCTTAAGAAAGAAAGCTAGCTAACATGAGCCTGTGAAGGAGCCAGCAAGCAGCATTCCTTTGTTCCTTCATGGTTTCTGCTTCAAGCTTGTGCTTGAGTTCCTACTCTGACTTCCCTGAGTGATTCACTATGATCTGTAAGCCAAATAAACCCTTTCCTCTTTTGGTCAGAGTGTTTTATCACAGCAAAGAAAGGGAAACTAGAACACTTAATTTTATCCTAAACATGTGAGACACCAGTGCACTTACATACATACATGCAGTACACATAAACACATAAAATAAAAATAATAAATTAAAAAAAATGATTTTTGGGAAGTCAGCTTTTAGATAAACTGTCCAGATATGTTTGACATGATTCATTCAGTTTTCAAAAAATTCTTTTATTAGCCAAACTTTCCAAAATATCTGTTGCACAAAGCAGGATTTTGGAGTGTAGATTTATCACATTTTATGCTCAGCTTTAGAAAAATTAAAAGATAACAAGCTACTGGTAGGGTGTTGGGCCTATTATCCCAGTACTTAAAACTAAAAGAGGGTTGCATCATGGGTTCTAGGCCAACCTGACCTATACAGTGAGACCCTGCCTCAAAAAACAAGCAAACAAAAAGATGTTGTCAGTTAGGAACATGTATGTGGTGGCAGTGGTAAGCCACCTGAACTTTTAATTTAAAGCTGAGGGTTTTTTTTATATTCATAGATTTCTTGAATGACTTCATCATTTATCTAGAGGGAACTGAGGCTCAGCTTGGTACATAAGGACAATATATATATTTCTGTTGGTGATGTAGCGCTATCCTTTTTCTGTGGAAAATGGGATATACCCTTACACAGATTTCATTTGTCAACTTTTCTCATAAAAGGGTAATTTTTCTTGTGTCAAATAATCATCTCAGTGTTGGAAATGGTGGTATTTGCTCATCATTTCAGGATTCAGGAGGCTGAGGCAGGAGAATTACTATGAGCTAAAGATCAACCTGGACTACATAGTGAGATCCTGTCTTCAGAACAAAACAAAGTAAAATGATAACAAAACAACAAGATAATTTAACAATGAGGCATATTTTAGGTTAACATTTTATTACCCTACAGACATTTCAAGATATCATGTTCTAAATCCCTTAAATGAGTAAAAAGTGCTATTCACAAAGACCCCATATTGTATGATTCTACATATGTAAATGCTCAGATTAGGCAAATTTATAGAACTAGAGAGTAGACTTGGTGTTATCTAAGGCTGAGAGGGGTGGTGGTGACAGCTAATAAGCAAAAGGTTTCTTTGGGGAATAAGATTGATGGTGGTGGTGGTGGTTGCATAACTCTGAATATACTAACAACCTGAATATGAGAAAACTGAAATGTGTAATGAATTGTGAGACCTGTGAATTAGCTGGTGTGTGTGTGTGTGTGTGTGTGTGTGTGTGTGTGTGTGTGTGTAATTATTGCTGGAATCACTTTTCTCCACCCTTTACCTGAAGTGTTGTTAGTGGTGAATAGTGTTTTCCTTTTCCTCCTTTAGACAGCAGTGAGGGTCTGGAACCCAGTGTTGAACTCTTAAGAGGAATAGACAGTAGTATACTGCAGTTATTTAGAGTTCGGCTCAAGAGTCAGCCCCTGCCCCAAGATTAGGTCCAGCATTGATAACTGCACAACCTTAGGCAAAGCCTCCATGCCTTCATTCTCAGCTGTTTTGTTTTTTGTTCTTTCATGTGTAAAATAGGGAATGATAGTATATACTTAGGGTTATAAGGATGATTCTATGAGATAGTGTTTAGTTTGACATCCTATAAATGGCTTCTCCTATTACCTTCTATTCTTGAGGACCCCTACTATCTGCAGCAGGAAGGTAAGGGCATGTGTAGACACCTTTGCCTTAAAAAGTTCAGAAGACTTTTCTAAGCCTTGCTGAGACACTTGCTTATGAATAACTAGATTCTATATTTTCACCAATTAGCACTTCTCAGGATTGATGATGCTTATAGGTTGTAGGGTTTAAGGCCATTGATATCTCTTTGATGCATGCAGATAAATTGAGTTCAGTCCCCACAGTTGGGATACCTCACTCTGTGAGGCCAGCTGACTGACAAGTAACTGGACTTAGCATAACTGTTTTGCTCCTGCAAGTCTAGGCAAATATATCTGCATTGGGTGTGTACACCTGTATGTCCATACATTCCAGATTCCAGGTGCCTAGAATCAATTATGCTGTTATGGAACTAACTCTCTGGTTAGCAAAATGGTCTGGTGCCAAATTAAAAAGCAGTTAAATCACATTAAGAGTCACAATTAGGAGACGTGTCCCCACTTTAAAGTAAATGCCACTGAGATTTTTCATTTTTGTTCCTATCTCATCTTGTTGCCCTTGCAGCTTTACCCTTTGGCTGTATTCTTTCTTACTGGGGCCCCGAGATACCAGTTGAACCTCTCATTGACTATAGGCATTTTAAAATTAAGATGATTTTTTTAGTCACCTGGTAAGCTGGAGCATTGTTAGAAAGCAAAGGGATTGAGCATTAAATGGCTTAATAAAACCAGTTTACTGTGATGTCCTGTTCTTGGCTCCTCTCTGCACTGACAGGAGACTTGATATACTCTGCTGAAAGCTTGAAGGGGCTGATTACACAGCTAATGGGGAGAGGGGAACTGAGCTGTCTGGACTCCTCCATTGCAGCCACACTTCATGTTTTCAGTGTAGAATTGTATTTGACATTTAATTTGGGAGACTAGGAACCTAGATATAAAACTCTACTATGATAATAGTGATAAAACCAGCTACACTTTTATTTAAGGACCTGCCTTTCTCCTATTCTCCCTCCTTTTTTTGTTACATTAAAACTCAAAAGAAATAAAATTCCAGTATGTGCAACAAAAAAGATGTTTTCTTTGATATCTTAAAGCTTAAGTCTGCAAAATGCAACTCTGTCTCCTGCAGGTCTATACATAGGTACTTGTAAGCCTATGTAAGTATAAAATGTGAGGACAGTGTCTCTCCTCTAATTATCTCTGTACTCAGACAAAGAGCAGTATTCTTTAGGTTTCTATAGTTGTATGAAATTCCATTCAACCCAGTGATCCAGTTGATTCTTGTCTCCTTTTATGATTCTTCTTTCTGCAGCATGTGAAGTATATTCTACAATATCTCTTTAATTTATAACCCAACCAAATTAGACATTATAATTTCTAGTTCACAGATAAGAAACAACTGAAGAGATAAAGTGATACAGCTTATGATGCTGCTAAGTTGTCTATGAATTTTATATAAAATATTAGTAGTTGTAGAACATTTGATATTTTGTATTTAGCAAGTGGATTGAGAGTGTATTTGAATGCAGATTTTGTTCAGACTTTGAGTGAAAAATACTTCTATCGAACATGAGATGCCTGCCTTTCCTCTTATAGTGGAAGAACACAAACATTAGAGTCCGATAGCCTGGTCCACGCAGCAGTTATCAAATACCTGACACTTAATGTGGAGCCTTCAGTTTTCTCTCTAGAGTGGGATTAATCATACTCTCTTGTAGTATTCTGAAAAGTGAGAACTTTAATTTTGTGGTGCTAGAGAGTGAACTGAGGGCCTTGCATCGGTAGGCAAGTTCTATACCATTGAGCTGCATCCTTAGGTCTCAAGATGGAGACTTTTGAGGAGAAAAGAAACAATGGGTGAACATTTGGCTTTGGGGACCTGAAAAAACATGTTAGCAACTATAGTTTATGAGCACTGTGGTCCTTGGATAAACGAGGTACTAGTTTCCCAAAGGGAAGCAGTAGGGTTTCCATCTGCACAGTAAAGAAAATAGGGTAAGAGGAAACTTGGAAAGTTGAGGAGACTACTGTGCCCACAGACTGTGTGTAGGTGCCAAAGGGCCGAACAGGACCTATCCTTCTTGCTCTGCCTTTGTAGTAGTAAAGACTAGCCGAGATGATGCTCAATGAGAGCCTGACAAACTAGAGAAGGGTCCATCACTTCCTAACAACTTGGGACTGCTGTTTACTGGAACTGAGGTAAGAGACTTCTATCTTGAAACCCCCACTAAAGAAATTCTTTTCTGTATGCCCTTGGGAAATTAGAATCTCAATTCCCCAAGCATAGTCTCTTTTCTTGAAGAAAACTTATTAGGAGCTCTTTGTGAGAGCTCGACGAATACCACACAGAAACTACAGTAACTATTCAGTTATTACTATCTCTCATCAGGAGATTAGTTCTGGTGATGGGCCTTTGTGCCTGGGAGGTGCACAGAATTCTTTCCATGTGTTAATTTTATGCTAAGTTCATAAAACTACCTGAAAATGGCATTATCCTACTTTACAAATGAACCTATCTCCCTATATTTCAAAGGCATGGTTTACAGAGCCAGTCCTGAACACTCCCTTTTCTAATCAGGGCTTTACTATTGTGACCCTCTGTAGGATAAAGGACCTAGAAAAGGAAAAGTTCTGTATCCAGTGTTCTTTCTGAATGTTCTTGGTGGTATGTGGTTATGTGGGGGTTAGAGTTTCTCTAGTATACAAGTATCTATGGCTTTGTAGGGAAGGTGCTTGGGTAGCTAGAGAACTAGAATGGAGGCTGGGAGGTGAGTCTTTTATTATTATTACATTTTTAATTAGCTTACAAAGTAGTGGGTTTCCATAAGGTTTTTTTCATGCATCCTTAGTTTGGGTGAACCCACCTGTACCCTATCCTCTCTTTTGTCCCTCCACCCTATCCCTGCTTAAACCTTAAATGTCCAGTAGTCCCCCTTGTCTATTTTCATGCCATTTGTTTTCTATTACCCTCTCACCCATTAAGACCTCTTCCCCTCCTTAACTCCTGGGCCCTTTTTAGCTTCCTGAACTCTATAGATACTCTAAATTAAATATACAATCTAAAAATTCAAAGCTAGGATCCACACGTAAGGGAGAACATGTGGATTTGTCTTTCTGGACCTAGACTAAAAAGTGAGTCTTTAAAAATTGTTTCAGTTTTCAGGAGATGCAATAGGCATTCTTTGCATGCAAGTATATAACAGGATTAAAAACAATATAAATTCTGTGTAGTTGCCTCTTCAAAGTTGTCATGCCACTTTCTACCCCCACCTTCATCCACAGTAGCTTCTGAAGCACAAGCTGTCTTTCTAGTTTGTGTTGGGTTCAGACTGAGAGAAAGCAGGAAAACAAGGCAGAGTAGACACACTTTTATTCTTAGTTTTCACAGGTTTTGGGGTGTCTCGGGGGACTCCTACTTTTACATTTCTATAGTGTGGATCACTCCGAGTTCTTTTTTTCTGTTCACTCAGAAGTGGTACTCAGAAGTTCATGATCGCTGCCTCTGTTTTCACTCTGGGGTCAGGCAAAGAGAAGCATCTTAAGAGAAAGCAGTAATGTCAAGTCAACATGAGTTCAGCATCCCCAGTGAACTGTTTTTTGTTGCGTCCATTTCAATGCCATGTCACTGGGTTATACATCAAGTTGTCAAGACAGTAAAGTCATAGCAGCTGACAACATGACAAGCAGTCTCGGGAGGAGAGGATACTTGGCAACAATGCTGCCACTGTGGTGGTTAGATCTCCATGCCCCTCGCTAAGGGCTGCTCATTTGTTAGCTGTGACTGTCCTTCTTAGCTACCTAAGCGTATAGTTGATTCACAATTTGATTAGCAGATTCAATTCAAGTGTTCACCAGGCCCTTTCAAATACCAGAACCTCCAGGACATAACATCCTAGGCCCCTCTGATCCTGTATGTACATGGCATGTATATTTATGTTATATGTTGAGGGGAGAGCTGTAAAGGGAAAGAGATTCTGCAGAATCCACATGTATGAAGTTTTTCAACAGTACTCTTCAACAATACGGTACCTAGGCTCAAGAACCAAAATGTCTGGGAGAAATAGAGGAAGGATGGAGTATTTTGATTGAAACTTCGGATTATCGTCAAGAGGATGTGATTTGGAGAATCAGAGAGTACAAGGCAGTTCAAAATCTGCCAAAGCTAAGTTCAGGTCTAACCACCAAGGTGGAAAGATTGAGACATGCATGTGGTCATTAAGAATGAAAGGGTCAAAGGGTCATTTGAGATCAAGGTCAGAAAGCTAAGAATTCAGGGCTAAGGAAAGCTAAAAAGTGAGCAAAAACTGTTTAAGACATAGTTGGAAGTCATAGCAGGAGCTAATCATTTTCACAAATCACTCCAAGTTCCTTTAGGATTTAGAATTTTATTTCAGCAAATTAATGGTGCAGGCAGGAATAGGGCTAGGTTGGAGGGCCTAAATGGAATGGGCAGGGAGAGTTAAAGTGGAGAATTGAAGCATGGGTCTAATTATTCAGTGGAGAGCAGTGGGGGTAGAAAGGGAATTCTCACATATGGGGGAAACCCTTCTCCTACTATACTGGCAGAAGGTCCTGTTAGGTGACTGCTGTCATTTACTCAGAACCAATTGCCTGCTATTATATGCAAGACCCTAGGCAGTTTCCCCTCAGGACAGTAAGTTAAGTGACTGTTATCTGGGAGGGGAAAGGAGGAATGATAAAACTTACTTGAGTTGATAGTCTTGGTACCTGCCTAAATGTCATTACTTGAAACAGAAGAAGCAAATCAGTGGGAAGTTGATGGAAAGAAAATAATATAGTTAGAAGGCAGATCATATAGTCAAACTATTTAAATTTGAGCTCTAGTCTGCACCTTCCTATGTGTAGGGAAGATTTTCTTTCCTTACCTCAGCTTCTTCATTGGCAAAATGGGTAAAATGATAACCAACTGGCAGCAATGTTGTGATGGTTAGCTGAAGTAATTCACATAAAATGCTTTCAAGTAGTCCCTAATATGAGAAGCTTGGCGGGGGGAGATAGTGATGATAAGGAAGAGGGGGTAAAGATTCAGCTTGAAATTTGATGGCTTAAATAATGGGAAAGTATCTAGGTGAAGTGCATGAGTCAAGAGGAACACTGAGACAGGTTGCCTGGAGAAAAATCCAGGTCTAAGGGCTAACTGCCTATGGGATGATAATTGCATTTCACAGATGGCATGAAATTGCTAAAGGAAGTGTCTAGTGTTTTTCGATGAAAAGTGGTTTTGCTTTCAGCAGTGACCAGAGGCACTTTTGGTTATCACAGTTGAGGTAAGGGAGGATGCTACTCTCCAGGCTAGAGATGTTGCTCACTATCATACCATGCCCAGCATTTCTCCACAGCAAAGAATTATCAGCTTCAAATGTCAACTGTGCCAGGGATGAAAAACTGCCAATCACTGTACCTGGGAAGAATATAGAAAATTGCAGGGAAGTTGGTAACCAGGGAGCTGGGGAAGTCCAGCATTCATGGAGGAGAGAATTTAGACTACAGGGCATCAGTGCTAATGCTCTAGGCAATTTCCAAAGTGAAGTGATATGGAAGTGGTGACTGATGTTCTCCTTAATGGTGGAGGAGAAAGGGCAGCAGATGTGAATGACTTGACAAACGTTTGGCTAAAGGTAGGAGAGAGGACTATTACTTGATAGGGTAGCATTATCATAGGAAAAGGTTATTCTATGTTTTGCTTCATTTATTTTTGCCTTGCCACCAAAACTTCTGATTTAGACTCCAGTCTCCTGAAGAGGATGGCTTCTTGTTTGGGGTATCAAATGTGATGAGAGACATCTAGATTGATGAATTATGCTTCAGTTTATGCAGCTCTCTCATTTTAGAAATAAAAGAAAGCCAAATTTGACTTTTCATTTTTTTATAATAAAAATGAGGCCTTAAAATGTTCAGTGATTTACTCAGAGTCACCTTGCTGGTCGATTGCACAAGTCAAGGTTAGCTAACATTCAGTCTTTGACTTTACATCCTGAGTGCTTTCCTCTGTACTGGATTGCTTCCCAACACTCTAATCCTAGTTCTCGGAGGCCCAGTTTCTTTAAACAGGCAGGATCCCACATGGAGTAGTTGTCAGAGCACTCTCTTTGGAACAGGGGTGACCTGAGCTGAATCTTTGGCCTTACTGTTTACCTGCTGCATAACACTTGATGAATGATGTAATCACTGCAGCTTTGGGTTCCTCTAATGTAAAATGAAACCCTTGTTGCCCACCTGAGCATTAAATAAGAAACACGCATAGGATGGTATCTAGAATACTGCCTGAACATGATAGATCTAATTGATTTCATTGTTACTCATGATGCCATCCTGTTTAGCACACATTGTTTTCTTAGTTGGAGGATCTTTATGGGTGTCAGTTATCCTGGTGTGGTGTCCTTAACAGAGTAGGATTTAGTTTCTGAAAAACTTTTGATAAACATCGGCCTGATCCTGCAAGTGACTTGAAGTGTGAAATCACTTACTTTTGCTCATCAGTGAGAAATACACATCATCACAACACACTCAGGAGAACATCTACTTTAGGATCTTGTATAACAGGTCCTTGTCCAGAAAACTCACTATATTATTATTTGTTAGTGTGACAAAACACCATGACCAAAAGCGGCTTACTTACAGAAGAATTTTTGTACTTACTATTCCAGAGAGATTAAAGTCCATCATGGCAGGCAGGTATGGCAGCAGTCGACAGGCATGGCAGCAGGAGCAGGAAGCTGAGAGAGCACATCTTCAGTGGCAAACACAAAGCAGAAGGAGCTAACTGGCAATGAGGCAAAGCCCTGAACTCTCAAAAGCTACTCCCAGTGATTTACTTCTTCCCAGCAAGGCTACACATCCTAAAGATTCTATGATCTCCCCAAACAGCTAGGGAACAAGTGTTCAAATATTTGAGCCCATGGACAACATTTTTCATTCAGATCACCATACCCAACCTTCTGCATCCTTAGTCTTGCAAGGGAGACTTTAATTCCTTAGGTTCTGGAATAAAATGAATACCTTGATGCAGGAGTTTCGAACTAGGTTGAAGAATGTATTTGTTAATTAGGATAGATGGGAGTAGGAAGACTGCATAAAAGTTTAGATGAGATTATTCTGCTTTCCCTTCTCGTTATTGGCCTCCTTTATATAAGATAAAGTATCTTGAAGTACTATGTAAAGCATTAGGAAATGAGGAGTTTAATTTTTAAAGCCCAGGATCAATTCATTTCCTTCCTGGTCTACAATTTTCCTGATGTTGATGTCATCTTCCTAACTTTGAACCATATGTGTATGTGAGCTCTAGAAAAATAGACTGCAGTTTATATCATAATTGCTATTTTTAGTCCCTTGGAAGTGTTAAAATATTTAGAGAGTCTCAGACAGTCAGAAGATTTTATCCTTTAGTGAACATTTCCAGATTCGGTTTCTGAGAGAACCTTCTAGATCATTTAGCACCTAATTTAACAGTAGAGATGCATTGATAAAGGATCACCATGAAGCATAGCAGCTTGACATACATACATTAAAACAGAAAAGAGTTTTATACAAACATAAATTCCACTTCCCAATCTGATACAGATTTCAGGGTCATTATCGTTTAACGTTTCTCCTTCTCTTTTCTCCAGCACCAGGGTGAGCACCTGCAGAGATGATTTGAAATTTTGCCACTTGAAAGGTCGCTGTTTATGTGACCTACAGGCGTCCTTCTGGCATCATGCTTTTTTCAGTTTTTTAATAGACTAATTAAAAATGGCCTTGTCTCCTTCCCCCTCCTTCAGTCTTTCTCTTCCTCAGTTTCCTTTCATTTTCCCAGTTTGATTTTTTTTTTCCTGATAGACTTCTATGAACAGAGTGCTAGACTCTGAACAAGAAGATTATAGGCACTTCCTCTCCTGTAAGTTTGCTTCTGTGTCTGTTTTCTAATCTATAAAAGAACTTCTCCTTGATAATTCCTGTTCTTCCAGATCTCAAATCCTTTCCTAGCCTTCCATCTTCCTTTTGTCTATTGTTCTTCTTCATTATGTGTGTGTGTGTGTGTGTGTGTGTGTGTGTGTGTGTATGCACACAGAGTCCAGAGGTCAATGTCTGGTTTTCATGTGTATATGTCTGTGTTGTGTATGTGCATGTTTATGTGTGGGTGTGTGTGTCTGTGTGTCTCTCTGTGTATGTGCATGTGGAGGCCCAAAGTTGATATTGAGGAGTCTGTCTTTATCACTCTCCACTGTATTTATTGAGGCAAGGTCTCTCAGTTGAACCCAGAACTTGTGGAGACAGCTAGTCTGGCTGGGCAGCTTGCTAGATAGATCCTCTATCTCTGCCTTCTAAGCTCTGGGATTACGGGCGTGATTTACATGGGTTCTGAGAATCTGAACCCTGGTCCTCACACTTGCAGGATTGGTGCTTTAACCATTGAGCCCCACCTTATTTTTTTTCCTACTTTTTAATTTTATTATTTTATCTTGTTTTATGTGAATGTTTTACCTGTACATATGTATGTGCACCACATGCATGCAATGCCCATGGAGGCCAGAAGAGGCACTGTCCCTCAGAGCTATAGTTATAGGTAGTTGTGAACTGCCATGTGGATGCTGGGAACTGAAGCCAGGTCCTCTGCAAGAGCAACAAGTGCTTTTAACCACTGAGCCATTTCCTTAGTCCTTCACCTGATTTTTGAGACAAGATCCCTCACTGAACTTTGAGCTTACTGCTCCCATAAGACTGACTGGCCACTGAGTTTCAGGGATTTGCCAACCTTATCCCCCCCACAAGCACTGGAGTTACAGATGTGTGCTGTTGTACCCAACTTTTACGTGGGTGCCACCACTGTATCTGTTCTCAGTGTGTGTTTGGGATCTGAACTCGGGCCGTCACGCTTGCGCAGCAAACACTTTACCAAATGGGTCATCTCCCCAGCTCCTCTTCCCTGTTTTTTTATCTCAGCTACTCATAATACCTGTAGTTGTTCAAAAATACTCATAAAACTGGGGATATGGCTCAATGATAGAGCACTTGCTTTGCATGTGTAAGGCTCTTGATTTGATTCCCCAGCACTGCAAAAATCGCACAGCAAAACAAGTAAACATACAGCTTTAAAAATACTCATAAAATAAGTATGATTGCAAAGAAATATGAATAAATGCGGTTCTAGCAAAATTTAGAGTGCTTAGAAGTTTTTATTTTCATTGTTTTTCACTTTGTTTGCCTGTTTGTTTTAGCTAAATATACTACAGGGGTGTGCGTGTGCGTGTGTGTGTATTTGGTTTGCAGTTGTGGCAAAATAAAAGTTAATGTATTTTTACTTATTACATTGAAAAAATTTAAAGTTTGATATTATTCAGTATTGGTGAGAATGTAAGGAAATATTTCCTTTCATACATTGTATAATTGCTACATCTTTTTCAGAGGGAAGTTTGGCAATATTGGTCAATTTTAGAATATATGTAAATTGACTTAGTAACAATAAATCTTTAAAGACACGCATATGTGAATATTAAGAATTATTCCTCAGATGTTTATTGCTGTATTCTTTGTAATAGTGAGAATTTAGAAATTGTGTGTTTCTATTATGAGAGGAATAAATAGGATATACCTCTGTGACTGCAGATAGTAAAAAAAATTACAAACAAAACGGTACTCTGTATTCACTAACATTTTAAGTGGAAAAACAGGAGACAGAACTATATGTTTATTGTAATCTATATATGTTATGCAACCACATGGAAAAATGGGGGAGGACACTTACTGAACTGGCATTTTACTTTTTGTTGTTTTTACTTTTCAAGACAGGGTCTCACTGTGGACACCAGTGTGGACTCAAACCCTTAATTCTCTACCTTTACCTCCTGAGTGTTAACCGTTCCTGGCACAAATTATTGTCATTAATTGAGAAGAGAAAAAGAATTTCTTTTCTTCTTTTGAAGACAGAGTCCGCTGTAGCCCAGCTAGCTTGGAACTCACTATATAGTTGGGCTGGCTTTGAACTCCTGGCAGTCCTCTGCTTCAGCCTCTGGAGTGCTGGGATTAAGGGCATGAATTACCATGCTTGGCTAGAAATTATACTTCTTATTGTATATATCCATCAGTTAGAATTTTTAAAAGTAGCTGTATATGACTGATATAAAAATGAACAAAACCAGAAGCAAAAATGCATAAGGAACTAATTCCTGAACAATGAAAAAGGTAAAGAGATTACCAGGAACTTTATCTAAGGTATTGGAGAAATGTTGTTGATTGTATATTTTCAAGACTTCAGGATGAGATATCAACTATCTCTTGTATTTTGAGCAGGGCTACCTAATACTTTATTTCAAAAACTCCATCTTTCCATTTCTCTGTTATGCTCAATATACTCTGTGTTTTACAGGTGACTCGAGACCAGATGAAGTTATTTATACAGCAAGAATTTAAAAAAGTACAGAAAGTGATTGCTGATGAAGAGCAGAAAGCCCTTCATCTAGTAGACATCCAGGAAGCAATGGCCACGGCTCATGTGACTGAGATACTGGCAGACATCCAGTCCCACATGGATAGGCTGATGACTCAGATGGCCCAGGCCAAGGAACAACTTGATACCTCTAATGAATCAGCTGAGCCAAAGGCAGAGGTAAATGAAAATGCTGGTGATTATTAGTAGCAGGAAAAATACAAGGAACCTGACTGCTGTATTTGTTAGTTCTGAAAATGTCTGTTTGTGATCCTTGAACATAGATTAAGTGTGGGTAGGGTACAAGTCTTTCAATTGGTTTATAAGGTAGAATGGAGGTATTTGGCCATGGGGGTCTTACATCTGAACCTCATAGGTTGACTACCTGCTAAAATAGGGTTTAATAGGAACCAGATTATTGTAATGCAACGTAATATTTATCAGTGTATCACTGATAAAATCTCAAGTGTAATGAAAAGGGGCACTTAGTATAGCATCAAGATGACGGATATTGGAATTAACAGAGAACAGCTGACATAAAAATGAACATTAACAAAAACTCTGGAAATTAGTGATGAAAAAAGACCAAGAACATTTTAGAACTGAAAAGTACAAAAACTGACAAAGCTTAGCGGTAGAGCACTTGCCTGGCGGCGTATGTTAGATTCTGTGCTTAATCCCCGTTACCACACAGACACACACACACACACACAATGGAAAATTCACTGGATGGGCTTATTGGCAGATTGGAGATAACAGAGAAAATAATTGGTGAACTGAAGACAGTTTGATAATGATCCAGTGTTATCAAACCAAGACAAAAGATTGAAAAATGAACTAAGCTTCAGAGGCCTGTGGAACAATAAGAACAACAACAATAACAACAACAAAAAACCCTGATACATATGTACTAAGGGGGAAGAGAGAAACGTTGGACTGAAAAATGGTTTCAAGAAATAAAGCTTTCCAACATTTAGTTGAAAAACATAAAGCTATAGATTTAAGAAACTGAGCAAACCTAAATAATACAAACTTAAGAAATCAACACCTAGACACATCAAAACCAAACTTCTGAAAACTAGGGAGAAAGAAAAATATCTTGAATGCAGAGCTCCTGAAGAGAATAGACAAATTGTGGAAAACAAATGAACATGGTGTGCCTTAAGTTGCAGATTAGATTTTCTATGTTCTCAAAAGTGATGCAAGATTTTCATTTAACATCAATGGCTTTTGTTAAATTTATTTCCATGTATTTGATTTTGTTTGAAATAATGTTTTTTATATTTCAGTTTTTAATGTTACACACAAAAATACAGTGTTTTCTTTGAGATGAGCTTTTACTATATTGCCCAAGTTGGGCTCAAATTCCTGGAATAAGCAATACTTTTGCCTCAGCACTCCAAGTAGTTGGAACTTCAGATGTATATGCTCTGCAGTCCGCAGAATACAACTGAGTTTTAAATATATTAATCTTGCATTTGTAAGCTTGCCAGATTCACATATTGGTTATAATTGTGGTTTGATATAGTCTTTAACATTTTGAGTGTTATCATGCCTGTCACCTGCAAACAGTTTTGCTTCTTCTCTTCTAACTCTATATGAGTTATTTCTTTTCTTGTCTTATTGCAGTGACTAGGACCTTGAGTGCAGTATCTAACATGAGTGGTAAAAGTGTACATTCTTGCCTTTTTCAATCTTACAGGGAAAGCACTCAGTATTTCACTATTAATATGCTGGTGTTTCTAAATATTCTTTATCAGACTGTGATTTTCTTAATCATATATTATGTTGAATTTTATCCTCTACATCCATTGACATGTCATACAGGTGTTCTCTGTTTTGTTGTAATGATTAATTACATTGTTAATTTTCCAATATTAGTCTAATCTTACATACTTGGGATAAACTCTTATTTGACGTGATGAATTACCTGGGTTCGATTTGTTAGTATTAAGAGTTTTTATGACTTTGTTCATAGAAGATAGTGAACTTTAATTTTCTATTTCCATGTTATTGTCAAGGTTTGGTGTTAGATATATGGTCACTTCATAATTCAAACTGAAAAGTCTTCCCTTCTCTATTTTCTGAGTTTCCACTCTATGCCAAAATTAAGTATTAAAAATGTTTTATCCGATTTTTTATTATTAAAAATTATGTGCTTATTTTTATCTGTATTTCATGAGCATTTCCAACTTCTATGTGCTGTTTTTTTTTGTTTTGAGATGGGGTTCTCGTGTAACCCAGGCTAACCTCACACTTGCCATGTAGCTAAGGATGACCTCTGTTCCTCCTGCCTCTACCTTCTAAGTACTAGAATTATAATATGTGCCACCTTGCCAGGTGTATTTATGCTGTGCTGGGGATGAAACCCAGGACCTTGTGAATGCCAAACACGTACTCTATCAACTGAGTATATCCCCAACACCTCTGTCCAGTTTTTGAAAAGAGAGTTGTGACTTGCAATAAGATAATACCAGAAAAAGTTGTTTCAGAAGGGAAACTTTTTAGAAATGAAATATGCCTGGCTTACGTTTATTTTGAATTCAAATATTTCTTTTGCATTTAATCAAGGCCTTTAAAAATGAGTTTGCTGATTGAACTTGAATGTGGTGTTTTCATTATGAAATACATTCATATTGTACCATTTAAAATGTCCAATTGGAGCCATGTGTGGCAGTGTACACATTTAATCCCAGCACTTAGGAGGCAGAGGCAGGTGAATCATTAAGTTCAAGGCCAGCCTGGTCTATATAGGTAGGTAGGCAGGCAGCTCGACCTAGTTGGGACTTGGCATACCTTCATGGTGCAGTGTTTGCACAACATATTTAGGCTCTGAGTTTGATCCCTAGTGCCCTAAGGAAACAATGATAAACTTCTTGTGTAAAATGTCTGGTTTCACTCTCTAGTGAAGGAAATCCCATTCAAAGCAAGTTGAATCTTACAAAATCTTTAATTGTTGTAGTATTTTGCATGTTCTACCTACAGTCAAAACTATCACCAGTTTTTAAGTCTAATGAATGCTGTGAAGCATCCAAATTCTCATGGAAGCAACAATTCAAGCAACAGTTGTCTCCCTTGAACTCATTTTTTATGTAAAGTGTCTTGATAGCTACAAGCTTACCTGAATAAACAGACTTCAAAACATTATTTCCACTGGTAGATGTAAAAAGGAGAGGTTGCATTCTAGTGTAGCACACCAGCCAAGACCATTCAAGATACTTTAAAGAAGGATTTGAGATCATTGTTTAACAAGTCATTTAAATGGACATTGGTATTTGACAGACTCTAACTTCTAATATTCATGAAACCAGAATTAATTTATAATGGATGTAAAATTAATCTTAAATTCCACATATCTTGCCTGAACTCCTTTTTTCACTACTTACTGTGTACTTGTGCTGTGTTGAGAACAAAACAGTTTGTTTTTCAAGCAGTTGAAATCCAGTGAGGGAGACAGTGTGATGCTGTTGCCATCAGTTTTCTTTAACTACTGGCTTTGAAGAATGAACTCTGCAGATACAGAGGACAGAGAATTATTACTCCCTCAAGCTCTCAGTGAGGACATTTCCGAGTAAGGCTTGATTTGAAAGGAGTGCCAAGAATTAGCTAGGCTTTCATAATACAGGTGAATATCTGGGGTACAGGACCGTCATGTGCACATCTTTTACTAGCAAGTTAATCATCTGGATGTCTGCGAAACTATTCAAGATGGAGTTAGATTTCATACGCGTGTGCATGTTCATTCATTCATTCATTCATTCCTTCATTGGTGAAACATACCCAAGCCTTCCCCATACTTTGTGATGGTGACTATTATTTCTGGAAAAGGTGGACATACCTCAAAACATTATGTCTTCTCTTTCCATGTTACATTTCCCAAGAAACAACATCAGTATCAATTAGTAATTCAGAAGAAGCTCAGTAGTGGCCTCCATTTGTTGAACACTTCTAATAGCCCACATACTTATCTAGAAAAATGAATCTTGGAAAATTTAGTTGCCAAATGCTTTAATGCCATAAATAATGAGAGACTTTTTATAAATGAGAAATCCCACCTCTCTTTCCCCAAGGCCTTACTATGTAGCCCAGGTTGGATTCCAATTCAGTCCTCCTTCTTTGGCCTCAAAAGTGCCATAATTGAGATGTATACCACCAAAACTGTGTACAAAATCCCATCTTACAAGAGTGTACCAAGGTGTGTTACTTTGAGGAAGACTTGCTTTAAATCATAGAAGAAAGTTTAGATATATTTTTCCACAAGGTTCTCTTAGGTAATTATGTTAAATATCCAAAGATAATTGAAAAATTGGGTTGAGGTTTAATTGTGTCATAGGTAGTTATGCAACTCATATGAAATTTAAATTATACGATTTTTCTTGCTATCTTATAGTACTCATGAGACGTATCACTTGATCAAAATGCAGAGAAAGCTTCTATGATCCCTATATCATTCTTGTACTACCTGCACCTCTTCTCTCTCATAGTATTATGAATGATGAGTGCCCTTACACTATCACAAATTCTTAATCATCATCTAAAATGCCCTTCTATTCAACCTCCAGTGCATACAATAATTAAATGACTTCTCTAGCTGGAGTTTCCTTTATAGGCCTGCACTCTGAAATCTGTCTTTATTCCACTTGTGCTCTTAACCCCATAACTGCCCTCAGTTCCACTCTCATATCCCCTGCTCAAAACATAGAGGTGTGGCCCCATTTTTTTAGTGCCAGAGAACCCAGATTCGTCTGTCTGTCTGTCTGTCTATTTATCTGTATCTGTATCTATTATCGTCAGCCTAGGAAAATCCTGTTTATCCTTCAAGTGTCAATGTTTATGTCACCTTCTCTGTGTAGTTTTTCCTTGTAACATTTAGGGCATTCTGTTTAAGCCTTTGGTAGAGCTCATAACCTGCTTATTTTCTATCTGCCTGTTTCCCCAGCTCCTGATTGGAAGTGTTTAGAAGGTTACATAATTATGGGTTATCTTTTATCCTTAGCAGTTACATATAATAACTTCTTTATTGAGTCATGTTGAATTGCTACTGATATTAACAAATAACCTTTATTAACTGTATCCTGTGTCTTAGGCACTGTGCCTGTGATTATAACCATTATTTAATCGTGCATATCAATCCTGTGCTATAGAGACAGTTATCACGTTTTATAATTTAGGAGATTGAAGTTCCAAGAGGTAGAATAGCTTGACTAGAGTATCATAACAAGGAAGTGATGGAGCCAAGATTTGAACCCCAAATATCTGGCTTCAGCTCATTGCCCTTTATACTAGTAGGAATCATTCATTCATTGATTCTCTGGGGAATACAACCAGAAGATTACGTTCTCTATTATGGTCAACCCTAAGTGATTGAAGAGGAAGATATGAAGGATATTCTGTCATCAGAAAGATGAGGGAGGTCTTTCAAGCCCCATGAAAGCTCTGATTTGGCCTGAGAGGGAGGCTCCAAAGAATCTGTGGTGATTGTTAGTCATAAAGTTAGGTTGAGAGCATGAAATAGCTGGAGAAATCATACACACCAATTTTCTGAATGAATAAGAAAAAGACAAATCATTGGATAACAAATGAAATGTATATCACCAAATGCCCAAAGGACCCATTTACAGAGGAGAAAACCAAGGTCCATATTAACTAATCAGTTTGCCCCAATGGTACATAACTTCATAAGCATCAGAGCTTAGACTAGAGTTCCTGTTTCCTGAGTCCTAGTTCTGAACCTTTTCCACCTTAATCTGTTATATATTAGAGTTGCTATGTTCATATTTGGAGAAAAAGTCCTAGACCAAAGCAGAAATGGAATTTTGAAGGAAACAGCTTGATGCTTTTGGAGCTGGTCAGCTTTGCCTAAGACCTGCTGCTATTTTGGGGCTCTCCGTTTGCTCAGAACTAGATGCTACTAGCCATAGAAATAAGAAGGCAAGGCTATTATTTAGACCTCCTAGGTCTGTGCGTTCACCTCTTTCCTTGCAATGGCAAATTATCAGTTCATCTCTGCTGGCAGTTTGAACATAGGATAGCATTGAACATTATGTTAGTCTTTGTCTTAGCCCTTAGACATCTTCGGGTTTGTCTTTGTTACAGTAACTGCACAGTCCTTACTTTCGGGTTGGGTACAGAGAGGGAAATGAAAGAAATCTAAATCAATTTTTACCAGAATGATTTCTGAGTCTGTTTCTTCTTTGTTTTTCAGGGTGAAGAGGAAGGACCCAGGTAAGATTACAATATTGCTGCTTGTCTATTCTCAGAAATTGAGTGACATTTTAATGCCCCATGAAATACAGACAAGCAAGGAACAGTACAGAAAAGGAATCTCTTTACCTTAAGCCAGGGTTTTAAGGACCTTTATTTTGTAAGACTCCCATCTTTTTCCCCATCTGTGTTATCTCCTGTCTGTAACCTTCAGATAAATGTAGACTAAAGTTATCGTGACAGTGATTTTACTTATTCTTTAGAACATTCAGAATATCTTGTTAAGAAGATCAGGCACTGCATAAGAATGGTAATTAGGTTATCAGGTAGACCTACTAAACTTCTGCAGTGTTCTTTTAAAATAAAAATTGGATTCTGAAAATGTGCTGTAGACCTAGTATTCTTTATTTCTGACCTATAATGTCACAATGAATACAAAGTCAGGGATATACAAAACATTGTTGGGGGCAGGGAGATATCTTTGCACTCTTCTGTATCAGCAGTTGGAAGAAATTTAAAAGGGCATTTTATTATTGCCTCAGCCTTGTGTAGTAAACTTGAACTTCCATTTACTCATCTTTCCTATTGGTATGCCATCAGCACCATCGAGGGGTATTTGTATCAAGCAAACTGTAATGTCCAGACAGGCTCTGGACATAGGCTCAAGGAGTTAAGACAGGGAGATGTTTGAAAGGTTACCTGGGCCTCTGTTATTCAAATTTTATTTTTACAAGTACCGTATTTCCAAATGAACTCTAAGTAGAATTCAGTGTGAAAATCACTAATCTAGTTCAAGTCCTTAAAAGAAGCTAAATGAATTGCCCAAGATTTCCTGTGGAGTCAGCATTTGACTCTGATTTTATTTCAGACTAACAAATATAGTTCTTTTCCTCCTGTCTGTTTTTTCCCCCTGTTGCTGTGATAAAAATATCCTGATATCCTGACAAAAGAAACTTAAGGAAGAAAGGATTTGTTTTGGCTTATAGTTCAAGATACAGTTCATAGTGCTGGAGAGTCAAGGCAGCAGGAACTTGAAGCAGCTGGTCACATTACATTTGCAGTCAGGAAGAAGAGAGCAATGAATATGTATTGCTCATTCCACTTTCTCCTTTTTATATAGTCCAAGATCCCCAGCTGAGGGAGTGGTGCTACCCGCAGTGGGCAGGCCTTCCCACCTCAATTAACCTAATGAAGATAATCCCCCATAGACATGCCAGAGGCCAGCCTATGGTAGATGTTCCCTCCCAGATGTGCCTAGAGACCTATTTTCTATGTGATTCTAGATCCTGTCCAGTTGACAGCTAATACCAACTACCACATCTGCCCACATCTTCTACTAACCAACCTACCTTCCTTCCTTCCTTCCTTCCTTCCTTCCTTCCTTCCTTCCTTCCTTCCTTCCTTCATTTATTTATTTATTTATTGTTGGAGAATTTCATACATGCGTAGAATGTGTTTTGGGGGTCTATGGGGACTTCATTGGCCAACAACTCTAAGAGGTAGTCCATTCCAGGCACTGTTGAACCCCTTTCTTAAGATGTTCCAAGTGACAGCCCATATCTGCATCTCTTGGTGCTTCCCTCTCTTGGGAACTGTGCTTCTCAGTGTCCACTTTAGAACTGCAAGAACCTATCGAGCTCCTGATCTGCTGTGACTAAAGCCATAGACATCCTGCTTTAAACCGGCACAATCTCAGGGAATCCCTTCAAATTCCACCTTCTGCCATTTTCAGGAGCAGGCTCTTTTCATTTCATGGTTTTCTCCTTCCCTAGCTCCTTCTCATCCTTTTATCTCTTTAAAATGTGTTGTGGAGGATGGAGAGGTAGCACAGTGGTTAAGAGCACATACTACTCTTGGCAGAGGACCTGAATTCAGTTCCCAGTACCCATGTGGCAGCTTATAACCTTCTACAACTCCAGTTCCAGGGGATCTGATGTCTTCTTCTGACCTCTGTAGGCTGCCACATGCACGTGGTGCACATAAACTTATGAATGCACACACATTTATTTATAAAAATAAAAAATAAACATTAAAAATTACTTATGACCCTGCAGTATATGTTAGGCACTGTGCTACACACTGGGTATATTATAATGACTCAGGCAGACATAGCCTCCACCTTTGTGCAGCTGGAGTCTAGAGGTAGAGGTGAACATATAAAACAATACCATGGGGGAAGTGCTATGATAAGGGAAGTCCAGGCTGCTTGGAAGGGACTCCTGAGATAGTCTTGAAGGATAAAGGGAAGCCTACCAGGAAAGATTATGTATGAAGAGAAGTCTGAAAAACAAGAAGACAGGCAAAGGAGGAGCAGGACTAGTTGTTGTAGGGAAAGGAAAAATTCTTATGTAAAGGCTCCAGATTTATAGTATTTGAGCTCTATCATGAAGTCAGTGGGAAACCATTAAAGAATTTTAAACTGCAGGCCTGTAATCCCAGCACTCAGGAGTTAGAGGCAGAAATATTAAGAGTTTGAGGCTAGCTTTGTCATCTTGGGCATATTGAGGCTCTTTCTCAAAAAAAGAATAAAACGTGAAGAACTTTTAAGAATTAACCTGAGCAAGTTTACATTTCAGAAGTCTCTTCTGCCTACAGAGTGGAAAATGAGTTAAAGGCGATCAAGAGCCTAAGAAACTAGGTGTCATTGTTTTGTTTTCTGTCATAAAATTCATGAGGCTAGGTACTTATAAAGAAGTTTATTGAGCTTGCAGTTCTGAAGGTTCAAGGCCCTGGCACCACTATCTGATTGGCTCTGATGAGAACCTCATGGTAGATGGCATCAACTGGCTTGAACACAGGAAAACGAAAGGCCCAGGGGAAGTGTCAGGCTCCCATTTCCTTAGAACTAATCTAGCTCAATAGGTTCTAATTAATTTCTTCCCAGGGTAGTGCCGCAATAACCTAGTCACATTCCTCTAGGTCTCACCCTTGAAAAGATGCATTACATCTGGATATGGCCACACTGGGAACCAAGTGTTCAGTACATGAACCTTTCAAGAAAGGATCATGCTCAAGCCATAGCACTAGACTTATGATGAGAGCCTGAGTCAGTGCCTTCTCTAATTATTGACCATATTTTCACCATTTTGCACAAGTGTTTGGTTTGGCACCAAATTTTCCATGGTGCTTCACCCTTTCTATTCTCTAACTCCTTTAAGTCCAGGATAGATAAAACATGGCCCACAATAAGATAAAGGAGATTAGCAGAATAAGAAGATACCATAGAAATGGTTTTTCTGTCTTGATAGAGCTTGATAGGTCCAAACACTTCCATTTTGTCATAGCCACATTCCTGAGTCAACTTGATGAAAAAAATTTTAAGAATGTACAAAGAAATTAACTCCTTTCAGAGATACTGTTTGGTATGAGAGACTACCTTTCGAGTTTAGCTGCAGATACCTTCGTGTCATTTTGACAAGGCAGTGACAAGACATTTCTTTACTAGCAACTAAGATGTCAAGACGGTTACCTTAAGCTAGGCTGCCACAGATGTCAGTGCAATTCTTTTGGACTGAGACTTGACAAACCCTTTTTTGGTATTATATGCACTTGAGGGCATGTTCTAATTTGGCAAAAAAAAAAAAAAAAAAAAAGGGAGAGGAGTTAAATTTTTTCTTAACCTTTGAATTCGTACTTGTTGATTCCATTCAGCTTATTTGTGTTGAGCTGCCATTTGGCTCAATCTTTTCTAATTAACACTTCAAGGCAGATTGTCTTTGATCTGAAATTTCTCTCATTTATGATACGCACTTCTATCATTTCAGCACGCCAAAAAGAATTTTGTTCCGAAGGTTCCTGTATTGCTGACAGATTAAAAGAGGGTATAAAGGAGGCAGGAAGGAAATGCAGGTCTCCCTGCACAAAGAATGTATAGGAAATGAATATGGAAACCCAGAGTTCCAACTCTACTTGGATTGTTATGCCTTTGTCTGCTTTACTGGAGTTCTTTACATATACCCACTTGACTGACTGCACAGAAGCTGAGGGAAAAATAGATTTCAGTCAACCTCCACAGTGGAAGGAACAAAAGAAATTCGTGTCCTATGGAAACACTTGTCTTTGCTAGACCTTCCTTCCTTTCTATCAGCTGGAGTCTCCCTGCCTTCTTTCCTCTTCAGTTTTGACTCTTCAAGCTGTTTGATATGATATTGTGCTTTTGTTCATGCTTTTATTTGCCAAGTTTTACCCTACAGTTGTCCTGGTAACTAACAGTAATCATAGCTACCATTTATTGAATATTATGTCCAGAGTGTTTTCTGTATTTTCTCGGTTCATGTAAAGCTTATGATGTAGTTACCCCATTTGTCAAATGAGGAAGTACTAATAGATGCTTAGAGATTAATTTCTTCCAGATCACAAGGCTAGTAGTAAATAGCAGAACTAGGACTTGAATCAAATCTGTTTTCAGGGCTCATGCTTCAATGGCCATTTGGACTGTTTCCAGAAGGCCAGCATACTTCTGTCTTTGACCCTCTATGAAGGTCAAGAAAATTCACACACAGTCCTCAGAGGAACACTTTGGTCTGTTTCATGTAACCTTTGACATTGAATTGTAGTGGCCTGTTTTCTGCAAGTGATTTTTCCTCTCATTAGCTATTGTGATTATCCAGGGATATCTCATTATTTAATCCTCAGAGAGTATCCTCTGAGCATCAGTAGCAAAAGGGTACTCTGGAGAGCCAAGCAAACCTTTGTTTAACTTCGAAGAATAGTTGCCTGTTACTCTCCATGTGGTAGCTCACCCCTCAGATCCATGATACACAGTGATATAGCTGGCAAGGATTCTCAGAGGGTGTGGTAGACCCGAAGTCTAATATGTAAAACATGAATATTAACTACTGTAGCGTCATCTTGTAGCAAGGTGTCTTTGAAGCCCAGATTATTTTTTTCCCCAAGCAAAAAAGCAATTTACACTTTTGGCAGCAATTTTCTGTCTTCTCTATGCTATTATGGGAGATCTCGTGTTTGCTCCCTCACAGATTGGCTCCTTCCCTACCCTGCTGGAGCCTGCTGAGAAGTAATATATATTTGAGGAGAGGGGGTGGCAATATGATCTGCTGGTGTGAAAGCAATTGTGTAGTGGGAGGCAGACAGAAAGACCCTTAAACTCTGTGCTCAGAGGAGAAGGAGCAAGATCAGAATTCAATTTTGATTTGCTATTGAGGTTTTCTGTGATTTTTTTTTTTTTTTTAACTAAGAGGAGAATGGCTTTTTAATAGTATCTGCTATACTTGGAACTTGTGTAGAATTTTTCATCTTCAAAGCTGGCTGTTCTTCAGGCATAAAGCTCCTGCCGAGACCAGTATGAATGTGATACATGCTGATTGTGATCAAATAAGAAGCATGTTCGAAAGAAGTAAGGGCTAAAGGTATTAGCCAACCTCCCTTCTATTCTTGGTTGTGCCTGTGACTGACTGTGTGACCTTGGGCAAGTCATTTAACCTTCTTGTGAACTGTTATTTCTGTGTAAATTCTAGCCTCATCCCTTCCTGTCCCACCTTTACCAAGTTTGGGGGATTGCGTTCGTCTTTTTTCCATTGCTTGTAACAAAATACCTGCAATAAATAAAGGGAGGAAAGATGTGTTAATCCATGGTCATTTTCCTCTCTTGTATTTGGGACTGTAACAAGACAGAACATCATGGTAGGTAATACATGGCAGAGGAAACTGTTCCCCTCCTGGTGGCTAGAAAACAAAGATAGCGAGAGCCCGGAACTCAGCAGTTCCATTAAGGCACGTGCCAATGTCCTGCTTCCTCCAGTAGACCTCACCTCCCAAAGTTGCACCACTTCCCAGTAGTGCTGCAGAGTGGTAACCAAGCCTTTGGTACATAGTCTTTGCAGAATAGTTTATTCTGTTAATTTTATTATTGTTGTTGTTGTTGTTAGTCTGTGTTTGGTGTGTCCATGCTATGTGTGTGAGTATGGATGTATGTGCCCCAGTGCACTTGTGGAGATCAGAGGACAACTTTCAGGAATCAGTTCTCTCCTTCCACCATGGTTTCTGGGGATCAGACTCAACACCATGCTTTCACAGCAAGCACATTGACCTAACCCACTGAGCCATCTCAATAGCCCTGGGGAATAGTTTAGAAGCAAACGATAATGGTATGATTGTAAAGAGGAACACAAGTCTTGTATCAAATATATAATGGAAAGAATCTGTATATAGATTCAATAACTTGGTAGATTTATAAAAACCTCAATAATTTCATTTTTGTTTCTTTAAAAATTACTTTGAGGCTGCATGCTAGGGACTTTTTTCCCCTCCTCTCCAACTGAATAACCATATGTTTTTAGATACAGCATTCTTCCTAAAGAGTATAGAAATAAATGGATTAAGTCACTGTTACACTTAGGTTTCTTTTGTCGTTTGATTGCAAATTCATGGTTTGGTTGTTGCATTATCTTCATCTTGGGAAGCTTGCCTGGAAGCTGAAGAAAGTGGCCCTGATATTTGGGACATAGAGTAGAGTTATCCAGGCAGCTTATTATACAAAACAGGGTTCCAACATTTTAAGTTAGTGTTCAGCCTGAGAGTCTCTTAACTATGACATTTCCATGTTATGGAGCCAGGACTTACTTTGTTTTCCCATGCTGGGATGGGTTGTTTATCCCCTCCTTTAGCCAGGTGATCAGTAAAACCATACTGTGTTTTGTGCTGCCTGTCTATACCAAGAGTAGCCTCTTTGCTAAAGAAAGTGATTTTCAGAAATTTGCCAGAGTCACAATTTTATTTTTTGTTATATTGGTATTTTAACCACAGAATCCATTTGCCATTGTAAAATTCAGCCGAGATGCCTGTAATATACTACCTCTGCCTCCAAATGGAAATGCAGTCTAGTACAAGCCTATATTCTATTCTACTGCCTACTTTTCCTGGCTGCATAATGCTAATAAAAAAAAAAAAAGCTGGGTAGATGGGACTTGGATTGTCACTTTTCCTGCTGTGGCTATACACATCAGCTTTTGTTTGCTGTCCAGTGTGGTAGTTATGGTGCTTGGCAGGCTAATCTTGTTTATATACTGGACCCCAGTGCTTACCAGGATAATGCATTCCACCAGGAGCTCTGTTCCCTAACCTCTCAGGCAGAAGAATTCTTTCATTAATATTCAGCAAGTATCATACAGTGCTCAATGTGTGCCTGGACCTATGCTACACCTCAGGGATCTGAGAAGGACTAAGATTTTTTTTTGTCCCTGCATTTGTAAAAGTCTAGTTTGAGAGAGTTAAATGGACAATTTTAAGTCCATATAAAATGAACAATAATTACCAAAGTATTTTAAAGAAGCCTTCGTGAAATACCAACTATGTAGGAAATAGTGTAAAATATTTAGATATATTAATTAAATCTTCTGTTGCTCACATTAGTTCTAATAAGTAATTTGTATGTTATCTTAATTTCTTGTCTGAGATGAAAAAAGCTAATCATAGAGAACTTATGTAATTATGAGATCACATAGTTGAAAAGTGGCAGTCAGCCTCCAGCTAGAGTAGTCTGACTTAGGAGTACAAGGATAGCACTGAACTATAATGAGCCTGTAAAATAAATCTACTGGATGTAGAGTACTGTAGTGCTAACTCAAAGAATCTGAAAAAATGGCTTTCCTTCTGTATCTTAGGAGATGAGTAGGTAGGGCTAGGCATTTTCTGATGCAAAGAATAGGAAGGTCGTCCAAGCAAAGGAACCAGTAAGTATAGAGGCTCAGAAGTATTGAGATGAATGTGCTATATGGGGACTAGTGAGTAACTACATGACTGGATTGTGAGAGAGATGGGACTGACAAGACCTAGAGTTCAGCTGGGAAAGTGCCTGACGACTTTGAGTCCAGTCCATGAGAACCACATGATACGAGGAGAGAACTGATTCCTCAAGTTGTCCTCTGATCTCCAGGTTAATGCTGTGGTGCACACATGCCCACATGCACACATACACACAAAATAAAATGTAATAAAAATCTGACATATGTTGTAGTTAAAGAATAAATATACCACGCAGTATTCAAGTATGCTTTTTGAACTTGTTCCATAGAAAAACAAGCAACCAAGATAAAGTGAAACCTATGAAAGGAAATTGTTCATTTGATTTATATTCTGTTTATACTCTTATTTTGACAATTCCTACCTTTCTCTAATTTAAAATCAAGTTTGGAAAATATCTAATTCCGTCTAAATTAATGGAAAAGAGCATTTTCCAAATTTAAAAGCTAGTCACCTTATATGTAATTGGTGTGAATAAATACTATGTTGATCCCAGGTTAGAGCCGACATGACTCTGGCTGTGGCCTCATTCTTTTCTTCCTTGTTGGTCTTCCTAGCCATTTTGTCCTGACCCTAAGCAGAATAAGTTTTAGGAAAAAAGTCTAGTGTCTGTTTTAAGAATAAATTTGGGGCTGGAGAGATGTCTCAGGAGTTAAGAGCACTGGCTGTTCTTGAAGAGGACTCAGGTTCGTATCCCAGTACCCACATGGCAACTAACAACCATCCATAACTCCAGTTCAGGATCCAACACCCTCTTCTCTCCTCTGCAGGCACTCAGTGACCCAGGTGCACTTACTTACACGCAGGAATAACACTCATACACATAAAATAAAAATAAATTTTAAAAAAGAATTACTAAATTTGATGGCCTCAATTTGCCCCCTCACATGTGGGTAGCCATGGCAAAATTGTTGGTTACTGTATCTTTTTCTTTTTACAAGAAGCTTGCTAGTCTCAAGCATCTTCTTGCTTTCTGCCAGTGAGAGGCAGGCAGGAAGTCAACAATTCATTTTCCCAACAACTTCCAAGGGTCTTTCCTCATTCTGAAAGCTGTATATGACTCAACTGTATTTACCCTTTTTTGTGAGGATGGGAAGGTAGGGAGGTAGATGGAAAACTTTAGAAGATATCTGTAACACATGCTAGTAGGTATTGTTTTGATTTTTTTTTTCAAACTGCTATGAAGTTTGGACTTAATAAGAAGTTTCTTTAAAACTAGAACTATAACGGACTGGCTTCAGAACTTTAAGAAAGATAGACAAAAACTGTGATCAAATTGGGGTAACTTTAAATAATGAGAATTTTAACACGGACCAAAGTGTACTTGTTTGGACTAATGCTGTAAATGTAAGTGCTTGCAGGTTCCTGGAGGAAATACTTTCTTTTCCATAAGCAGAGGTTTTAGGGAAGCAAGCTACCTTGTATAAATGTCTCACTCCCCTACTTTTCAACACCACTGCCAGTTGTTCTCTGTAGGTTGCAGTGTGCTGGTAAAATGAAAAGCATTTGTTTCCTTGGTGACTACATGTCTCCTTACACTCCTGTTCCATCAGTTCTATTTAAAGGAAAGTGAGATTGAGCATGAGAAAAACAGCACAGAGAGGGAAGAGCTGTGAGGGTTTTAGTGAAGCCGGGAAAACAGCATTTTTCGGTATTTCTGTGCTCTGGCTGTTAAATGCAGCTTGATCTAGATGCTGTTGGGGCAGTATGGTATTCTGCCTGAGCCAAGGTAACTGTCAGACAGGTATTAAAACAGGCCCAGATACCAGCTTTATGCTGTCATTCAGGGTTGTCCAGGAGTGGTAGTTAACCAGCAAGAATAGTGAGACCTACTGATGTGTTGAACACTGATTGGGAGCTAGAGCTATATGTGTTGTCCCAAAGCTTTAAAACAACTGTTGGAATTATAGTTATGCTGGCCCCCATTTTGTATATGAAATTAACTCCAGAAATGGTTGAGTGATTGACCCATGCCAGACACGTAGCTAGTGACACAACTAGGATTAGAACCTCGAATAAGTAAAACTGCTGGATGGAATTGTGAAAGCCAATAGGGATTTGACATTTGTCAGAATTTCCCTTTTCTTTGTCAAATATAAGCAAATGATTTGAAAAGAAAGTTGAGATTAGACTTGCCAAGAAAGTACCTGAGGGAGAATCAACAGGAACTTCTATCCCCAGACAGGTAAACATAAGTTTGCTCCCTGGCTTTTGTGGAGCCAGCAACTGCCATCGCCTCTTCTGAAAGAGCCACTGTTCACCCAGTGGCAGGTGCAGGCCAACTGTTGTCATAGCAACAGCAGGAGAAGCAAGCAGTTTAATTCCAGAACTGATAATTAACTAGGGGGGTGGGATGCTGTTGGGGAAGAAAGGGGGTGGGTAATTGTTTTGGGAGTGTAAACTTAGCAATTACTGGCAAGCTGCAGAGATGCAAAGGCCAGGCACAGATGCTCCAGCCCAGCATGCCCCTAGCATTCAGTGTTCATCTCTGGTTAGGAATTTTGATAAACTAAAAGGAAAGGTCAAGGCCCCCCAGCCAACTAGGTCACTTTAGGAACAACATGAAGACAGAAGACTGTTAAATTGCCTGTGAAAAGGAATGCAGGGCCAGATGAATGACTACCCTCAACACCAGTCAGAAGCAATTCAGAAATGCTGTCAAATTCTGAAGGATGCTTCTCGGGAGTTTCTACTTCTACGGTTAGAGAGCAAGTAGCTTATTAGAAAGTAAAAGAACTTGTAGAAGTAATAAACTTGTTTAGGTACTTGATCATCATGGCTATTAATCCAGCCTTCAGAGATTGTATTAATGAAAATACCCCATCACTCATGGATGAATATCTTATCTCTTAATCTTACTACAGCCTAGGAGGAAGATGCTATTACTGTTCTCATAGCAGACCCAGAAATGTTCAGTACTTTAAGCAAGATCACAAAACTTGGAGTACTGACACTGAATCTTTTTTTTGAGACGGGGCCTTTCTGTAGCCCAAGCTTGCCTAGAACTCACTACATAAACCAGGCTGCCCTGACTCTTACAGAGATCTCCTGCCTCTGCCTCCCAAGTGTTGGGGTTAAAGGAGTGTATCACTTGTTTTATTGAGTTTATTTATACTATTTTATAGGGAAATCATGTTCCCAACCTAAAGCAAAATCAGTATTAAATAGGTATGAGCAATCTATAATAAAAGAAAATAGTATTTTTTTAGGTGTATGCATGTCTGTGGAGGTTTGTAGAGGCCAGCAGTTGACATCAGTTGTCTTCTTCTTTTATCACTCTTTACCTTATATTTTTTCAAAACTGTAACTTTTTGTTATACTTATTTGTTTAGTGGGTAGTGGTGGCTTACACCATGGTGCGTGTATGGTCAATTCTGTCCTTCCACCATGTGAATCCCAAGGATCAAACTCAAGTTATCAGACTTGAAAGCAGGCACTTTTACCTGGTAAGCCATCTCTTCAGCCCCTCCATCTTATCTTTTTGAAACAGGCTTCTCACTGAATCTGGAACTCCCCATTTCAGCTAAATTGGCTGGCCAGCAAACCCATCAGATCTGCTATTTCCCCATGCTGGAATTACAGTTAGACATACTATAACCCTCTTTTAAGGCAGTTCTGGGGATGCAAACTCAGGTCCTCAAACTCCTGCAACAAGTACTTTACCCACTGAGTCATCTCTCCAGCAATGAAAATAGTATTTTTCTAATAAAATAATACAACTTACAAAATAAAAATCCTACATGAGCAATATTGGTACATATTCTATGTTTTTGAAGTCTATCTGGTTTATAATTCAAGATTAGCTCAATATCCCAAACCTTGATAATGTAAATAAGTGTGTTGTGATTTTTTTTTCCTAAATTGGTTTTGTAGCTGAGGCTTGTACAAAACTACTCTAATGATCTGCTTTAACAAAACTTCCTGAATGTATTTTTCGTAAGAAAGGTGCTCTATTATATAGCAAGACTTCCTCATACATCTGTGTGTGTGTGTGTGTGTGTGTGTGTGTGTGTGTGTGTGTGTGTGTGTTTCTGTGGGGCTGCAGTGGGATATTTTTAAACAACAGAGTGGGAGGAAGAACATAGCATTAACTCAGTATTTATGAAATACCTATTTTGTTCTAACATTGTCTTTGTTGCTAGATATACTTTGTTTTTAATTATTTATTTAATAACCATATAATTAGAAGAAGCATTTCATGACAACAGCATTGACATATTCAGTAACAATTTCCAGAGCTAAGATGCATCTGTTTCAAGATTGGCTGTAAATTAATACAGTTATACAATATTGTACTCAATATAAAACCTTTAAGACATAAAATTAAATGAATTTTAATCTTTAAAAAAAATCTCCATTTCGTTATTAAAATACACAGTCTCATACAGAAAAATTCATTTTTAATGCAATTGAAACTAAGATGTTTGCACATGTGTTTCTAACCTCTATATATCTGATTATTACTAGTCACAGTCGGTTACTTTCTGAGCTCCTTGGCATCTGAGCATGGATATAAAGTTATCAGGTAGATTTCAGTGATAATGTTTTTCATGTCTCCTAATTATTAAGGAGCAAATTTTTGTACTTTGAATTATGTAAAAAAAATTTTTTAATTTAATAACCACATGATTAGAAGAAGCATTTCATTACAGCTTTAACATATTCAGTAACACATTCCATACATCTATTTCAAAA